>NW_021319208.1:15824-71936 GCF_001605985.2 Dendrobium catenatum | reverse complement strand
AGTGCCTTAGTGACCTCATACAAAAATGAGGTCAACACATCCCTGGTTCCTTGGAGGTTCTAGAGAGGTCTACTTCAATATTTAATCTAGATTCTCTTCCTGCTTCAAGAGGAAGAGAAAAGTGTTGGGTTCTCTGCCTGCTTCAGGAGGAAGTGAAAGGAGTCCGGTTCTCTTCCTCACAAGAGTTGGTGGAAAGGAGGTTTGTACAGGCTTCTCCGCCTTGCTGTGGGAGCAAAAGGAGAGTCATTGAGTTTAATGCAACACCTGAAGGAGAGGCTTCAGGGAGTGGATGTAGGTCAAGTTGTCCAAACCACTATAAAATTATGTCCGTTCTTTCTTACAGTGAATGATTGTTTGGTTTGTGATTTTAAAATATTTCAAAAGATCTTTATCTTTGGTTTAAGAAATTTTAAAAACACCAATTCACCCCCCTCTTGGTTAGCCTCGGGCTAGTTCATAAGGGTTTAACATCCCCAACGAACATTTATGGAGGTGGTTCCATGCATTGGTAATATCATTTTATTGGAAATGGATGTTTAAATCCATTAAGGGCATTTTGGTCAACCATGGTTAACTTGGTCAACTAGGTCAAACCAAAAGGTGGGTTTGGATCCAATGTATTACTAAGGATGTTAAGGATCCATTATGATAGGTTTGTGGTCAAGAGGTCTTAACACTAGTCAAACTGGAGGCAAAAAAGTGTAGGTTTGTGGTCAAGAGGTCTTAACAAAGGCCATAGGTGCGGTTGAAAGGTTTGAAAGGGGTCCTAAGGACAAAATACATTGGATGACAAGTCCAATGGCATAGGCTGTATTTAATTGAAGGTTTTGCATCCTTTGGGAAAAGATTAAGTTTCAAGGGATAGGAACGTTGGATTGAGCTCAAATTTTAATGATATACTTTAGAGGCATACCTAAATAATATACAATTGATAGACCTTAAATAAGAAGTCATTAGGCTGGGTTCCATGGGATTTGAAAATTCTCCTGGAAAGGGTTTCAAGACCTTAGTCCTTAGCCCTTGGATTATGTTTAAAATTTTGGAATTGGATTGGATTTTAGATTTTGATAATTAGGAGTGGCTTATCCATGTCATTAATAATCAAAGAGATAATTGTTGATGATTGGATATGATTTTGAAGTTCATAGAATGTTGATTGGGAGTTGGTTGAATGTTGATTGGGAATTGATTAAATATTGATTGGGAATTGATTGAATGTTTATTGGTGATTGATTGAATGTTGATTGGTAAATAAACTTGGAATTGTATTAGAAGGTGGAGTTGAGTTTGGTGGGGTGATGATTGGGTCTTACCTAGGATCTAAATAATTATGAAGTGGAAACTGTCCAATTATTAGGTCACTAGGAAGAAACCCAAGTGGGTCTTAGTGACCCCATACAAAAATAAGGTCAACATCCACATCAAGATCTCTCAAGGTTACTCCACCAGCTAATCAAACCCCCTTTACTTTCCACATCAGCCACCTTGAACCATTGACTGGTCAAATAGTTAATGGAGGGCTCCCAAATGACTTAAACCCTTGATTAAATCCCTTAAACCCAAATCCCACTCAAGGCTAGCTGCCAAGACTTCCTGGAACATTCTTGAGCTAATTCCAACCATTGGATCAAGATTGAATGGTTTTGATCATCCCTATATGCTCACAAGAGGATAAAAGCCCCTTTTTATATGGCATGTCCTCTTGTCCTTTTATTTCTATGCTCTCAACCACTCCTTGACCATGTGTCAAGCATCTAGGAGTCTCCCCAACTTATCCATGCCCTCCATTCAAGATGGGGATGTTTGAATGGCCTAAGAGACCTAAAATTAGCTCATTTAATCACTTGGCATTCTGTCACATTCTTGTGCCTCTTCAATATCCTCAAGTTTTTTTTTTCGACTTCTTATAGTCCTTTTTACCTACCCAAATCAAATCTCACCATGAAAGACCTACCGGCAATGATCCTCCGGCAAACCTAAGCTCAAGTCTGTCCAAGCCTCATTCCATTCGATCCATAGCCCATTTGGTCGATATTTTAGCTAGAGGTTTATACGATGACAAACTACAATTTTAGAGGAACCATAATCTACCAAATCCCATGGTGAGAATCCCTAAAAAATGTAGCCTTAGGTCACTTTACTTAGGTTTAATTAACTTTTTATTAAGTGATTTTCAAGTCGTTAAAAGTATACCCCATGATTTTTGTTTGTGTAGAGTCCATGTTTAAAATTTCAAGTGAAGTGATCAATCTAATCGCACGAACGAGCCAAAAAACCATTCGAGGGTATCATTCGTAGTCAGTTGTATGTGTACATTTTTTGGATTGTTGATATTCTGATCAATGGTCTAGATCACATCATTCTGTGATTCTGTCTGATCTTGGATCCTATCATGCAGTTAGTTTCACCATCCGGCTCAATTAGAACCCTTGATTTTGAATCATGGATGATCCGATTGAAACGAAACGCCACTGACGTGGTTAAGTCGCCCGCACAGATTGATACCGCGTTGCCACCAATCATTTGGCATGATTACACGACATGCAATCATAACACTAAATCTAGTCTTATCAACAAGAAGAATATCATCAACTTGAGATATTAAGAATTATTTTAAATATTAATTAGTTAAAATAATTAAATTCCTAGAAAATTCCAAAATACTTAGGAATCTCTCCTTAGGTCATTTCTGACCTTTGGATTTGATTTCAAAGAGTTGAGAATTCATTTGGATTCAAATCATTAAAACACCCTTAATTAATCATTTTGGACTATTCAATAAATATCCAAACCTCTAAAGATCATAACTAATTCTAAGAAATTCTAAATTGAACAAACTCAAGGGCATTGGACTCCATTCGGGGTCTAATATTTATTAAAATTATCAAACCCTGAGAAATCATTCAAATTAAAAAAATCAATAATCTGATCAACCTTAAGTCAAAATGAAGTCAAAACTTCAAACTACATAACTAAATTTAGAAAAATATAAATCTAATAATGTTAGTGTCTAATTTATCATCTTGGTCTAGTATTTAAGGAAAATGCTCACTTTTTAGAAATCATGCTTAATCAAAGGTCAAGTTTTGCCTCTTAATTTATTAATTTAAATAATCCAAAAATTCTAAAAATTTAATAATCAATAAAAATTTCAGAAAACATTATTTTAAACTTAAAACCAACAACCAATCAATCCTAATTAAAATTTATCAATCTTCAAATCTTAATCAACTCCATTCAGTTAATTATATCGGTTACCCTTAGGTAACCCAGGCCTATGAGGCTTTTTACTTATCTCCAAGGAAGGTGAAATAAACTTCACAGATTCGGTGAGCAACAAAGGTGGTAGCCATTTACTTATTTTTCTCTTATCTTTCTATATTGGTGATCATGTATCCACCATGAACACACTCTTATTCATTTCTTCACCTAGATCATTCAAAGATGCAATCTCATGAGCTTCTTTTTCATCTATTTTCTTTATACTTTCCTTTAGATAACTCAACATTTCTTCTATAGATTTCCCCAACACATTGTGCTGGTCAACTGGGATATACTTCTTCCTAGAAGAAGACTACTTGATCTGTACTCTTCTTTCTCCTTTCTTCTACTACACTTTATTTTTTTACGACATGTAAAGTAGAAGTGGCAACTATTTTAGGGTACCAAACCTTCTTTCATTATATAGCAAGTTTGAATATTTTTTTTTTATTTCAGTATTGTCATATCATGCTGAGAAGTTGATGATTGAGGGGCCAAGTGTTGCAACCCATGACCCCGAGTTTGGGATTTTGATGATGCCAAAATTGGATATTATTTTATTTGCTATTATCCATGAGTACTAACATTTCAGGAAGATCACAAGTGACTCAGGACGAAAGAAAGACTCAAGAACAGGTAGATTAGGAGTATGAGTCAGATATTGTATTTTTCTATTTATTGTATTTTTATTTTCTTGAGTCTGGCCACAAAAATGCATAAGAGTATGAGAAACCATGCACACACAGGGGGAGAGTTTGTTTTTAAATGTAAAATGTAATAGAATTTCTTCTCTGGAGATCGTACTATACGATTTTAATTTGTAAAGTACGATCCGAGCTATGTGGACGATTCTGTGAATAGATCGTACTGTACGAATATATTCATACTGTACGATATGTTCAGATCCAAAACCCTAGCTATCGTTTAGTTTAAATAAGTGATTTTGTGCCGTTTGTACAGTACGAACATGTTCGTACTGTACGATTTATTTTAAATACTTACTTAAATTAACCCGTGATTAGTGCATAAAATCCAGGCCTAATTATATTTTGAACATCGTACTGTACGAACAAGATCGTACCATATGATAAACAGAGACGAAGTGTGATCATCCCGGATATCATCCTGGACGATCTCTTGGTTTTTGTCTCATCGTATTGGACGATAGTAATCGTACCATACGAAGAACAGAGACGACATCTGATCGTCCAGACCATCATCCTGTATGAATAGTATTTTGTTGATCATACCGTACGATATTATATCGTACAATACGAATCATTTTTTTAACTGTTCGTACATCTTCGTACCAGGATGAAGTCTGTTTATGAATATCGTACTGTACGAACAGTAATGGCTACTTTTAAAATCAGAGGGATTTTGGAGCTTGTTTTTATGTGTTAATCTCGTCTTTTTCAGTAAGAATTACAGAGAGGGAGAACGGGGTTAGAGAGGGATTCCAAGGGGGAGAGGGCTCTTGAGAAGTTCTTTAGGGTTTTAAGAGAGGAAGGTGAAGGTGAGCTTTATGAGGGAGAAGAGGTGTGAGGGAGATCACACGGTTGCTCCAAACTTGCTGCATCTTGTTCCTCCTGTGGCCCTAGAAGAATATGTGGGAGGATCTCCAAGGGAAAGGCTCTTCTACATCTGTGACCTCGAGGTACTCTGCCTTCTCCAGGAGGGAGAAAAAGGAGAAGGTTCTCTGCCGTCGCCAGGAGGGTGAAAACAGAGTTTGGCACTCCGCCACGCCGAGTTGGTGAAAGGGAGTATTGTAAAGGCTTCTCCGCCTTGCCAAGGGGGGCTAAAGGAGAGCTATTGCTTGTAGTGAAAATCCCGGAGTGGAGGACTCCAGGGAGTGGACGTTGGTCATTGTTTGACCGAACCACTATAAAAATCTTGGTGTGTTTTTTCCTTATCTTCATTTACTTTTACTTGCACTTAATTTTTCATAATTATTGCGTGGTGAAATTTGTGAAAAAATTTGTTTAAGTTTTTGTTGTCAAATTTCAAAAATAACAAAAAGATTAGAACTCCTATTTAGAGTTACATTTTATTGAGAAAAAGTTTTTCACAATTCACCCCCCTCTTGTCATTTAGTGATTTCACCAAGGATTGATGAGAGACTTTATCCACTTCACCTCTTATTTACATAGATATAAAAGGATTGACTGCAATATCCCTTTGTTGATACACAACTTTATGTTTCTAATTATTTATAGAAACAGACTTGTGGCTGACAACAGAGAGTCCTGTTGACTCTCTATGATGATATACTACTAGTGATAACTTTATAAACTTCAAATCCATTAATTTCATTCTTCTCTTTTCAGGTAGATGCATAAATCTTTCCATATGTAGCTCTTATTAAGCTTAAATAGAGAATAACCCTTTCATCGATTGCAGAACCTCTAGCTTTGATTGTTCATAACTATTTACACAATTATGAACTAATCCATCCTCTTTCACATAGATAGAGAAACAATAATAGGTGCTTTAGACACAATAGGAGGCATCGAGTTTATTATTAGATGAATATTTTCTTCTCTAATAGTATGGGATAGAAGGTGGAATCTATTTGGACTTTCTATTAGATTACTGAAAATAATTATAAACTCTTCAACTGTTAGTTTAGCTTACTTTAGTTTAGCAACCTCAACTACAACATTAATCATATTATTTTCCTCCAACAAATTTACTTACTTGGCTCTACGCCTCAAACGATGATTATTATTCCTTCTTTAAGACAAATTTATTTCGATGATGGTAGAGGATGACCCCATCTTAACCCTCCATATAAGGGAGCTCAGATACAATTAGTGACTTTCCTTTATGGCTAGTAGACAGCCTTGGGAAAGTAAGACAAGAGAACACTAAAGGCTTAACAAACATAAGGGCTACTATAGACCCACCTATATTTAAGATTTTAGTAGGAACAAATTCAACACGTAAAACATGATTGAATTCATTTTAATTATTGTAGATCTGGACCTAGGCACTGTGATTTTAATGATAACAAACATCACTATTCCTTGACTTTTGCCATTCATGCATATCTATTTTATGTGCATATCTATTTTATATGGCCAGCTCACTAAACTTTCAGGTCCATAAGTTTGCTTGGCATATTAATCAGCTTAAGATCAGGTAGACTAGGATTGAGTCAGTATGTAATTTTTATTTCAATGTCTCTTTTACCTATTCTTGAGTCAAATGTACTTTTGTGGATCCTAAAGCTAAGTTGACTTGCTCAAACACACTCAAGGGGAAAAATTAGTGAGTTAGAGTTTTTCTATTTTTGATCATATTGTACAAGATGATTAGAAAATCATCCTAGATGATCAGTCAAAAATAGAAATCCTTCTTAAGGCATCTGGGTCATGTAAACTTGTCTAAGCAAATCATCCTAGATGATAATCCAATCATCCTGAATGATATGCTCAAATCAAAGATACTCAGCTGCCAAACTCATTTAGGCAATATTTTTTTTTTAGATTTTTGGTTTAATCATATAGGATGATCCCATATCATCCTAGATGATGCATTATAATCATACTTAAATTAGGAAGGTGATTAAAGAAACTAATTAAGTTTAGATTGATTGATCATATCATCTTGTATGATAGCATGATCGTCTTAGAGGATCAATAAGATAAACCTTAGTTTTCTCTTAAATCACCTGGACGTCCTGAACTATCTGCTAGACGATCAATTATAATTCTTCATCGTCCAGTTATTTCCCCTGCATGACTCAAACTATCTGTTGGATGATATTCACTAATTTTGAACTAATCATACATGACGATCTAAGCATCATCCATGATGATCAGTTATATATATTTATCATCCAACATAGATCTCCTGAATGTCCCAAACTATCTATTGGATAATATGTATGATTTTAAACTAATCCTATGGGTAGATGTCCACATCATCCATGATGATGAGAATAAACAATGTGTTCTAATGGTACATCAGACCCAGATCATCCTGTCGATTATCCTGAACAATCTTTGATGGCAAGTTAAAAATTAGGATATTTTTAAGGCCTTCTTTATAAGATCTCTTAGTTGTTAATGAGAGCATCTTTTGCTATTATCTTGCCTTGAGAGATCTTAGAGAAGGAGAGGGAGAGCTTGGGAGAAGGAGAGAATCTTATCTGGGGGAGTTTGTGAGGTATTTACAAAGGTTACTCTAAGCAAGGATTCAAGTCGTCTTCTCCATTCATTGTCCTCGGCTCCTTGGTGGCTCTAGGGAGGTCTTTATCAGCATTAGATCAAGGTTCTCTGCCTGCTTCAGGAGGAAGTAAAAGGAGTTGGGGTTCTCATTATGCTTTAGAAGGAAGCAAAATGAGTCAGGGTTCTCTACCTCATTAGGGTTGGAGAAAAGAGTTCGTAAGTGTTACAAAGATGGATTCAAGAATTATAATTTTGATGATAGAAAACATTTCTGGCATTTCTATTTTTATAATACTACCCTTCCTACTAAAGATTCAGGTCTACAAGGTCAAATGCAAATCAAGCCAGCTCAAGATTAGGTAGTTTAGGACTGAGTCAGTCTGTAAGTGTACTTCAAGTGTTTTACCTTTTTTTGAGTCAAATGTAATAAAGTGTATCTTGAAGCTAAGTAACCTTGTACATATACACTTAAGAGGACAAATTCTATAGACTGAAGAGTTTTTCTATTTTTCATCATATCATATAGGAAGATCCAAAAATCATCTTGGATGATCAATTAAAAAAAGAAACTCTAATCAGGACATCTAGATTAAGATAGCCAAATGAAGACAATAAGCTAAATAAAAAAGAATCAGTAGCCAAATCCTTTAGATATGTTATTATTTTTAGAAATTATATAGGATGATCCAATATCATCATGGATGATTCATTACAATCATGCCTAAATTAGTCAGGTGATTTAGGAAAACAATTAAGGTTTGATCGATCAATCATATTATCTTGGATGATCGTAGGATGGTCCTGGATGATCAGTTAGAAAAACCTTAGTTCTCCTGGATTACCATAATGATTTGTTGGATGATAATCACTGATTTTGAACTAATTATATGGGACGATCAGAGAATCATCCTAGATGACAAGTTATATTTTTGATCATCCATAATGATATGTATGGTTTTGAACTAATCGTACAGGATGATGTTTAAATCATCTTGAATGATCGATACAAATAATAACTTCTAATCATTCTGCCCACCTAGATCTTCCTAGCTGAAAAAAACTAAAATACATTAATTGTATAGGATGATCTGCCAATCGTCCTGTACGATCTTTGATGGCATGTTGCAAATTAAGGAAAATTTTAAGCCCTTCTTTATAAAATATATTATTTATTCAAGGGGAGATCTTTTGCTGTTATCCTGACCTGAGAGAGCTTAGAGAAGGAGAGGGAGAGCTTGGGAGAGAGAGAATCATGTGAGGGGGAGTTTGTGAGGTGTTCAATAAGGTTGCTCCAAGAAAAGATTCGAGTCATCTTCTCCATTCGTCGTCCTTAGCTCCTTAGTGGCTCTGGGAAGGTCTTCTTCAGCAATAGATTAAGGTTCTCTGCCTGCTTCAGGAGGAAGAAAAAGGAGGTTGGGTTCACTACCTCATCGGGGTTAGTGAAAAGGAGTTTGTACTGGCTTCTCCACCTTACTGTGGGAGCAAAAGGAGAGTCACTATGTTTTAGCATAATACCCAGAGGAGAGGCTCCGGGGAGTGGACGTAGGTCAAGTTGACCAAACCACTATAAAATATGTTGTGCTCTTTCTTATTAAATTTTTGCATTTTAATTTTTGCACTTTACTTTCATTTGGATGATTATATGGTTTAATGCTTTAAAATATTTAAAAAAAATCATGCTTTTTTTATGAATTTTTAAAATAACTAATTCACCCCTCCCCTTTAGTTAGCCTCAGGCTAGTTTATAAGGGATTAGCAACCCTAACAAACTTTCAAGTGGTATTAGATCGGGATTCATAAAATCTATTTTGAAAACTTTTGAATTTTGATCCATGACTAACTTTGATAACATAAATACTGTGGAAGGGTATTCCATTAACCGACCCCCATTGTTTGATAATATACCTTTAGATTTCTGGAAAACTCGCATGTCCATATTTTTACAATATATAAATTATTGCATTTAGATGCTTGTTAAAGATGGTTATGCTGCACCAACACATGAAATCAATGTCATAAAAACTGAACTTGCATTTACTGAATGTAGTTTTGGTGATAGGGATCTTGCATAATTGAATGCTAACTATTTAAATTGTTTTTTCTATGCAATGAAATCTAAAGATTATATACGCATCTCAACTTATGCTTGAACTTACTAGATGCGCCAAGAGGGGGGGGGAGAGTCGCCAGGGGGGGGGGGGGGGGGTGAATTGCAAAAAACTTGTTGCAATAAAGATCCTAAACAAGAATACTAATATATATTTTTTGTTTTTAAATTTTTAACAAGAAAAATTTAACTAATGCAGAACCAATTATTTGAAAATAATTTGCAACAATGAAATTCTTTTTTCTTTCATAATTATCACTAAGAAAATATAATGAAAATAAAGTGCAAGAAAAAATAAAAAGCGATAAGGAAAAAGCACACCAGAGTTTTATAGTGGTTCGATCAGACCATGACCTACGTCCACTCTCCGAAGTCCTCCACTCCGAGAATTTTACTATAAAACTATAGTTCTCCTTTTACCCCCTCGGCAAGGCGGAGAAGCCCTTACAAGACTCACTTTCACCAACCCGGCGTGGCAGAGTGCCAAGCACTTTTCTCACCCTCCTGGCGACGGCAGCATACCTTCTCATTTTTCTCCCTCCTAGAGAAGGCAGAGTACCTTCGAGGATACGGATGTAGAAGAGTCTTCTCTTTAGAGAGCCTCCCACAAGTTCTTCTCAGGCCACAGGAGGAGCAAGATGTAGCAATAATGGAGCAACCGTGTGATCTCCCTTACACTACTTCTCCCTCACCAAGCTCACCCTCTCCGTCCTCTCTCAAACCCTAAAAACTTCTCAAGAGCTCTCTCCTAAGGATTCCCTCTCTAATCATGTTCCCCTCTTTCTGTCACATACTCAAAACATAACTATTTTGATACTTAAAATTGGCTCTAAAATCCCTGAAATTTTCAAAGTAGTCGTTACTATCGTATAGTACGACTTAACATCGTACAATATAATTTATATAACAGGCTTCATCCTAATATGAAGGTTTACAAATAGTTCAAAGAACTTCTAAATATAGTCATACAGTCCGATTTAAAATCATACGGTATGATCATCAACTCTTATGTTTGTACAGGGCGATAGCCGGGATGATCAAAACTTGTCTCTATACATCGTAGGGTATAACCTACTTTGTACAGTACAAATAGTCAAAATTAAGAAAATCATCCAGGATGAAGTCCGAGATGATCAAAACTCATCTCTGTACATCATATGACACGATATACATAATATAGTATGATTAGGCAAAAATAAGAGATTGCTATGACGAAGTCCGGTACGATCAAAAATCATCTCTGTTTATCATATAGTACTAACATGTTCGTATAGTATGAGTACCAATCAGTAACTAAAACCTTGATTTTTTTCCACTAATCACGGGTTAATTTAAGTAAGTATTCAAAATAAATTGTACAGTACAAATTACTTCTTACAGTACGAATGGCTAATAAAATTACTTAAACTAATCTGGTGGCTAGGGTTTTGGATTAGTAAGACATCATATAGTATGATACAAATCATACAATATGACCTGTTCACAGAAATATAATTTAACCAGATCATATCGTACAGTACGATATAAATTCGTACAGTACGATCAACATAAAAAAATCTACATTTTTCTTTTAAAACCATCCCCCTGTGTGTGTGCATGGTTATTGAGACTTACATGTAGTTTGTGGCCAGACTCAAGAAAAGAGAAAATAAAATAAAAAATTATAATGATACAGACTCACACTCCTACTCTACCTAGTCTTGAGTCTTCCTATTGTCCTGAATAACTTGTGATCTTCCTGAAATATTAGTGCTCACAGATAATAGTAGAAATCAAAGATATTTAATAAATAGTAGTTCAGGTGATATTATTTATCATCATCAAAATCTCAAACTCGGGGTCATGGATTACAACAACCTCCCCCTTTTTTATGATGTCAAATAATGTTTTTGCAAGGCATATATTAATTAAAAATAACACAATATAGACAAGAAAAGAAAGTAGGAATAGAGAAAAATATAAATTTGTATTTAATTAAAACATAGGGAAACATGACCAAACTACATAAACATAAGCAAACTATAAATAGACTTCTCCGCTTTTTGACATCACAAAAAAGGGAAGACACAAACAACACTAAGAAAGAACATACAAAATAGATACACTTCGAAGAGAAGGATCCTGATCACTTGGAGGTGGAGATGGGTGTGGTTGGAAGAATTGAAGGATTGTGTCTAAACGGTGATAAATCAAAGTGAAGCATTCCCCAAACCACCGCATGTCGTCATTGTGTTACTGATGTTGTTCTTGTATGTGTGTGTCAAGATGAGTTTGAAGTTGGTCAAAGTGTTCGACCAAATCATCATGAGGGTAGGCTGGTGCAGGTGCTCGGGGTGCTGCTTGTCATCATGGTCGAGTAGGAGCTGCTGCTGGGGCAGCTTCTCCTTCTTCATTATTAAAGTCTGGTTGTTCAGGCTCTTGTCCCCGGTGAAAGAAAATATGGAAAGAGGCATTCGTATAAAAGATTGGTAAATTATCGGGTTCACTAGGATATGTTAATTAGTATTTATTTTGAAGGATGTATTTTATAAGATAGCTAAGGTCTAGATTTTGTTTCCTACGGGTAGTAGGGAGGCAAATTAGGTTCATATTTTGAATGTAGTCGATTATCAAATCTACCTCATCGAATTTGGTGTTTGACATGATAAGATAGGTAGTGACAGATAAATTAGGGGTCATGTAAATTCGATCGCTAGCTTTGGGTACTATAAAAGTTTTAAGGACATGTTAAATTATTCTAGTATTTCAATTGAGGGAATGGACGAGGGGTTGGTGTTGATAAAGGATGCATTCCTAAGGACACGATTGGCATCACTCCAGTCGAAATCATTTGTGAGAAAGGAACGAACCCTCGGCTATTCACTTGATAGCCCAATGTATTGGGCGATGTCAGCCTTGATAATCTCTATATTTTGGCGACAGACAAAGGAGTGGAAAGTCATACTATCGACAGTGTAGGTAAGCATGGCTAGAAATTCTAATAGAAGTTTGGAATTGTAGGGGAAATCTAGGGTTAGGAGAAATTGGAAAGTGGTGGAGGTAAAGGGGTTCTTTACCTCAAAATTTAAGGTTGCCTGATTGATCATTCAGGACTGTGTAATCTTGCAGGCCTTGAACTTATGGTATGCATCCTCATTTTCAGCATTCAAGAAGCGAGCGCTGTGATGACGAGAGGAAGACGATGAGCTTCCCACGATGAGATGATCGTGCTTGCTAGAGCTCAACATTATATAAAGGCTGAGTGAAGGTGAGGAAGTGATTGTGAGTGAAGTGATCTACCAATGAAGGCAATTTATAGAATTTTTCATACATTGTATAGTACGATCTGGTATCGTACAGTACGAAGTGGTAATAATTATTCTGACGAATCGGATCTTAAAAAGGTGGTCAACTCGTACAATATGATGTGTATCGTACAGTATGATCAGAAGGATTTCGATTGTCCCAAGGGTCATTTGTACGACCCTTGACCAAATGTTTTGTACAGTACAAACATGCCTATCGTATAGTACGAATAATAATTATAAGTTGTTCTCATCCATTTTTGCTGAGGTGGATCATACAGTATGAAGAGGAGGTATCATATAATACGATCAACAATAATGTCATACCAAACTGAGTAAGTTCATCCCAATCTATTCGCCGATGACGATCGTACAGTATAAAGAGAGGATATCGTATCATACGATGATCAATAATGTCATACCAAATGAATTATCACCATATCCTACAGTACAAAATACTTCATACAGTATGATGAATAGAGACAAAACTTGAGTCTGTGTTGTGGTTTGTGTAGAGGTAGATGTATCGTACAGTATGATCGAGGATCGTACAGTACGATAAGAAAATTATTAGTTGTCCAATTTTGTGTGGTGAGTGTGTGATGATTTGGAACAACCATAGAAGAGATTTTTTTTTATGCATTAATGTCTATGACACCTAGTCTAGTCCTCAAGGTGCTAAAGATGTCGAATACTAGAGATTTTGTGAATATGTCTACTAATTGATATCCTGTAGCAATGTGATGAATTCTATATCTTCCTTAGCAACATGATCTCTTATGAAGTGGTGTCTAATGTCTATATGTTTTGTTCGAGAGTGTTCAATTTGATTTTTAGAGATGCATATTGCACTTGTGTTGTCGCACATGATTGAGATGGTTCTTACAGGTAATCTAAGATCAAGAATTTGTTGCTTTAACCGTAGTACTTGTGCAACACAGCTTCCTACTGCAATATACTCATCCTCGGATGTGGAGAGGGCTACTGAATTTTGCTTCCTACTGAACCAAGAAACTAATGATTGTCCTATGAATTGGCAGGTACCGAAGGTGCTTTTTCTATCTATCCTACATCCTATAAAATCAGAATCTGAGTACCCTAAGTTATCAAAGGAAGTGCTGTGCCCAGGATACCAAATTCCTAAGTTCGGGGTGCCTAGTAGATATCTAAGGATTCTCTTGACCGCAGTTAGATGAGACTCTTTAGGATCAGCTTAAAAATAAGCACAGAGGCACACACTAAACATTATGTCCGGTCTACTAGTAGTTAGGTAAAGGAGAGATCTGATCATTCCTCTATATTTTTCTGGTCTACTGATTTTCCATTTGAATCTTTGTCTAATTGAATTGTTGAGCTCATTGGAGTGTTCATGGGCTTAGCACTATCCATTTCATATTTTTTCAGAACATCTTTAATATATTATGTTTGGCTAAGAAATGTTTTATTATCCATTTGTTTCACACTAAAGCCAAGAAAGTAGTTTAACTCTCCCATCATGCTCATTTCAAACTCATTACTCATTATTTTTGAAAATTCATCATATAAAATTTTATCCGAAGAACCAAATAGAATATCATCAACATAAATCTAAATAATGAGAATTTCTTCTTAACTTTTTGTAAAAAGAGTGTAGTGTCCACACTACCCTTTACAAATCCTTTGTCTAGCAAGAATGAGCTAAGTCTTTTGTACCAGGCTTTAGGTGCTTGCTTTAATCCATTAAGTGCCTTTTTTAATTTGAATACATGGATTGGAAATTGTGAACTTTCAAATCCCAGGGGTTGCTCAACATAGACATCCTTCTTGATTACCCTATTCAGAAAAGCACTCTTTACATCCATTTGATATAGTTTGAAATTCTTGAAGCAAGAAAAAGCTAAGACAACTCTTATGGCTTCTAATCTAGCAACTGGGGCAAAGGTTTCTTCAAAGTCTATTCCCTCAATTTGTTGTACCCCTTAGCTACTAGTCTGGCTTTATTTCTTATTATGGTTCCTGAATCATTCACCTTTTTTTTTTAGATCCATTTTGTTCCAACAACACTCTGTTCTTTAGGTCTCTTGACTAACTCCCAAACATCATTCATAGTGAATTAGTTCAATTCTTCTTGCATTGTTAGGATCCAGAATTCATCTCCTAGAGCTTGATCTATACTTGTAGGTTCTATCATAGAGATGAATGCTGAATGACTAACCTCTTTCCTAAGTCCATGCCTAGTTCTTACACCTTTTAAAGGGTATCCCAAAATTAACTCTTTAAGATGACTAGAAGAATATCTCCATTCTCTAGGCAAATCTTCCTGAGGTTGTACCCTTTCTCCTAAGGTCATAGTCTCTACTCGAATTGCCTCTATTTCATCATCTTTAATTTTAGATTCAGAAGGCTTATCTAATTCATCAAATACTACATGGGTGGACTCTTCTACTACTAGGGTTCTCTTATTAAAGATTCTATAGGCCTTACCTACAGATGAATAACCTAAGAAGACACCCTCATCAGACTTGGGATCGAATTTTCCTAAGGGTAGTTTGCCATTAATCAAGATGAAGCAATTGCACCCAAAGATATATAAGTATGAAAGATTCAGTGTCCGACCCTTAAGGAGTTCATAAGGAGTTTTATTCAGCTTAAATCTAATGTTCACCCTATTTAAGACAACATGTAGTGCTTACTGCTTCTACCCAAAAATATCTATGAAGGGTGTACTCTACTATCATTGCCCTAGCAGCTTTTACCAATGTTCTATTCTTTCTTTTTGCTATACCATTTTGCTGAGGTGTTCTAGGGGCTGAGAAATTATGCTCTATTCCTATCTCTTGCCAGAATGATTCAAACTTTTCATATTAAAACTCTCCACCATGATCACTATGGATTGTTGAGATTTCACATCCTAATTTTTGTTGAATCCGAGTGGAGAATACCTTAAATTCCTCAAACCACAAATTTATGTGCTAGGAATCTTACCCAAGTGAATCTATTGAAGTCGTCTACAATTACAAACCCATAACTTTTTTCACCTAGGTTGGCTGTGCTAACGGGTCCAAATAAGTCCATGTGGAGGATTTTTAATGGCCTAGAGGTGATCACTTATTTAATTGAATGAAAGGATGATTTGACTTGTTTTCCTAGTTGGCAAGCATCACATAAATATCCTTAGTGAAGTCTAACTTAGGTATGACTCTAACTAGGTTTTTCTAAGTGATGTTTCTAACTATTTTCATACTAGCATGGCATAGTCTCATATGCCATAGCCACGAGTCATCTACTATTATTTTTAAGCAAAAAGAATTTAAACTATCAATGCAATCAAGGTATAACATGTAAACATTATTCATTCATTTTCCTTCTAAAACAAGTTTGTCATTTAAACTAATCAGGCATTTGTTAGACAAAAATTTAATGTCAAAACCTTTATCACATAATTGACTAATGCTAAGTAAGTTATGCTTCAAACCATTAACTAGTAAAACATTTTCAATTAAAAAATTCTTAGCATTACCCATAATACCTGAACCTATCAATTTCCTCATAGTTTTGTCTCCCAATGTTACTTTGCCTCTGGTTCTGGTCTCCAGTAAAATGAACTTCTTCATATCTCCAGTCAAGTGTCACGAGCAGGCACTATCCAGGTACCACATGCACTCGCTAGGTCTTTTATGAGAGCATCCCTACAATTTCATTCAAGGGTTAGATTTGGGAACCCAAGTGAGTTTGGGTTCCTCCTTATGCTTGCATGAATGAGATATATGCATACTATGATGTGATGGATGCAATTTAGGTCTCCATACTAGGTATGTCCTATGGTGAATTATGCATGTGCGGGCTTTGTGACCTAGCATGTCACAAGAGAAGCATCTAACACCAAGAAATGGGTTTACTAACCTATATGTGTGGTGTTTCCTCTTCCTAAAGTTTTATGATGCATGCAGTGTTGGGGGTTTGCAAGATTGGGTTAATGTGAGTGATGCATTTTCTTTTTGCAGTTCTTTGATTTTTTATTTAAAAGTGTTATTTTGATATGTCAATCCATGAACTTCTATTTTTAACAAATGCTCACTGTGATCTACTTCTAATGCAAGTTTGTCTAGTATGTAAAAAGCCTCTTCTAGTTCAACATTAATGGTTTTCAAGGATTCATACGCTTCTATTAGTTCAATATGCTGCTTATTTAATGCATCATACTCATCAAGAAGAAACTTATGATCTCTATCTAAATCAAAATTTTCTTTAACTAAGTTAGCATGCTCAGTTTGTAAAGTACTAAAATTAATATTAAGACTAGCATGCATCTTTTTCAATTTCCTATACAAGACAATTTTTTTCAGAAATAAGTAATAGATTCTCGTATGAAAGCTGACATACCTCATCTTGGTCCGATTGATCAAGATTATCATTAGCCATTAGACATAAATTTGTTACCTCCTCTTCTGGTTCTTCTTCTGACAATTCTGAGGTAAAGTCGGCCCAAAAAACTTTTTACGACTTCATCTTTCCTTTCTTATACTTGGCTTTGTCCTCTCCTTTTTCATTAGCAGGTTGGCTCTTTAGGTTGGGGCAATCAGCTTGAAGGTGACCTGACTTCCTGCACTTAAGAAAGATTGTATCAGATGAAACTTTATTAAACCTTGACCTTTTACCTTTATTCCAACTGTTATGATGATGCCTTTATTTTCTTTTCAAAAAGTTCTTAAACCGTCGGGTCATTAATGCTATGTCATCTTCTTCCTCCCCTGCAGAGCATTCACTTTCTAAATTATTTTCTTTTAATGCCACCGTCCGTTCCTTCTTTTCAACTGCATCACTTTGCCTTTGACTCACCCCTTGCTTGTACGTAATAAGTGAACCAAGCAAGTTGTCAATAGAATAAACATTTAGATCCTTAGATTCAGTGATGGCAGTAATTTTTGCATCGTAGGAACTAGGTAAGCATCTAAGAATTTTGTTAACTTTTTTAAAATTTTAAATTTATCTATCTAATGCATGTAAGGATGTCATAATTTGGGTGAACCTAATATACATGACAGATATTGTTTCACTAGGTTTCATATGGAATACTTCATAATCATATAACAGAATGTTAAGCCTAGACTATTTAACTTCACTCGCTCCTTTGTATGTGATGCACTGTCTATCCCAAATCTCCTTACCAGTAGCACAGGTAGAAACTCTCATATAATCCTCAGACTGAAAAGCACAAAAGAAACAGTTTAAGCACTTCACATTCAATTGAGCTAATTCTCTATCATCATTACTCAATTCATTAAAAGGTACTTGAGTTTTCACTCCATTCAAAGTTTTAAAAGGTGCAACATAACCATCATTGACTAACATCCACATGCGGTAATGAATAGACTGTATAAAAGTAGACATTCTAATTTTCTAGAAATCAAACGGAATATTATCAAAAAGAGGTTGACGGGTTATTGAATAACCCTCCGCAGTATTACAATTACCAAAATGAGACATGATCGATTTTCAAAGTTTTCTAAAATACTATTTTTGAAACTCTGCTCTGATGCCAATTGAAGTTACTAGATGTGCCAAGAGGGGGGGGGGGGGGAATTGCGCCAGGGGGGGGGGGGGTGAATTGCGAAAAACTTGTTGCAATAAAAATCCAAAACAAGAATTTTAATAAATTTTTTTGTTTTTAAAATTCCAATAAGAAAAATTTAACTAATACTGAAGAAATTATTTGAAAATAATTTGTAACAATGAAATTCTTTTTTCTTTCACAATTATCACCAAGCATATATAATGAAAATAAAGTGCAAGCAAAAATAAAAAGCGATAAGGAAAAAGTACACCAAAGTTTTATAGTGGTTCGGTCAAACCATGACCTACGTCCACTCCCCGGAGTCCTCCACTCCGAGAATTTCTCTACAAAATTATAGTTCTCCTTTTGCCCCCTCAGCAAGGCGGACAAGCCCTTACAAGACTCACTTTCACCAACCCGGCTTGGCGGAGTGCTAAGCACTTTTCTCACCCTCCTAACGACGACAACGTACCTTCTCATTTTTCTCCCTCCTGGAGAAGGCAGAGGACCTTCGAGGACACGGGTGTAGAAGAGTCTCCCCCTCAGAGAGTCTCCCACAAGTTCTTCTCGGGCCATAGGAGGAGCAAGATGCAGCTAGAATGAAGCAACCAGATGATCTCGCTCACACTACTTCTCCATCACCAAGCTCACCCTCTCCTTCCTCTCTCAAACCCTAAATACTTCTCAAGAGCTCTTTCCCAAGGATTCCCTCTCTAATCACGTTCCCCTCTTTCTATCACATACTCAAAACATAACTATTTTGATACTTAAAAATGGGCTCCAAAATTCCTGAAATTTTCAAAGTAGCTGTTACTATCATATAGTACGACTTAACATCGTATAGTATGATTTATATAATAGGCTTTGTCCTGGTTTGAAGGTTTATGAGTAATTTAAAAACATCTAAATATAGTAATATAGTATGATTTAAAATCGTATGGTACGATCATCAACTCTTATGTTCATACAGGACGATAGCCGGGATGATCAAAACTTATCTCTGTACATCGTAGGGTACGACCTAATTCATATAATATGAATAGTCAAAATCAAGGCATCGTGCAGGATAAAGTCTGGGATGATTAAAACTCATCTCTGTACATTGTATGGTATGATATATATCGTACAGTACGATTACGCAAAAAATAAGAGATCGTCCAGGACGAAGTCTGGGACGATCAAAACTCATCTCTATTCATCGTATAGTACAAACATGTTCGTACAGTATGAGTACCAATCAGTGATTAAAACTTTGATTTATTATGCTAATAACAGGTTAATTTAAGTAAGTATTTAAAATAAATCGTACAGTACGAATTACTTTATATAGTATAAACAACTAATAAACTTACTTAAACTAATCTAGTGGCTAGGGTTTTGGATTAGTAACACATTATACAGTACGATACAAATCGTACAATACAACCTGTTCACAGAAATATGATTCAACCAGATCAAAACGTACAGTACGATATAAATTCATATTGTATGATCAACATAAAAAAATTTACAATTTTTTTAAAACCCTTTCCCCTTGTGTGTGTGCATGGTTGCTCAGACTTACATGCAGTTTGTGGCTAGACTTAAGAAAAGAGAAAATAAAATAAAAAATTATAATGATACAAACTCACACTCCTACTCTACCCAGTCTTGAGTCTTCCTGTTGTCTTGAGTAACTTGCGATCTTCCTAAAATATTAGTACTCAAAAATAATATTAGAAATCAAAGATATTCAATGAATAGTAGTTCAGGCGACATTATATGTCATCATCAAAATCTCAAACTCGGGGTCATGGATTGCAACAATGCTAGTGATAAAGAAATATGGGATAGATTATGTATTATATATGAAGTCACAAGTGAAGTTAAGCAATCTAGGTTGAACATTTTACTTCATGAATATGAATTCTTTCACCTAAAATCTAGTGAATCGATATCTAAAATATATACTAGGTTTACATAAATTATTACCTCCCTATATAGCTTAGAAAGAGAACTCACTAACTATGAGAAAGTTAATAAAATTTTGAGATATTTACATGCTTTCTATGATTCTAAGATAACTGTTATCTCTGAATCCAAGGATTTGAACACTTATTCTATTGATAACATAGTTGGATCACTCACTGCTTATTAGCAAGGAGTGAACCAAATACAACTTGATGTAGGTGAGAAAAAGAAGGAGAAAACTATTGCATTGAAGGATAATGATACTGATTCTTTCAGATCTAAAAATGATGATGTTTTCTTAATCACTAGGCAATTCAAAAGCTTTCTAAGAAAGAAACAAAAGCATTATAAGAAATGGAACAAAAGTAAGAGTAGTAAGAATTCTAAAGGCTCATCTGATGTTATCTATTTTGAATATAAGAAGCTAGGTCATGTAAAAGCTTATTGTCCTATACTTGAGACTCACTCAAGAAAGAAGAAAGGTGAGAAGAAACCCAAGTTTGGGAAGGATAAGAAATGGATCCTATACTTAAGATTCTGAGACTGAAGCTGAAGAGGAGACAATAAACTTATGTTTGATGGCGGATGAACATCTTGGTCATTCTGACCAAGAAGAGGTATGTGAATTAACATACGATCAGTTACTTGATGTTTTTAAGAAAATTCATTTATCGTATAGAAAGCTTAAAAAATCGCATGCTAGCCTAAAACTTTAATTTCTGAATTTACAAAAAGAGCATGATGTTTTGATTAAAGATCATTCATTACTTGATAGAAATCATATGACATTATTTTATAAATTTGATGAGTTAAATAAAAAGCATTCTGATTTAATCATTGAGCATAATTCATTGAAAGCATTGCATGTTGAACTAAAAGCTACATATAAGGATTTGGATACTCTTGCAACTAATTTGGATAGTAAAGAGCATGTCATAAACATAGAAATTTCAATCCTTGAAAATTCAAACAAGTGTTTAGACGCTTAATTGATTGTTTGAAAAGAAAATAAAAAACCACCCACAATGCTTGAGTTTCATAATCCATCTAATCAACATGTTTCATTCAAACCTAGGAAGAGGCACTATAATCCGAATAAATTAGTAAACCCTTTTGCTGGTATTAGATATTTTTTATGTGGTATGTTAGGACACATCTCCCACACATACTATTCACCATAGTACACATTGGATGTGCAGACCCAAATTGCATGATTCACAGCATAACACATATGCATTACATTCTTCTTTCCATAAGAAGAGACCCAAACTTGTTTGGATTTCTAAATCTAGCATTTGATGTTTTGTAGGGTTGATCTCACATAAGATCTCATGAGAGTGTGTGGTACCTAGACAGCGGATGCTCACGTCATATGACTGGAGATACTAATCAATTCATTTTGTTGGAGGCCAGGGCTAGAGACAAAGTCACTATTAGAGACAACACCACCAGGAAAGTGGTGGGCGCAGGTATAATTGAAAACTTCAAGAACCTTTTGATTGATAATATTTTTCTTGTAAATGGACTGAAACATAACTTGCTCAGCATCAGTCAACTCTATAACAAAGTGTTCAACATAAAATTCCTTGCAAACACTTGCATTATTAGCTTAAATAATAACAATATTTTGAAGGGAAAAAGATCAACAATATTTACATACTTGATTTAAATAACATCGAATGTGCTGCTTCATTTTGCAAAAAAAACCACTACATATGAGTCTTGGTTGTGGCATGGGAGGTTATATCTTGCCAGCTTGAAAACTCTTCGGAGCGTAACCCAAAAGGACTCAGTTAGAGGTGTCCCCAAGCTTAAGTTCACTAAGGACCAACTGTGTGATTCCTGTCAACTAGGGAAACAAGTTCAATCATCTTTCCATTCCATTAAGGATATTAACACCTATAGACCTTTAAAAGTCCATGACATGGATTTGTTTGGACCTATTAGCACTACCAGCTTAGTGAGAAAAGTCTATGGATTTATGATTGTTGATGACTACTCGAGGTTCACTTGGATTAGATTTCTATCATATAGAAGTGAGTCTTTTGATGAATTTAAATCCTTCTCCACTTGGATTTAGAAAAGCTAGGTTGTGAGATCATGATCATTCATAATATTTAAGGTAGAGAGTTTAAAAATATGAGGTTTGGAACTTTCTGTGAGGAACAAGGGATTAGTCACAACTTTTCAGCTCCTAGGACCCCTCAACAGAACGAGATAACTAAAAGGACCTTAGTGGAAGCTGCTATAGTCATGCTCGCTGAGTATTCAATTCTAAAATTTTTTTGGGCCGAAGCGATGAACACATCCTGTTATATGTTAAATAGGGTGAATGTTAGATCCAAACTAAATAAGACACCCTATGAGATCATTAAGGGTAGGACACCCAACCTTTGTCACTTACATGTCTTTGGCTATAAGGTTTTCATTCTTAATAATGAGAAATCACTCTTAGGGAAATTTGACCCAAAATCTGATGGAGTGTTCTTGAGATATTCAAGTGTGGGGAAATCCTTTAGAGTGTTTAACAAGAGGACATTGGTGGTGAAGGAGACTACTCATGTGGTGTTTATTGAATTTGATCCTAAGAAGTCTAGAGTTGAGGAAGAAGATAAAGTATGAGAGATTACCCAAGGAATAGAAACTACAAATAAAAAGAAAAGGGTAGAAAATCAAAATACTGATAAAGTAGGTGAGATTACCCAATGAGTAGAAACTACAACTCTAGAGTAAATGGTATAATCTCAAAACACTTGCCTATAGATTGGAGATATTCTTTAAGTCATCCTAAAGAACTGATCTTAGGAGACCCTTCTGAAGGTATTAGAATTAGGCATGAACTTAGTAAGAAAGTAAACCACTCTACCTTTATCTCAATGATTGAACCCACCAACATAAATTAAGCCCTTTTTAATGAATTATGGATCTTAGCTATGCAAGCACTTAACCAATTTATGAGGAATGATGTTTGGGAGCTAGTACAAAGATCTAAGAATCAAAGTGTAGTAAGAACCAAATGGGTTCTTAAGAATGAAATGAATGATTCTGGTGTGGTGGTTAGGAATACGGTAAGATTGGTGGCTAAGGGGTACAACTAAATATAAGGGATTAATTTTGAGGAGACTTTTACCCATGTAGCTAGACTGGAAGCCATTGGAGTGCTACTAGCCTTTACTTGTTATAAAGGATTTAAGCTTTTCCAAATGGATGTCAAGAGTACCTTTTTGAATGGGGTAATAAAAGAGGATGTGTTTGTAGAGCAATCCCCATTTTTTGAGAATTTCCAATTTCTAAATTATATTTATGAATTAAAAAAGGCCTTCTATTGATTAAAATAGGTGCACATAGCTTGGTATGAGAGGCTTAGCACATTCCTACTAGAGATGGAGTTTGTTAAGGGGAGCGTAGACACCAGCCTTTTTCTGAGGAAAGTAGGAGATGAGTTACTCATTATTCAGATCTATGTTGATGATATACTTTTTAGATCTTCTAATAAAAAGTTATGTGATGATATTTCTAAAATAATGAGTAAGAAATTTGATATGAATATGATGGAAGAATTGTCCTATTTTTTGGGGTTTAGCACAATACAAATGGATGATAAAACCCTTCTTAATCAATCAAAGTACATTAAGGACATCTTGAAGAAATATGAAATGGATATAGCCAAGCCAATAAATACTCCCATGAGCTCTAGTGTTCAGTTAGATAAGGAACAAATAGAAAATTTGTTGATCAAAAGAAGTATAGAGGAATGATTGGATCACTGCTTTACTAGACTGCTAGCTGACATGATATAGTGTTTAGTGTTTGTCTTTGTGCTGGATTTCAAGCTGATCCTAAAGAATCTCACCTGACTACAGTTAAGAGAATCCTTAGATATCTCCTAGGGACCCAAAATGTAGGAATTTGGTATCCTAGGAACAACACTTCTTTTGAAATTATTGGATATTCTTATTCTAATTTTATAAGGTGTAGGGTGGATAAAAAGAGCAATTTTGGAACTTGCCAATTCATAAAACATTCCTTAGTCTCCTGATCTAGTAGGAAATAAAACTCTGTTGCACTTTCCACTGCTGAAGCTGAGTACATTGCCTTAGGAAGTTATGTGACCCAAGTCCTTTGGTTGAAGCAATAAATTCTAAATTTAGGATTACCTGTTGGCATAATTTCAATTCTATGTGATAACACCAGTGCCATCTACATCTCTAAAAATCCTATCCAACATTTATGAACCAAACACATTGACATAAGGCATCACTTTATTAAGGTCCATGTTATCAAAGGAGACATTGATTTACACCATGTAGCAACTGAAAACCAACTAGCTGACATCTTTACTAAACCACTGGCCTTTGACATATTCAATATCCTAATAACCAGATTAGATGTGATTGACATAAATGCATGAACTTGATGCTTATTGAACTCTGAACCTTATGTTTTGTGAGCTTTCTTATGTTTTTATTTCATGATCTTTCTTTTGTTTCTGACATTTATTTTGTTTTTACTTAGATTATTGATTTTTATTTATTTGGTGATTATTTTCTGTGTTTTCATCTATTATGTCTTTATTTTTCTTTTAGTTCTCTTTGGTCACTATTGAAATGATATTTTATGTTTTATTTTTATTTTTGAAAATTTGTAAACAATGATTGACATCCCTAAATTAGTTAAAAGGAGAAACATCATTGATTGTTTCCATTCCCCTAACTTTATTTAGCAATATAATTTTCTTTTCTTAATAAAAGTCTATCTCAAATTAATTACTGGACTTTGTAATTGAGATCTTTTCTACCTTCTTATAGTAATCTATCTTATATAAATAATATTCAAGGTCATTAAATCACTTTCAAGCATTCTTAATATTGTTGTTGCATCTATCATACGAACTTGATTCTACTTTGTGGTTTATTTCTTCTTATATTAGAGAGTGAGTTTTTTCCCCTAATATTTGGAATATATTCTTACAACTGAGAATATTTAAAAGTTTCAAAAGGGAGCTAGCTTACAAAAATTACAAGAGGCATAAAATGAGTGCAAAAAGAAAAAAAAATAAAAAGATGCATAATGATCGCCAAAAGAAATTAAAAGGTACCCAAAGTATATCAAAAATCAAAAGATGCCCAAAGTGCACCAACCAATTGACAAGAGACACAAAATGAGCCCATAAGAAAGTAAATTTTCTTCTCTTTCAAACCTTTAAATCTTAGAAGAATTCATATATCAATTGATATTTTCAAAGACTTGATTTTAAAATTCACGATTATAACTAATTACTTTGATATATTATTTTATAAGATATTTTTCTAGAACGAAGTTTTGAACATATCACTTTTTTTTATCCGATTGCTTATTTTGAGTTAGATTTTTATTTTCAAAAGATGGATTGCCCTATAAGATGTCCAAGCTGAGGATAATAAGATTGGTTGTTCTACCATTTTTAAGATTTCAGTGATGTTAACTCAATTCTTATAAATTTTTAATACAATCACATAGAAAATTTATCATATTTTTTCTTTGATAAAAAAAAAACCTTGTGTTTTTTTCATTCTTTTTGTCATTTCTCTCATCTTTTTGTTTTTTTTATTTGATTTTTACTTATTTTTTTATGTCTTGGGCCTCTTCTGATCTCCTCCTTACATCAACAAAATCTTCAATTTTTTGATCACATCATCCAAGATGTTATTCCAATCATCATGGACGATATCATCAAATCACCCTTCATCATCAAATTGGATTGCTGATATAACTCTTCCATTTGAGATCATCCTAGATGATCAACATCATCCCGGATGATTCGATCACCATCATCCTGGATAATATTCTCAAACTCTGCTCAATTATTGGTGTTCATCCTATACGATCTACATATTCATCATGAATGATCCACATGGCAAAAATAGTTACACATTTTAAATTTGGCCGATATGATCCATTATTACTAATCATCCAGGATGATCCACCCAATCATCTTGGATGATCAATTTCATCAACAATCATACATGTTGTCTCCTTAGGATGATTACCTAGGTGTAATTATCCTAAATGATGTATGATCATCCTGGATGATAGGACTGCCTTTTTGATAAATCATCCTGAACATCATAAATTTGCTTGATCGTCATGGATGATCTTGCAATCATTCTAGATGATATTCCTGATTCATTATAAATAGTAGTTCTGAATCATTTTTCTTCACACTATCCTCCTTCAATCCTTGGTAATCCTTCCTTCTTCTCCCTCATCCTTTCAAAGGTGGGTGCAAGCGCTCCAGAATGTTGGCTGAAAGTTCCTGTATCTATATCACACCCTACTTTCAATCACCACTTTTTATATAATGGTCCACATGGAGTTCAATGCCATTGATCTTCTTTTTTGATACATTGATCACTAACTTGTATTATGGATCTAGGGCACAAAAGAAAACCTAATCTTGCCTTAGGAAATATCATAGCTTTTGTCCTGGAAATCAAATATAATCTTCAATATCCTTCCCCACCAAATTATCAGGCTGCCTTCTACACCAACAATTCCTCCTATGTTCTTTGTAGTACTCGTCTCCATCAAGAGCACGAGAAGGCTGAGGGAGCCGAGGAGGGAGCTGATCCTATACCTGTTCCTACACCTATTTCGATCTGCCAGCAGCCATAGCTAGATTAGCTAGTGGATAGATTCTACCAGTGGGAGGCTAGGTTTGACTCTTACATTAATACATAAGAGCAGCAGCATGAGGCATATGTTGCTCTATTTGATGCATATATGGTACACTAACAACATCAGCATGACTAGGATATAACCTAGGTTGGGGAGCAGTTTGCTTCCATCTCCAATTTGTTTCAGCCACCACCACCACCTCCTTCACCTATTCAGGTCCCTCCATACTTGCAAACTATTTTTTGTAATGTTTTTATGTGATGCTTTTGTACTGTTGTTAGTTTCTATTTTATATTTTCTACTTTGTATTTATTTTCTCATTCCTCGTCCTTTTTGTGATGTCAAAAGGGGTAGTAGTGGTAATGTTAGTGTGTTAGTATTATTTTATTATATTATTATTTTTGTACTACTGTTGATTAGTGTTTATACCACATGATTATTTTTACTAAAATTTGCTTTTCTTAGTTCATACTGTTCTCCTTTACATTATATTTCATTAATCTTCTTGAGTTGAATTTCCTAATAAATATTTGTCATCATCATAAAGGGGGAGATTATTGCAAACCTAGATTCATGGATTATAATTTTGATGATAATAAATATTTCTAGCATTTTTGTTTCTATACTATTACCCTGCCTACTAACATTTCAGGTCCACAAGATCAAATATAAATCAAGCCAGCTCAAGATTAGGTAGTTTAGGATTGAGTTAGTCTATAAGTATACTTTAAGTGTTTTTACCTTTTATTGAGTCAAATAAAATAAAGTGGATCATGATGCTAAGTAACCTTGCACACACACTTAGGGGGATAAATTCTGTAGACTGAAGAGTTTTTCTATTTTTGATCAAATAGTACAGGATGATCCAAAAATCATACTAAATGATCTGTTAAAAATAGATAAACTAATTAGGGCATTTGGGTTAAGACAACCTAATTAAGCCAATCATCTTGGATAATGTTAATATCATACTGGACAATAGGCTCAAATTAGAAAGAATTAATTGCCAACTCCTTTAGGTATGTTATTATTTTTAGAAATTATTCAAGATGATCCAATATCAAATTCAATAATTCATTAAAATCATGCCTAAATTAGTCAGGTATTAATGAAAATAATTAAGGTTTGATCGATAGATCATATTGTCCCGAACGATCACTGGATTCTCCTGGACCATCAGTTAGAAAAACCTTAGTTCTCCTGGACAACCAAAATAATTTGTTGAATGATAATATTTGGTTTTGAACTAATCGTATGGGACGATCAGTGAATCATCATGGCATGTAAGTTATATTTTTTATCATTAAAAATTTATCTCCTGGATAACTAGAATGATTTGCTAGATGATAATCACTAGTTTTGAACTAATAATATGGGTCGATCAAGAATCATCCTGAACGATACATTATAAATTTAATCGTCCAAACATTTCTCTCATGGATGACCAGAGCTATACTCTAAATGATATGTATGGTTTTGAACTAATCATACAGGATGATTCTTACATCGTCTTAGATGATCAGTATAAATAATGGCTTCTAATCATCCAACCCACCTAGATCGTTATGGCTGAAAAGAGCTAAAGTACATTGATCATACAGGATGATCTGCTGCCATCATCCTGGATGATCTTTAAAGGCATGTTGCAAATTAGGGAAAATTTTAAGACCTTTATAAAATCTCTTTTATATTCAAGGGGAGATCTTTTGTTGCTATCCTGATCTGGGAGAGCTTACAGAAAGTGAGGGAGAGGTTGGGAGAGAGATAGAATCTTGTGAGGGGTTTATGAGGTGTTCACAAAGGTTGCTCCAAGAAAGGATTTGAGTCCGCTTCTCTATTCATTGTCATTGGCTCCTTGGTGGATCTGGGAAGGTCTTCTTTAGTAATCGATCATATTTCTCTGCCTACTTCAAAAGGAAGCAAAAGAAGGTCAGGTTCTCTGCCTCACTGGGGTTGGTGGAAAGGAGTTTATACAAGCTTATCCGCCTTGCTGTGGGAGCAAAAAGAGTCATTGTGTTTTAGTGCAATACCTGGAGGAGAGGCTTCAGGGAGTGGATGTACGTCAAGTTGACCAAACCACTATAAAATCTAGTGTGCTCTTTCTTATTACGTTTTTGCATTTTAATTTTTGTACCTTATTTTCATGTGAATGATTGTAAGGTTTAATGTTTTAAAATATTTCAAAAAGATTGTACTTTTATTTAAGATTTTTTAAAAAATGACCAGTTCACCCCCTTCTTTATTAATCTCAGGCTAGTTCATAAGGGCTTAACAACTCTAACAAATTTTTAGTATGGGCTTCTCTGCCTTGTTGTGGAAGCCAAAGGAGAGACACTATGGTATAGTGCAATACCAATTCACCCCCCCCCCCCTCTTTGTTAATCGCTCCGTATAAAGGGTTAATCTTGTTTGTTTTAAAATATTAAAAAAGGTTTAAAAAAGATTTTTCTTTTTGTTTAAGAAATTTTAAAACTACCAATTTACCCCCCTCTTGATTAGCATCGGGCTAGTTTATAAGGGCTTAACAACCCTAACAAACTTTCAAGTGGTTTTAGAGAGGGATTCATTGGGTTTTAGAAAACTTTTGAATTTTGATCCATGGCTAACTTTGGGAATAGAAACACCGCGAAAAGATATTCCATTACTTGACCACACTTATTTGGTAATATACCTTTTGATTTTTGTAAAACTCATATATCCACCTTTTTATAATCTATAGATCATCGTATGTGAATTCTTGTAAAAGATGGTTATTCTACACCAACACGTGAAATCAATGGCATAAAACTGAACTTCTATTTATTGAATGGACTTTTGATGGTGGGATCTATCACAATTTAGTGCAAAATATTTAAACTGCTATTTCTGTGCACTGAAATCTGAAAATTACATGTGTGTCTCAACTTGTGCTACTAGTAAAAAAATATGGGTTAAATTATGTGTTACTTTTGAAGGCACAAGTAAAGTTAAGCAATCTAAGTTTAATATTTTACATCATGACTACAAACTTTTTCACATGAAATTTAGTGAGTAAATATCTGAAATGTATACTAGGTTTACATAAATAGTCACCTCCCTACATGCCTTAGAAAGATAGCTAACTAATTATGAGAAAGTTAACAAAATCCTGAGATGTTTACCTTCTTCTTTTGATGCTAAGATTACTACTATAACTGAATCCAATGATTTGAATGTTTATTCATTTGATAACTTACTTGGATCACTAATTTCTTACGAGCAAGGAGTGAACCAAAGGAAGCTTGATGCATGTGAGAAAAAGAATGAGAAAACTATAGCCTTGAAGGCTAATGATATGGATATTGATTCTTTTGGTTTTGAAAGTGATGATGTTGCCTTAATTACTAGACAATTTAAGAGCTGCTTAAGGACAACAATAAAAGCACCATCATAAATGGAACAAATATAAGAATAAAAAGAATTCAAAAGATTCTTTTGATGTGATTTTCTTTGAATGTAGGAATCCATAACATGTAAAAGTTGATTGCCCTATACTTAAGGCTCACCCAAGCATGGAGGAGAAACCCAAGTTTAGGAAGGACAAGAAAAGGATCCAAAAGGCTTTCTAGGTTGATTATGCAACTAACTCCTTTGAGATTGAAGCTAAAGAGGAAACCGCAGATTTGTGTTTAATGGTGGAAGAACATCTTGGACTTTCTAACCAAGAAGAGGTATGTGAATTAACATATGATCAATTACTTGATATTTCTGAGAAAATTCATTCATCTCATAGAAAGCTTAAAAAATTACAGCTAGCCTAAAACTGAAATTTCTAAACTTATAAAAAGATCATGAATTTTGATTAAAGATCATTCTACTCTTTATAGCAATCACATGAAATTATTAGATGAATTTAATGTTTTGAACAAAAAGTATTCTGAATTGACTGATGAGCATGATTCCCTAAAAAAATTACATGTTGAGCTAAAAACTGCATATAAGAATTTAAATACTCTTACAACTATTTTAGATAGTAAGGAGCATGCTTTGAAAATAAAAATTTTAATTCTTGAGAATTCAAATAAGTTTTTAAAAGCTCAATTGATAGCTTTCAAAGAAAATAAAAACCACTAATAATGCTTGAGTTTCATAATTCTTCAAATCAACATGCTTCATTCAAACCTAGGAGGAGGCACTATAACCCGAGTAGATTAGTAAACTCTTTTCCTGGTGTTAGATATTTTTTATGTGGCATGTTCGGATATATTTCTCACACATGCACCATTCTTTGTAGAACATATTTGGTGTGGAAACCCAAATTGCATAATTTATAGCATAACACACATTTATTGCATTTTTCTTTCCATAAGAAGGGACCCAAACTTGTTTTGGTTCCTAAATCTAATATTTGATGATTTTGTAGGGGTTTTCTCACAAAAGACCTCATGAGAGCATATGGTACATGGATAGTGAATGCTCACGTCATATGACTGGAGATACTAATCAATTCACTTTATTCGAGGCCATGGCTAGAGGCAAGGTTACTCTTGGAGATAACACCACCAAGAAAGTGGTGAGCTCAGGTATAATCAAAAACTCTAAGAACCTTTTGATTGAATAAGTTTTACTTGTTAATGACTTAAAACATAATTTTCTCAACATCAATCAACTTTGTGATAAAGGCTTTAGCATAAATTGTTTTTCAAACACTTATAAGCTTGAATAATAACACTATTTTGTAGGAAAAAAAGATCAATAATATTTACATGATTGATTTGAATAATATTGAATGTGCTACTTCTTTTTGCATAAAAATTATTGCTGACGAGTCTTGGTTGTGGCATAGGAGGTTATGTCATGCTCGCATCATAAAAACACTTAAAAAGTAACCCAAAAAGACTTTCTAAGAGGAATCCCCAAGCTTGAGTTCACTAAAGACCACTTGTGTGATGCGTGTCTACTAAGAAAATAAGTCAAATCCTCTTTCCATTCCATTAAGAACATTAGCACCTCTAAACCTTTAGAAGTACTTCACATGGATTTATTTGGACCCATTAGCACTACAAGCTTAGGGGGAAAGGTATTTAGATTTGTAATAGCCGATGACTACTCAAGGTTCACTTGGATTAAATTTACATAAAAGTGAGTCATTTAATGAATTTAAATCATTCTCCACTTATATTTAGAAAAAAAAACTAGGTTATGAGATCTTGACCATCCATAGTGACCATGGTGGAGAGTTTAAAAGTGAGAGATTTGGAACTTTCTGTGAGGAACAAGGGATTAGTTACAACTTCTTAGCTTTTAGGACCCCTCGGCAGAATGGGGAAGCTAAAAAGAACATAACCTTAATGGAAGCCACTAGAGCCATGCTTGTTAAATATTCACATCCAAAATACTTTTGTCTGAAGCAATAAATATAGCTTGTTATGTGTTGAATAGGGTGAATGTTAGATCCAAACTTAATAAGACACCCTATGAGATCATTAAGGGTAGGACACCCAACCTTTCTCACCTCCACATTTTTTGTTATAAGATTTTCATTCTAAATAATGAGAAATCACTCTTCGAAAAATTTGCCCCAAAATCTGATGGAGTGTTGTTAGGCTATTCATGTGTAGGGAAATCCTTTAGAGTGTTTAATAAGAGGACTTTGGTGGTGGAGGAGACTACTCATTTAGTGTTTAATGAATCTAATTTTGAGAAGTCTAGAGTTGAGGAAGAAGATGAAGTAGGTGAGATTACCCAAGTAGTAGAAACTATAAATCTGGAGGAAAGAGTAGAACCTTAAAATACTGATGAAATAGGTGAGATTACCCAAAGAGTAGAATCTAAAAATTTGGAGGAAAGGGTTAAACCTTGAAATACTTTGCCCAAAGATTGGAGATATTCTTTGAGTTATCCTAAAAAACTAATCTTAGGAGACCCATCAGAAGGTGTTAGAACTGGACATGGACTTAGAAAAGAAGTTAACCACTCTACCTTTTATCTCGATGACTGAATGCACCAACATCAATCAAGCCCTTTTCGATGAATTCTAGATCTTAGCTATAAAAGAGGAATTAAACCAATTTTTTAGGAAAGATTACTAGGAGCTAGTAAAAAGACCTAATGATCAAAGTGTAGTAGGAACTAAATGGGTCTTTAATAATAAAATGAATGATTTTTGTGTAGTGGTTAGGAATAAGGAAAGATTGGTGGCTAAGTGGTATAATCAAATAGAAGGGATTTATTTTTAGGAAACTTTTACTCCTGTAGCTAGATTATAAGTAATTAGAGTTCTAGTAGCCTTTTCCTGTTATAAGGGATTTAAGCTTTTCCAAATGGATATCAAGAGTGTCTTTTTAAATGGGATAATAAAAGAAGATGTATTTGTATAGAAACCCCTAGGTTTTGTGATTTCCCAATTTCTAAATCATATTTTTTAAATTAAAAAAAGATTTATAGAAATTAAAATAGGCACCCAAGGCATGATATGAGAGGCTTATCATATTTATGGTAGAAAGGGAGTTTGTTAAGGGGAGCGTAGAAACCACCCTTTTTCTAAGGAGACTAAGAGATGAATTGCTCATTATCTATATCTATGTTGATTATATACTTTTTGGATCTTTTGATAAATATTTATCTGATGATATTTCAAAAATAATGAGTAAGTAATTTGACATGAGTATGATGGGAGAATTATCCTACTTTTTTGGGGTTTATCAGAAGATAAATGGATGATAGAACCTTTTTTAATCAATCAAAGTATATTAAAGACATCTTAAAAAAATAAAAAATGGATAAAGCCAATTTATAAACACTCCCAAGAGCTTCAATGTTTAATTAGATAAAGACTCATATAGAAAATTAGTTGATCAAAAGAAATGCATAGGAATAATTTGATCGCTCCTTTACTTGACCACTAGCAAATCTGACATAATGTTTTATGTGTGCCTTTGTGCTAGATTTCAAGCTGATCCAAAGGAGTCCCACCTCACTACAATTAAGATAATCCTTAAATATATCTTAGGAGCCCCAAACTTAGGAATTTGGTTTCCAATGCACATCACTTCTTTTGAGATTATAGGATATTCTGATTCAGACTTTGTAGGGTGTAGGGTGGATAGAAAGAGCACTTTTGGAACATGTTAATTCATAGGAAAATCTGTAGTCTCCTGGTCCAGCAAAAAATAAAACTCAATTGCACTTTAAACTACTAAAGTTAAATATATTGCCTTAGGAAGTTGTGTGGCTCAAGTCCTTTGGTTAAAGCAATAGATTATTGATTTAGGATTAACTATAGGCACAATGTCAATTCTATGTGCTAACACTAGTGCCATATGCATTTCTAAAATTCCTATCCAATATTCTAAAATCAAACACATTGACATAAGGTATCACTTTATTAGGGACCATGTTACTTAAAGAGACATTGAGCAATATCATATAGAACATGAAAACCAACATACTGACATTTTTACTAAACCGCTGTCTTTTAAAACTTTCAACATCTTAAGGACCAGATTAAATGTCAAAGGCATAAATGCATGAACTTGTTGATAATTGAACTTTGAATGTCTCTATTTTCTAATCTTAATTATATTTTTGTTTGCATGATTATTTCTATCTATGTGTTCCTATTTTTTATTTTTCAATGTTATGTTATTTTTTCACTTTAGTTTTATTTTATTGATCACTGCTAGAATAACATTTTTGCCTTGCTTTTTATTTTTAAAAATTTGTAATCAATGATTGACATCACTAAATAGATTAAAGGAAGAAACACTGTTGATTATTTCCATTCCTCCTGAAAGTTTATTAAAGTTATAAAGCCCTTTTGAATTAGTCCCGAGGCTAACTAAAGGCGAGGGGGGTGAATTGGATATTTAAAAAAATTTAATTAAAAGAAAATATTTTTATATCTTATAGTGAAAAAAAATTAAACTAATAATAAAATTAATTAATCAGAGATTTCAACAAAGTAGTTAATCACAATAATAATAATGTGCAAAAAATAATAAAAAAGAATGCACCAGATTTTATAGTGGTTCGGTCAACTTGACCTACGTCTACTCCCTAGAGCCTCTCCTCTTGGTATTGAACTAAAACCATAGTGACTCTCTTTTTTCTCCCACAGTAAGGCGCAGAAGCCCATACAAACTCTTTTAACCAACCCCGATGAGGCAAAGAACCTTTACGCCTTTTGCTTCTTCCTAAAGCCATCAAAGAATGCCCAACTCCTTTTGCTTCCTCCTAAAGTAAGAAAAGAACCTTGACCTAATGCTGACAAAGATCTCCTTAGAGAAACCAAGGAGCCAAGGATGATGACTGGAGAAGATGACTTGAATCCTTTCTTGGAGCAACCTTTATGAACACCTCACAAACTCCCCCTCATAATATTCTCTCTATCTATCTATCTCTCTCTCCCAAGCTCTCCCTCTCCTTCTCTAAGCTCTCTTAGGTCAGGATAATAGCAAAAGATCCTCTTGTTAGCAATCAAGAGATCTTATAAATAAGGCCTTGAAAATGGCCCTAAATTGTAACTTGCCATCAAAGATAATCCAGGTGATTGCCAGATTGTCCTATATGATCAGTGTATTTCAGTCCTTCCAGCTAGGATGATCTATGTGTGTTGTATGATTAGAACATATTGTTTGTTCTGAACATCCCGGACAATTTAGACATCATCTTTTATGATTAGTTCAAAATCATACATATCATCCAACACATAGTTCTGGATGTCCAGGAGATACATGTTGGATGATGAAGAAATATAACTTATCGTCCAAGATGAAGCTTGGATCATCCTACATGATTAGTTAAAAATTAGTGATTATCATCCAGTAGATCGTTCGGGTTGTTCAGGAAATTTAGGAGAATATTAAGGTTTATCTTACTGATAGTCCAAGATGATCCTGCGACCATCCAGGATGATATGATCGATCAATTTAACCTTAATCACCTAACAAATTTAGGCTTGATTGTAATGAATCATCCAGGATGATATTGGATAATATTGTACAATTAAAAATAAAATTTAGGCCTGGTTATCATCCAGGATGATTTGCTTAAGCAAGTTTACAGAACCCAAAAGCTCTAATTATGGTTTTTATTTTTAACTAATCATCTAAGATGATTGTAAATCATCATGTATAATATGATAAAAAATACAAAACCTTAAAATTATAAAATTTATTAGTATCAGGATCCATCTAAGTACATTTTACTCAGGAAAATCTAAAAGTTACATTTGAATGGAAATTACATACTAACTCAATCCTAGTCTGCTTGATCTTGAGCTGATTGATGTTCCAAGTGAACTTGTGGACCTGAAAGGTTAGTGAGCAGGGAAAATAAAATAGATATACATGTATTGCAGTAGTCAAAGAATAATAATATTTTTCATCATCAAAATCACAGAACTTGGATCCTGATTTGCAGCACCTCTAACTCCTTTACTGGTGTAATTTTCTTTTCTAAGCAAAACTCTATTTCAAATTAACAATTACACTTTGAAATTGAGATATTTTCTATCTTCTTATAGTAATCTATCTAGAATAATGTTCAAAGTCATTAAATCACTTTCAAGCTTTTTTTTATCAAGTTGTTGAATGTATCAGATGTATATGATTTTGCTTTGTAGTCTACTCCTCCTTATATTAGAGAATAAGTTTTGCTTCTCTATTATCTGGAAGATATTATCATAATTGAGAGTCGTTAAAAGTTTTAAAAGTGAGCTAGCTCAAAAAAATGACAAGAGGTATAAAATAAGCCCAAAAAGAAAAAATTAAAAAGATGCATAATGATCGCCAAAAAATGAAAGATACACAAAATTTATTAAAAATTAAAAGAAGTGTAAAGTACACCAAATAATTGACAACAGGCACAAAATGAGCCCATAAGAAATCAAGCTTCCTTGTCTTCTAAACCTTTAAATCTTAAAAAAATTCATGTGTCACTTAATATTTTCAAAGGCTGATTTTTAAAACTCATGATTATGACTAATTACTTTTCTATATTATTCTATAAGATATTTTTCTAAAACGAAGTTTTGAACGAATCACTTTTCTTATCAAATTATTTTTCTCAGGTAGATCTTTATTTTCAAAAGATGGTTTGCCCTATACGAATTCCGAGCTGGGGTTAACATGATCGATTGTTATACTATTTTCTGGATTTCAACGATGTTAATTCATTTTTTTACTAATTTTTAGTTTAATCATGAGGAAAATTTATCATTGTCTATCATTCATTAAAAAATTTGTTTTTCTAATATTTTTATTTTTTTTTTATCATCTTTTCATTGTGTTTTTACTCATTTTTATTATGTTTTTTTTTTTTTAGGATATCTTATAATAATCTTTATCCATCATCAAATTTTTTAATTTTTGTTCATATCATCATAGACGGTTTTCCTATCATCTTAGATGATATCATCAATTCATCATTTATCATCCATCTGATGGCTGATCTGACTATATTATTTAAGATCATCTTGGATGATCCACATTATCCCGGATGATATGATCAAATTTTGCTTCAATTATTGGTGATCATCCTAAATGATCTTCATCATCCTGGATGATCTACTCAAATTCTACCTTAATTATTATTGATCATCCTAGACGATCCACCTATTTATCCTGGATGATCCACATATTCATCCTAGACTATCTACATGGCAAAATTGATTAGATGATTTAAATTCATATGGTATGATTCATTATTGCCAATCATCCTTAATGATCCACGTGTTTGTCCTAGATAATCCTTAAAGTTAAAGATCATGCTAGCTGACTCCTCTGGACAATCACTTGTGTCTAATCATCTTGGATGATGTTTGATCATCCTAGATGATATGACCACCTTTTTGACCAATCATCCTGAACTTCATTATTACTCCTGGTCATCCTGGATGATTCCACTATTATCCTGGATGATCTGGCCGACTCTTTATAAATCTCTATTTTTGAACCATGTTCTTCACAATAAACTTCATTAATCCTTACTTCCTCTCCCTTATACTTTCAATGGCTGGTGGCAAGCATTCTAGAATGCTTACTGGAAGCTCCTCGAGGGAAACTGTCGACCCTTAATTCACTAAGGCAGTAGATCAAGCTGCTTATCTGTGATACAGAATGGTAGGGATTACATCCTTTAAGACTGTCAATCCCTGCACACTCACTTATTCAAGCCTAGATTTGTTTGCTCATATCACTCTTACTTTCATTCTAACCCTTGCTTTCTCGTTCCACTCTAAACATCTATATTAATTCTTTGCCAGTCTTCACATTAACTCTACCTATACTACACTTTAATCTTATGTAAATAAAATATATATAGAAATCTCCTATCAGTACTATCATGAACTTCTTCAACTTTCCACCACTGGTGACAAATTTCACATCATAGCTTTAGATCCTGACTTTAACTGGAGCCCTAGAAATCAATAATTAAGAAACAACAATGCCACTTTTCATGATGGTGTCTCCAGTTCCTTAGTCAAAGATGAAAGGACCATTCAACATGTCCTTCAAACCTCTATAATTCCAAAGGCTAGTGATCACATTCACATTACTCCTCTATTATCCCCCACCACCTATTATATCATGGCTCATAGGGATTTCAATGCTAGTGAAATTCTTTTTTGATACATTGAATACTTGACTAGCATTAGGGATTTCGGACATAAAATGAAACCAAATCTGTCCCTAGGACACATCATTGCATATATTTTTGAAACAAAGTACAATCTTCAGTATCCTACCCCACACTAACCACCAACCTACCTTCTACACCAATAGCGCCTTCCACATCCTTCATAGCACTTGCCTCCATCCGAAGTACGAGGTGGCTGGGGGAGCAGAGAAAGAGGTTATTTCTTAACCTATTCCTATCTGCCATCAATTATAGCTGAATCAGTTGGTGGAGTGGTTTGACCAGTGGGAGGCCAGGTTAGACTCCTACATCATAGCACAGAAGTAGTATACAGTGTGTTGAGAATCTATTTTCATGGTTTATGACTTTGATGATAGCAAACACTCTTATTCCTCTACGACTGCCTTATCTACTAAAATTTTAGGTTCACAAGATCAGACAGCAATTTGGAACCAGCTCAAGATTGGGTAGACTAGGTCTGAGTCAGTTTGTACCCTTTTTCCTTTCTTGAGTCTTTTGTAATTGGTGTAGCTCCTCATGCTTGTAACTTTGCACACACACACCTTGGAAGAATTTCTAACTGTTCCCTAGAGTTTACTATTTTTGGTAACATCATCCGGGATGATATTTATATCGGCGTAGATGATCAGTTCAAAAATAGAAACCCTAATTAGGTCATCATCCTCATTAAGGAAGCCATCATAAAGAGCATCGACCTTGATGATTTTGTATTGGCCAGGACGATAAGCTCAATTTAGAAAGAATCTGTCACCAGATCTATTTAGTAATTACTTATTTTTGGACATCGTCCCGGTGGATAAGCCTGGCCTATTAAGATCGGCCTGGCCTATCAAGATCGGCCTGGCCGATCCCGCACAATTTTTCTTAAATAAATCTGTCAATTAAGGAAATCAATTAATGGTGATTTGCATGATCACATCGGTCGGGCCGATCTCAGGATCGTCTAGGCCGATTTGACATCAGCCAGATCTTTTTCAGGGCGATGTTCAGGACGATTTTCCCCATATTTGAACTAATAGTCCAGGACGATATCCTATCGGCCTGGACAATATGCCCAAAAATTATCTAATTGTCCCTAACCAATCGGGCTAATTGAGCATAATTTATGCTGATCGGCCAGGCCGATATTTATATCGGCTTGGACGATAAAGTCGGCAAGTTACATTAATAAGCTCATTTTGAGATCTTCTATTTAAGCTTTGACAAGACACTTTGTAAGTGTCTTTGGTAGCCATTGTAGCTTCGTTCTTTTGGGAATACTTGAAGAGAGAGCTTGAAAGGGAGTGAGGAATGGGTGAAGTCTGAGAGGGAGAAGATCCTATAAGGGGGGACTCAAGGGAGTGTGGAGGGAGATTCCACACGGTTGCTCCGGCAGGCTTACACCTTAATTCCATCGGATTCAGGGCTTATATTGAGGGAAGTTCACCAAAGAAGAAGATCTCTTCGGTGTCAAAGGACCCGGCTACTCCGCCGCACCGGGGAAGGTGGAAGTGATTTTATAAGGGCTTCTCAGCCTAGCTGTGGGGGCTAAAGGAGAGACACTTTTGTAGTGCAATACCTGGAGGGTGCCTCCAGGGAGTGGATGTAGGTCACGGTTTGACCAAACCACTATAAATCTAGTGTGTTCTTTCTTATTATTGCTTCCGCATTAATTTCTTCCGCACTTTAAATTTATGTGGTGATTTTGGTTTGAGTTTTATGCTTTGTTTTCAAGAGATTTTAAGTACCGATTCACCTCTCTCTTTAATTAGCCTAAGGTCGGTTCATAGGGCCTAACATCCCTAATGAACTTTCAAGTGGTATCAAAGTGGGATTCATAAAAACCAAGTTTTAAAACTTTTTGAATTTTGATCCATGGCTAATTTTTTTAATTGTAATATTGCGGAAGGTTATTCAATCACCAGACCACCTTTGTTTGAAAATATTACTTTTGATTTTTGGAAAATTTACATGTCTGCTTTCTTGCAATCGATTGATTTTTGTATGTGGCATAAAATTTTAACTAGTTATTCATTACCGTCACGTGTTATAGATAGAGTTAAAACTGATATTCCTTTTAATCAATGGAATAGAGATGAACGAATTGATGCTCAATTGAATGCAAAATCTTTAAACTATTTTTTCTGTGCTTTAAATTCTGATGATTTTATGTTAGTATCCACGTGCACTACTGGTAAGGAAATTTGGGATAAACTACACATCATATACGAAGGCACTAGTGAATTCAAGCAATCCAAGTTGAATATGTTAATGCATGATTTTGAATTGTTTTTCATGAAACCTTTTGAAACGATCTTAGACATGTATATTAGGTTTATTCAAATTATGACATCATTGCATGCTTTAGGTAAAGAATTTTCAATTTTTGAAAAAGTTAATAAAATTCTTCATTGTCCAATGGATAAGTTTGATGCTAAAATTATTGCTATTTGTGAATCAAAAGATTTGAATGAATATTCTATTGATAATTTGATTGGCTCACTCATTGCCTACGAGTAAAGTTTGGGTCAAAGACTTTTGGATGCAAGTGAAACGATAGTGCTAAAAGCTGAAGATACATAAAAAGGTAGCTTAGTTGGTGACGAAAGCAATGACTTGACAAGCAAATCAAAAAGCTCACCAAAGCATAAGCATCAACAAAAGTGGAATAAAGGTAAAAAAGGTAAGAATGTTAATATTTCTTCTGACATTATTTTCTTTGGATGTAGGAAGCCTGGACATATCAAAAATCAGTGCCCTAATTTGAGAATTCTTCCTGCAAAAGAAAAGGGAAAAGCAAAGCAAATTTTAAAATGGTCAAATAATGAAAAATAAAAAATCTCTTGGGTGGACTTAGCTTCTGAATCATCTGATCAAGAACAAGATCATGTTTAAACCATTGTTTGTATTTTTTTGTTTTGTTTGCATGTTTTGTTTTTTTTTTGTGTTTTTCGTGTGTTTTTTTTATTTATTCTTTTTTCTTCCTTTCTTTCTTTTCTTTTATTTTTCTTCTTCTTTAAATTTTAATTGTTTCTTTACTTTTTCCTTTTTGTCAACACACTCATTACCATCCTTTTAAAATTAAAAAAAGGGGGATTCTTATATAAGTTGTTGTTGGCTTCTCTAAAAATAGTCAAAGGAAAAAAACTCATGATTTTGACTCTCAATCTCTATTTTTTAAAAGAGGTTATTCTACTTTTGATTTAAAATCTTCATCATATTTTAAATTAGATTTTGAAACTGAACTTTTTTCATCTCCCTATATTTTATCTATCGCATATGAATCTTTTGCAAGTTGTTGAATCTACCTCATAATTTTCCTAATCAATAGTTTGTTGTGGTAGAATGAGTTTACTTTTATTAAAAAAAAAGGGGACCAATGATGCCAAATCAAAAAAAAAAGGCCAATGACGCCAAATCAAAAGATACGCAATGACGCCAAATTGAGAAAGATACATAAAGTGTATCAAAAGAAAAAGATGTGAAAAGTGCGCCAAAAAATTGACAAGGGGCATAAAATGAGCCCACAAGGAGTATGCATACTTTTTCTGTTTTATCCAAAGCTTAAGAAAAACCTTGATATTTTCGATGCTTGAGTTTGAAAATCATGATTCCTGATTCAATAATTCGTGCATTAATCTTCTATTAGATATGTTTTATGGAAGTAGTTTTGGAAAAATTAGTGTTTTTTTTTTCTAATCTATTCCTTGATTTAAATATAAGATTAAAAAGTTTTTGTTCCTTTAAAAAGAACTTGAGCTTAGATTATCAATTTCTAAATTTCTTACCTTTACTGGATTATGCGTTGTCAATCCTTTTCTTATTATGTTTTTTTTTAATTAAGAGGCAACTTTTTCTTTTTAAGACTTTATGTGCCCCTTCCCTTTTTGATAATGTTAAAGGGGGGAAAACATATTGTTGTATTTATACCCTTTTTATCTTTTAAAAATTAAAAACAACAAAAAATTTTGATCTCCTCTATTTTTAAAAGTTTTATTTTAGTAAGGGGAAGATTAGGAGAATATGATTTCTTTTTTGCAAATTCAAATAATAATGTTTGCCATCATCAAAAAGGGGGAGATTGTTGCGTATCTGTTTTCATGGTTTATTATTTTGATGATAGCAAACACTCTTATTTCTCTACGACTTCATTATCTACTGACATTTCAGGTCCACAAGATCAGACTGCAATTTGGAACCAGCTTAAGATTGAGTATACTAGGTCTGAGTTAGTTTGTACCATTTTTCCTTTCTTGAGTCTTTTGTAATTGGTGTGGCTCCTGATGTTTGTAACTTTGCACACACACACCTTAGAAAAGTTTATGACTGTTCACTATAATTTACTGTTTTTGGTAACATCATCCAGGATGATATTTATATCGGCCTCGACGATCGGTTCAAACACAAAAACCCTAATTAGGGCATCATCCTCATTAAGGCAGTCGTCATAAAGAACATCGACATAGACGATTTTACACCGATCAGGATGATAGGCTCAATTCATAAAGAATCTGCCGCCAGATCTATTTAGGAATTACTTATTTTTGGACATCATCCTGGTGGATCGGCCTGGCCAATCCAGCACAATTTTTTTTAAATAAATCTGGCAATTAAGGAAAGCAATTAATGGTGGTTTGCACGATCACATTGGCCGGGCTGATCTCAGGATCATCCGGGACGATTTGACATCGGTCATCTTCTTTTCAGGGCAATGTTGAGGACGATTTTCCTCATATTTAAACTAATTATCCAGGATGATATCCTATCGGCCTGGACGATATGACCAAAAATTGTCTAATCGTCCCTAACCGACTGGGCTGATTGAGCATAATTTATGCTGATCGGCCAGGCCGATATTTATATCGGCCTGGATGATAAAGTCGGCAAGTTGTATTAATAAGCTCGTTTTGAGATTTTCTATTTAAGCTTTGACAAGACACTTTGTATGTGTCTTTGGCAGCCATTTTAGCTTCGTTCTTTTGGGGGAAACTTGAAGAGAGAGCTTGAAAAGGAGTGAGGAATGGGTGAAGTCTGAGAGGGTGAAGATCCTGTGAGGGGGACTCAAGGGAGTGTGGATGAGGATTCCACACGGTTGCTCTAGCAGGCTTACACCTTAATACCGTCGGATTCAAGGCTTGTCTTGAGAGAAGTTCACCAAAGAAGAAGATTTCTTTGGTGTCAAAGGACCCAGCTACTCTGTCTCACCGGGGAAGGTGGAAGTGATTTTGTAAGGGCTTCTACGCCTAACTATGGGGGCTAAAGGAGAGACACTTTGTAGTGCAATACCTGGAGGGTGCCTCCAAGGAGTGGACGTAGGTCAAGGTTTGACCGAACCCCTATGAATCTGGTGTGTTTTTTCTTATTATTGCTTCCGCATTAATTTCTTCTGCACTTTAAATTTTTGTGGTCATTTTGGTTTGAGTTTTATGTTTTGTTTTCAAGAGATTTTAAATACCGATTCACCTCTCTCTTTAATTAGCCTTGGGCCGATTCATAGGGTCTAAATCCCTAACAAAATTTCAGAGTGGATGTTGATCATTTCAATGCATATGTAGCCCAAAAAAAAAAACAGCACCACGACCAGGATATGGCCTAGTTTGGGAAGCATTTTGCTTCCATTCACGGTTTCTTTCAGCTACCGCTACCACCTCCTTCACCTAATCAGGGTTCTTTGTACCTATAAATTGCTTAGTGTTTTTGTGTGATATTTTATACTTGTTCCTATACTTTGTTATGTTTAGTGGTTACTTTTTTGTTTCCTCCTTTTTGCGATGTCAAAAGGAGGAGTAGTGTGTTGAATTGTTTGAATCAATTGCTTGCTTTAGTAAAATTTGTTTTGCTTTACTTACTTTGTTATCCTTTGTTTTATGTTTCATTTATTTTTTAATAAATTAAAAAGAAAAATTTTTGATTTGAATTATTCCAACAATAATATTTTCCATCATCTAAAAGGGGGATATTATTACAGATCTGGACCCAAGTACTATGATTTTGATTATAATAAAAATTATTGTTCCTTTACTACTACCATTCATGCATATCTATTTTATGTGGCCACTTCACTAACCTTTTAGGTCCATAAGTTTGCTTGGAACATCAATCAGCTCAAGATCAGGTAGACTAGGATTTAGTTAGTTTATAATTTATATTTTAATGTATCTTTTACCTTTTCTTCAATCAAATGTACTTTGATGGATCCCAAAGCTAAGTAACCGACACACACACATTTAGGGTGAAAAATTTAGTGAGTTAGAGTTTTTTCTATTTTGATCATATCATACAAGATGATTGGAAAATTATCTTATATGATCAATTAAAATAGAAACCCTAATTTGGGCATTTGGGTCATGAAACTTGCTTAAGCAAATCATCCTGGATGATAATCTCATTGTCCTAGATGAATGCTCAAATAAAAGTACTCAACTCCCAAACTCATTTAAGCAAGATTTTATTTTAGATTTTTGTTCTAATCATACAGGATGATCCCATATTATCCTAAATGATGCATTACAATCATGCCTAAATTAGTCAAGTGATTAAGGAAAGTAATTAAGGTTAGATTTATCGATCATATCATCCTAGATAATCACAGGATCGTCTTGGACAATCAGTAAAAAAACCTTAATTTTATCCTAAATCACATAGGCATCCCAAATTATCTGTTAGATGATCATTTATAATTCTTCATCATCCATTTGTTTCCCCTGAATGACCCAAATAATCTACAAGATGATAATTACTGATTTTGAACTAATTGAATAGGATGATCCAAGCATCATCCTGGATAATCAGTTATATATTTTTGTTGTCCAACATAGATCTCCTGGACATCCCAAACTATATACTGGATGATATTTATGATTTTAAACTAATCATATGGAATGTTTTCCACATCATCCTGGATGATCAGATTAAATAATGTGTTCTAATTGTACAACAGACTTAGATTATCTTGGATGATCTTTGATAGCAAGTTAAAAATTAGTGAAATTTTTAAGGCCTTATTTATATGATCTCTTATTTATTAATGAGAGTATCTTTTGTTGTTATTATGACCTGAGAGAGCTTAGAGAAAGAGAGGGAGAGCTTGGGAGAGAGAGAGAGAGAGAGAAAATCTTATGAGGGGGAGTTTGTGAGGTGTTCACAAAGGTTGCTCCAAGCAAGGATTCGATTCATCTTCTCCATTCATCATCCTTGGATCCTAGGTGGCTCTAGGAAGGTCTTCATCAGTATTAAATCAAGGTTCTCTACCTTCTTTAGGAAAAAGCAAAAGGAGTTGGGGGCCTACTTCAGGAGGAAGTGAAACAAGTCAAGGTTCTCTACCTCACTAGGGTCAATGAAAAGAGTTTGTAAGGGGTTCTCCGCCTTGCTGTGGGAGCAAAAGGAGAGACACCATGGTTTAGTGTAATACCTAGATGAGAGGCTTCGGGGAGTGGACGTAGGTCAAGTTGACTAAACCATTATAAAATATGGTGTGTTCTTTCTGTGCTTATTCCTGCACTTTATTTTCTGCTTTTTTTGTGGTTGATTGTATGGTTAACATCTCTGATTTGTTTTGTTAATCGCTTCTGCATAAAAGGTTAATCTTATTTTTTTTTAAATATTCAAATAGATTTTTCTTTTTGTTTAAGAATTTTTAAAACTACAAATTTACCCCCCACCCCTCTTAGATAGCCTCGAGCTAGTTAATAAGGACTTAACAACCCTAACGAACTTTCGTTAACCACCTCATATTGTGGCCCATAAATATGAACTAACATTACTAACATATCCAACCTGAATTAGTGTGCTCTTAGCATATGATCCCTTGTTACCATTCATGTTGAGGTTATTGTTGAAGGAAAAGATTTGTTTTTCACATATCTTTATATAATTAACTAAAAAGTTCACTTACCCTTAAGAAAAATATAATTCTTAAGAATATTCTGAGTAAAGTTTACTGAATCCATAAAGTATGATAAACAAAAGTGGAATAAAACTTTTTCTTGAATTTAGATTATCTAATGATTTTGGATATGGACCTAGTCTATGAAAACGTAGAAAAGAGAAGTGTTTGAATGGGAAATTTGTGTTTGATTTTAATGATTTAATAATGAGTCCAATCTAAGTGACATTGAATGATTTAATAATGAGTCCAATCTAAGTGACATTGAATTGGAGGGGATGATTGAAGTTTAGTTTGAGTTTGGATTAATACATTGCATTGAGTGAAAGGAATTCAATTGGATTTAGATAATGAATTTGGTAATAAGACCTTATACAAGTGGGGAGATGACCTTAATATTTACAATCTTAAGGCTGAAGTTTACATACACATGAAACACTACACATAGGATGAACCCCTACCTAACATATGATTGATTCAGTATTCCAGTTGGCCTAGTCCCCTTGCTTTTTAAGATGAAACTAAGTAACCATGGTGTTCATATGTTATACAAATAAACATGGACATAAAATATTGAAATTTAAATAAACATGTGAATGTAAGACTATCCAATTGCAAAACCCTTACTTGACCTAAAACTAATTTAGTATTCTAGTTTGCTTAGTCCGCTTAGTTTTTTGGATGAAACCAAGTAACCATGGGATATGTTTAAATTAGTAAACATGGATAATGTAAAACAAAAGATTTAAATAAACATGTAAATACATGACAATACATAAGCAACTTGACCTTGGACTAATTTAGTATTCTAGTTGCCTAGTCCACTTGGTTTTTCAGGATAAAAATAAGTAATTTGGGACATATTTACGTGAGTAAATATGGATAATGCAAAACTATAATTTGAATAAATATGTAAATTTAATACTATACATAAGCAGAACCCCTACCTAACTTAGGACCGATTTAGTATTTTGGTTGGCCTAGTCCGCTTAGTTATTTATACAAAACCAAGTTGCCATTGGACATATTTAAGTGTGTAAATAAGGACATACATGATTAGAATTTTAATAAACATGAAAAGGTAAGACTATGGACATGTAGAATCCCTACTTGACCTAAGGCCGATTTTGTATTTTTCTTGGCCAAGTCCACTTGGTTTTTAGGTCAAAAATAAGTAACCATGGGACATGTTTATGTGAGTAAACATGGACACATAAGATAAAAGTTTAAATAAACATGCAAATATAAAGCTAGAATTTAAAAAAATTATGTATATATAAAATCAGATAATCGAAGCATTTAATTAAATCTGTGTTAAATGGTTTAGTCTTCACTAAAGATGGAGAAACAAGTCTATCCCAGTGGAGTTGCTAGAAAAATCAATGGACAAATTTTACATTCTTTTTATTTGCCACATGATTTTCTTTAAAATATTTCTTCAGTTAAATATGCATACATTAACATTATACCATCATGAGAGATAGACTAAAGTTTCACAATCAATTTGAAAAAATAAACTCTTTATTTATTTTTGTAATATAACACATCATAAGGAATATTCAATTCAGCCTAAAGGATAAAAAGAATATTCACTTATCATTTTAATCATAAAACTAAATAAATAGATTTATTTTTATAATGAAACTAAATAAGGAATATTCAATTCATCCCTAAGGATAAAAAGAATATTCACTTACCATTTCGATCATCAAACGAATCAATATATTTATAATAAAAGAAAATAAGGAATATTCAATTCAACCCTAAGAATAAAAGGAATATTCACTTATCATTTTGATTATGAAACTAAATCAATGTATTTAATTTTATAATTAAACAAAATAAGGAATATTAAATTCATCCCAAAGGATAAAAGGAATATTCACCTATCTTTTTCATTATGAAACTAAACCAATGTTTAAAACTAAGTTTGTGTATGCAAATTCTTCCCCTATCTTAGAAAGGAATTAAAGTTGGGTTAATTTTAATTATGGGTTCTAGAGTTCCTATATGGGAAAGCCTCTATAGTTAATTATATCTGTGATGATAATACTTTTCATTAAATTGAAGACTAAAGATTTATAAATTCATATAAATTTAAAGAAAGGCTTAGGCTATCAAGATTTTAGTTGACATTTTAGATTATAAATTATTAAGTGTAAATTATGTACTATACATGACATTTAAAATTTACTAAAAATGTATTATTTTAGTTTTTTGTAAAGAAAATACTCATAAAGATAGATGCTAATAAAAATAATATTGTTGGGGGTCCTACCCCCTTGTTTAAATAATGACTTCTTTTGCTTTTTGGAATTGTAGTGGGGCCAAGAAGAGAGAGGAAGCTCTAAATCTCAAGGAAATATTAAAGGATAATTATGTTTTGTTTGTGGGTCTTGTTGAAACAAAAGTAAGCTCTTTGGAAAAGATTAAGATTCTTGGGTTTCTAGGGGATAAATGGGACTCATTTATGGTCCCATCGGATGGCCTTTATGGAGGTATTTTGTTTTTATGGAGGAAGGATTTGGTTTCATTTACAATGGTGGAGGTTTCTTCTCAAGTGATAATTAGAAATCCGGATGTTGTTAATTAACGATGATGGGTGGTATCTACTGTTTATGGTATTAGGAATATGACTGATAGGAAATCATTATGGGATTGTTTGGAGAAGTTTTACTCTAATACTAGACCTTCGGTGATTGGTGGAAATTTTAACTGTGTACTATCACAGGTGGAGAAAAGAGGAGGAAGACGATTCATTTTATCTCATGGTGCAAAGGATATGAAGATGTTTATGAGTAAAAATGATTTTCATGAAGTTGGGTTTATTGGACCAAAATTTACTTGATGCAACAACAAATCTAGAGTTCCCACATCTTAGAAAGACTGGATAGATGTCTTATAAATTCTGTAGCAATGAGCTCCATTCATCTAGCTATTGTGAAACATTTGTCTCGAATTGCCTCGGATCACTACCCAATTATTTTGGAGGTTTTCAAACCGGTATTGCTTCATAACAGAGGAATTCATTTTGGGGATGTTTGGGCAACTTATCATGGGGCTATTGCAATGGTAGAGAAAACTTGGAAGAGGTTTGCAAGGAATGATCCAGCTACTGCTTTAAATTTAAAGTTTAAACAGACATTAAGGGCTCTATTTTTCTGGAGCAAAGCAAAGTTTAAAAGCCTAAATGAGTTGAGAGACTCTTTGAAGAAAGAAATTTTTGAACTTCAAAGGGAAGAGGTAGATGGACTGTTCACTTAAGAAAATCTTCTATTGTTACGGTCAAAAATTAATGAGTTGAATAGTACCCTTGCTAGGCTTAAGATTTAGTGGAAACAAAGAGCTAAGGCTAAGTGGATGGAAGAGGGAGATTCAAAATCCTCTTTCTTTCATACATTTGCAAATGCAAGAAGAAGCTCAAATTAGATAAAGCACATCAAGAGTGAAGATGGAGTATTGACAGACAAGCTATCATAGGTGGAGAATATTATTTCAGATTTTTTTAAACCAAAGTGGATGCATAGAAATTGTGTGGTGGAAGGCTAGATGAAACCTAGTTTTTTTATTGAGGAAGCTGATCACTTCAAGTTGGGTGCTGAATTTATAAAGGAGGAGACTCAAGTAGTGGTGGACAACATGGGGAAGAACATCTCACCTGGAATAGATGGGATTACATTTTCTTTTATTAAAGGCTTATGGAAACTGATTCATCTTGATGTTTGGAATGCTATTAATATGTTTCTCAAAATTGGGATTATGCATCATACATGGAAGGAAACTTTGATTGTGTTAATAACAAAAATGCAAAATCCAATGACTCCATCAAACTTTTGTCCGATTAGTCTATGCATGACTATTTATAAATTAGTAGCAAAACTTTGCTGAACAGGTTGGAGGTTGTAATTCACAAGATTATTTTAGCAGATCAAGTGGCTTTCATAAAAGGTATATCATTGTCAGATCATGTTCTTTTTACTTAAGAGGTGTTTAATAAATTCTGTTACTCCAAAGAAAAGAAGGGACTTGTGGCTATCAAGATTGATATGGAACAGGCATATGACAGTATGGGTTGGTAGGCTTTAAGGAAAGTCCTTGTCCACTTTAATTTTCCTAGTAAATTTTCATATTTATTATTGAATTGTGTTTTGGATCTAAAATTTTGCATTTTGATCAATGGGAAAAAACTCTAATTGGATTGAAGCTAAGAGTGGGTTTAGAAAAGGGTGTCCTCTATCCCCATTTCTTTTTATATTATGCTCTGAAATTTTATCTGATGCTTTTAATAAAAGTGGAAGGAATTTCGGTATTGAAATTACTTCTAAAGCACCTAGAATATCTCATTTGCTTTATGTTGATGATATTCTAATTTTTTCTAAAGACAACATGAGAAAAATCAGGAAGGTGTTATTTTGAATAAATATTATAAGTGGTCAAGTCTAAAGGTGAATCATAAAAAATCAATTACTTTATTTGGTAAATCTATCAACCGGAGGAAGAAGAAAGAAATTGCAAAGGGGTTAAGGTTCATGACTGTTAAGGAATTGTACTACCATGGTGTAAAGTTAACGTTAAGAAGGTTGGTGGGTTCAGATTTCCAGAAGCTTTTGGAAGTGGCTTTAAACAAATTAAACATTTGGGGAAAGAACTTTATTTCTTTGGAAGGAAAAATGGTTTTGGTGAAATCAGCTTTCCGTTCCTTACCAATCTTTTTGTCAACTCTTTGCTTGGTTCCGTTGGGAACCTTAAAAGAATTTGATAAATTGTGTAGAGCTTTTTTGTGTAAAAAGAAGAATTGAAATGTGGGAATGAACTATGTCTCTTGGAAAGAGTTATACAAACCAAAACATAAGTTGGTAAGGGACTTTTTTCAGCAGTATCTAAAGTGGGGCATCTTCGGGCAAAATTTGCATGGGATTTCTACATGAAGCCGGACTCTCTGCTCAATTGTATCTTAAGAGATAAATATGGTGCTGGTTTATGGAACTATCCGGAAAGAAAGGGAGTTATTCAACTTGGAAAATATTGTGCGATGGTGCTAAATATCTTAGAAATATTGTAAGATGGAAGATTTCTAATGGGAATTCTATTAATTGGTTGCATGATTCTTGGATATTGGATAAGAATAATATCTCTAAATGAACAACTTTTATAAGCAATGTGGAAATTAGTGAGTGCAATTTAAGCTTCTTTATCTCGAAGGGAACCTGGAATAAGGACAATCTTCAAATGTTCTTTAGAATGCAACTGATGGAACTTATTTTACAAATTCCAATCTATCTTGATCAAGGAACTGATCAAATAGAACTGAAGTTTAAAGCAGCAGGAAGATCTATTGCAGCAATTTCTCAAGAAGCATTTTAGAAGGACGGTGCAGACTGTGAGTTGTGGAAATGGATGAAGAAAATAAAGTTAAGACCTCGGGTAGAGCTGTTTTGGTGGAGATTATACAAGGATGCTATTCCAAATAATTCCTTCTTATTATACATAAGATTGAGTAATTATTATGGATGTCCGAGAGGTTGTGATGAGGAGGAAGACAACAACCACATTACTGGAAAGTGTGGAAAATTGCTGAAAGTAATTGCATTGTTAAACAAATGGGGATTTCAAGTGGCTTGGTTTGAAAATTTTGCTGAATGCTTAAGTGGATTAGAGAGAATGTCAGGTAATAATTCTCTCATTATAAATATTTATTGTACAACTATTTTTTTGGTTTGGAAGAGTAGAAATTTGTTGGTTCATGAGGGAAAGGAAGAATCTAATGTATATATTGCGGCTAACACGATGACTATGGCTGCTATTACACCAGCTATCAATATCTATTTGGACAACTGGGATGTCAACCAATGTTAGCTATTTTCTTCTTGGCATCCTCCTCCACCCATATGTGGATGCTTCTCTAAGTAGTAAAAACAAAGCTGGTATTGGTGGAGTGGGTATAGATGATAAAGGCAGGTTCTTACTTGCTTTTGGTGTCCAATACTTGCACTGGGACATTGCCCAATTGGAAATTCTAGCGGTTTACACTATAAAGAATGTCATACATGTTTGGATGGTTGAAGAACAAGGTCTAATTATTGAAAGGTATAACTTCAATGTCATCAAGATTCTTCAACAAGATTTGAAGACATTGAAGAATAAAGAAATAATTGAAGAAGAATTGGCCTTCATCAAAGAGTTTAATCAAGTTTCTTTCAGTTTTGCTAATAGAAAATGTAATAAATTAGCAAATTATTGTTCTAATTTTTCTTTGGATAAAAGTTTTATCTGGCATTATCTTAGCAATGTAAAAATTCCTCCTTCATTATTGTTTATTATGAAGGAAAAATTTGAATCTTTAGCTTTGCTTTGAGTAGTTTGTAATAACATTTTTTTATTCTAATGCAATGTTGCATTTTTCTTCAAAAAAAAGTAAAATTTAGCACATGTTTAGTGTACTTTTTTTATACCCTCTTAGAGTAAAATCTAAGAGAGGTTAGGGAAATGTAAGATACAATCTTTAGGATAGCTTAACCTGTGTTTGTATAAGTAATTCTATAAGAGGAGGAAGATGGAGTGTAGAGAAGATACTCTTATCATGCTTAGTGTAAAAATTCCACTACTTCTATTATACTTTGACTCTTCTATGAATATAATAAAAATGAGTTTGCTTGTTATTTCTTCTATGTCTAGCCAGATCTTTTATTTTGGATTGATGATGTAAAGGGCATATTAAGTAGTGATGTAGACTCTTATACTCTAAAGAATTTATGGATGTTTTCAATATATCCCATTCTTTATTTAATACATACAATGGCCATGTATGTTTTTAAAACTTAGTGTGATGTATAGCCTCAACGAAGGAATGGAAGAACAACCAAGAGCATTGAGATAAAATGTTGGCATGCCTAGACATAGGTTGTTTAAATATTTTAGGTTCTATAAAGATATTAAAATTATAGGGGGTCAATAACTATCATTTTTACTCTTACAAACTTGACAGAGATCTAGGGATGCACATGCTCCGATCTACATCTAAAATTAAGAGTGTCATTAGGAAAAATATGATATTTACATACATCAATTTAAAACATTTTATTAAAATCATAGCAATTATTTTACTTAATTTTATTCACTAGTAGGAACTGAAAAATATCTTTTTTTATTTCAATAGTATAACTAAAGCAATTATAGTAAACAGTGATAGTTTATTGCAAGTAAGCATAACTCTTACTTGTGGGTTTGATTCTTTACATCATCATTTATTGCTTGATTCAACATGTATACTTACATATATTTAAGTGTCTTTAACTATTGACATATAAAAAAAAAACTAATAATATTAAATATTGCATGTCACATCTAGCTAAGCTCAGATAGAATCAATCTCAATAAATTACATAAGCCCCACCACATAAGGTTTTTGGCACTGTTGTCGGGGAAGTCATTTCTACAAAAAAAAGAATAGAAATAGTAATAAGAAAATATGGAATCTATCATATGGTTGAAATCGATTATCATCCCCAAACTAATGGTCAAGTTGAAATTAACAATAGGAAAATTAAATAGATTTTGGAAAAAAAATATTATTTCTAATAGGAAGGATTAGTCCGTTAAGATAAATAAGACATTATGGGCCTACATATCTTCTTTTAAGACTCCTATTGGTATGCCCCCCGATAAATTAATTTTTGGAAAGCTTGCCACCTTCATGTAGAATTAAAACATAAAGTATTTTAGGCTATTAAAAATTCAAATTCTAATTTTGAAGGAATAAATGATAAAAGATTAATACAATTGAATGAATTTAAAAAATATATATATAAAATAAGGCTTATAAAAATGCATGAATTTATAAGGATAAAATTTTAAAAATGGCATGATCATAAGATTCTTAGGAAAAAAATTACCCCTAGACAAGTTGTTTTACTTTTTAATTCCAAACTTAAATTATTTTCAAGAAAATTAAAATCTTGGTGGTTAGGACCATTTACTATATTGAGAATATTTCCTTATAAAATTATAAAAACATAAGATAAGAAAAGCTTAAATATCTTTAATGTTAATGACCATAGGCTAAAACCTTATTTAGATGGAGATATTTAATGATTAAGAAATTCAATTGAGATAGTTCATGCTAAAAAAAATATAATAGGTAGTCTGGCTGAAGACTATATACCTAACACTTATGGGATGCAACCCATTTGTGCCTATAGTTATTTAGAGTAGTAGAGTGGTTCCTTAAGCAATAGTTATCTTATTGTTAGTGTATCACAAGTTATGTGCCTTTTATCATTTACTTATGAAGAATATTTTATTAACTTTAGTTACCATGTGTTTGTATTGACATTTGATTTTATTCTCCTTATGCTTAAAATTGATTACATTATCTTATATTAAATTCTATACTTTTTGATGATTTATTTAGAAAAAGAAAGAATAATAATTAAAAATTATATAAAATTAAAATAATAATAATTAAACCCGTTATAATAGTTTGAATGAATATTACATTATAATTCATAGTTTGAAAAACTTAATAATTAACTAACTTAGATCAATTAAGCAATTGACTGATCTTGAATTTATAAGTTATACATTAATACATTGACCTTTGAATTCAAATATGGATAATTAAGGCTAAATAATAGATATGGGTAGCTTAAAATTGGAAATCATGGTAGCTTGAAATTGAAACTAATAATCTTATTAAATCCTTGCATTAAAATAATTAAGATTGTAATAGGATATAAACAAAACTAATATTCAAAATCATTAATTATGAATTCTATGAGAATGAAAAGAAAACAAAAAGAAAAAGAGTTCTAAAATGAATATTTGGATACATAAAGAAAGGAATAAGAGTACATTCAAAAATTGGAGTGAATTAAAAGCTTAAAGCCCAATTGTAATCTTATACTTAAAGTTACAAAGGATAAAGTAAGAAAACATGAACAGGTGATGGTGAACTAATGAAATTTTAATTTTATCTACAAACACATCTAATCTTTAAGCTGCCTTATTCTTTTTAAGATTCAATAGTTAATGTTATATTCATAACATATAAATTCAAAACAAGCAATGTCAAGGGTAACTGATTAGGATATTTATTAAGGCCTTTTAAAGCTCAAATTATAATTTTATTCATTCAAAATTACTTTTATATTATGATCTATTATACTAAAATTTAGTAATTTTAAATTATCAAATTTACTTTGGTTATTATATTAATCAAAAGTGGAGTTTTTTGTATTACTTGATGACATGCAAGAGTTTGAGTTGGGGAGAATTTATTAACTGTAAATTATGTATTGTGGATTATGTTTAAATGTTAAGGAAATGTGTTTTTTTAGTTGTTTTTGTATAATAAATACTTATAAATGGAAAAAAATATAAAGTATCACATAACACTGTGGCGCCGGATGAAGCAACGTCATTACATTGAAATCAACTCTGCTAAAGAACCATTTTTTGACATTACAATGCCATCCTCTCTATTTGTGAGCACTACATTAGCATCACATGCAATGCCACTATATTAATTGTTAAGATAGTTGCTATTTGCATGCTTTACATTTTTGCAACTTATGAAGTTTTGATGATTCCAAACATTATTGTTCAAATGTGTAGTTATATCCTAACATTATTTAGAAGAATTGTATTTGCTCTTGTGTGTACTAACA
>NW_021319208.1:9245-15724 GCF_001605985.2 Dendrobium catenatum | reverse complement strand
AACTATGGGTTATGTGAGATTTTCAAAGGCTTGATTTAAAATTCCATGATTCAGAAAAATTACTTTAACATATTATTTATGAGATATTTTCTTTTCTAAACAAGTTTTGAATGGATCTTCTTTTATCATATTTAGTTATTCTGAGTTAGGCCTCTATTTTTCAAAAGACAATTTATACCCTGAAGGATGTCCGATCTAGGGTTAACAAAATCGGATATTCTACCTTCTTCCGATTGAAATTTGTTAACCTCTTGATCTATTGAAACTCTAAAGTTTAAATTATTTAAGAAATACTCATATGAATTGCTTTGATAAAAAAAAATAAATTTTGGCTTCTTTTCAAATTGTTTGTTTTTAGCTTTTATCGCTATTCTTTTTCTTTTCTTCTACTTTTCTTTTATTTTATTTTTGAGGGCTTTGATCATCACCATCATTCATTATTTTTTTCAAAATCTAATCACATCGTCTTGGCCGATACTTTTTATCGTCTTATACGATACGACAAATTCTCTTCAAATTCCCATCTGCTGAACTTTTCTGTGCTTGTTATAATTCTTCGTCCTGGACGATACTTTATCGTCCTGGATAATCTGATCAAACTCTGTTGCAATCATGATGATAGTCCTGGCCGATAACCTATTTCGTTATGGCCGATGCATTTTTTGGTCATCATCCTGGCTGATACACTAGATCGTCCTGGACGATCCACGTGTCAACACGTTTAAATCCTTAAAATCAGCCCCGGACGATCCATTATTGGACAATCGTCCTGGCCGATCCACTGTTCGTCCTGGACGATACACGTGGCACAGATTTAAAATATTTTAACTTCGGCCGGTACGATCAATTATTGTGCATCGTCCTAGACGATACACCTAATTGGCCCGGATGATCTGCTTTTTCAATGGTTATCCGGCTTGACTCCTCGGGACGATCGCCTGTATCTAATTGTCCTGGCCGATATCTGATCGGCCTGGATGATCGGACCGCCTTTTTGACCAATCAGCCTGTACGCAATTATTATGTCATATCGTCCTGGATGATTCTGCGATCGGCCTGGATGATATGACCATTTTCTTTAAATTCTAGCCATTCCAGCCATGTTTTTCACTTCACATCCCTTCTCCTCTTGTGGTTTCTTGCTAACTCCTTTCTATGGCTGGTGGGAAACGGGCTCGACAAACTTCTAGGAGTTCTTCGAGGGCTAAGATTGACCCTCATTTCAGGGAGGTAGAAGATGAAGCTGCGTACCATCGATACAAAGAATGTGGGATAACTGTCTCCAAAATCATCAATCCTGCCCACATTTCATATCCGATAATGGATCTTTTCGCTCACACTTCCCTTTGTTTCATTCTGTCTCTTACTTTCCCCTTTAATACTGAGCTTCTTTATGAATTCTTCACAAACCTTCGCATAAATCCTACTTTCATAGCCCTGACCTCCTATGTGAATCGACGCCCCGTTGAAATCACATATCAAGACTGTGTTGAACTTTTAGAGCTATCCACCATAGAGGATAAGCTGCACTTAATCACTTCAGATCCTAACTTTGACTGGTCCATGGAAAATCACTTCCTTCGCTAGACCAATGCACCTTTTCATGTTGGAGAGACTAGCTCTTTAGTCAAAGATGCTAGGACAATCCAACATGTCATTCGCACCTTTATAATTCCAAAAGCCAGGGACTGAATCCACATCACTCCTCTACTTTCCCTAACTACTTTCTACATCATGGCACATAGAGAATTTAATACTGCGGACTTAATTTTTCGGTACATTGATCACTTAACCACAATCCGTGATCAAGGTCATAAGAGAAAACCCAATCTAGCTTTAGGACACCTCATAGCCTATGTACTTGAAACCAAATACCAACTTCAGTATCCTATTCCACCCAACCTCCCAACTCTCTTCTACTCAAACAGTTCCTTCAGTACCCTTCATGGTACTCATCTCCACCCTGGGGATGAGGAACCTCGGGGGGCTGAGGAGGAGGAGGCTCCCGCTCCCGCTCCTGTTCCTGATCCTGTTCCTCTCCACATACACTCACCATTTGATCAGTTGATAGAGAGGTTTGATCGATGAGAGACCCGCTTTGACGCTTATGTTACTGCACAGGAGCAGTAACATTCTGAGGACATTGCCCGCTACGAGCAGCACTGCACAGAGGATTTAGCCCATTTTGATAGCTACATTACTCACCAGCAGCAGCAGCATGACCAAGACATCGCCTGCTTCAATGCTCAGTTTACTACGCTTGCCAGCTACTCTCAGCAGCCACCTCCACCACCTCCATCTGATGATCAGGGTCCCTCGTTTTTCTAGTCTTTGTTTTCTGTTTTCTATAGTTTGTTTTGTAGTTTGTTTTAGTTTATATTATGTTATTTCCTTTTTTTTTGTGTCTAGGACCCTCTTTTTATGATGACAAAAGAGGGAGTAGGTTGTGGTAGGAAAAGTTGGTGTGCTTGAAACTTTGAAATTTTAATGAATTGCTTTTTTTTTGAGTTTTTCCTACTTGTGTTTGCCATCATCAAAAAGGGGGAGATTGTTGCAAATCTATTTTCATGACTTATGTTTTGATGATTGACAAACACTATTGATTATCTTGGACTGCCTGTTACTTTAAATTTTTCAAGAATCGAAGATCGGACGAACAAACGAAGCCAGTTCAAGATTGCGCAGGTTTAGGATTGAGTCAGTCTGTACTTTGTTTTTTCTCTTATTGAGTCTATTTGTAATGTTCAAAGAGACTGATGCTAAGTAACCCTACACACACACACACACACACACACTTGAGAGACTTAGAATTTCTATTTTTACTCATATCGGCCAGGACGATATTTACATCGGCCTGAACGATCGGGCTTAAAACAGAAAATCTAAACAAGGATTCTTAATTAAGGCAACCGTCATCAACGGATCATCCTGGACGATACGTGTATCGTCCAAGACGATAAGCTCAAAACAGAAAGAAGTTGCTGCCATAGACAATTAAGGTATTATGTATTTTTTAATAATCGGCCAGGATGATCATTGATCGGCCTTGACGATATTCACAAATTATGCCTTAATTGATTAGGAAACCAAGGGAGTAATTAAGGATGATTGATACGATCATATCGTCCTGGACGATCACAGGATCGGCCATGACGATCTATTCAAAAACCTGATCAATTGATTCTAATCACAGGATCGGCCTGCACCTTCACAAGTTAGCTAAAGCTTGCCTCATGACAAACTGTTATAATGAGAAACTGCTTGGCCTGATGTGAAAAAATGAGGATTTTAAAATCATAAAAATACTTATATTGTCATGAATACTTCATTTAAATAATTAAGGCATACTCTAGTTGTTAACTAGTTCTCTATTAAATAAACTTGCAGTAATTTGACTTATTATTTATAGTTACTATTTTTATTTTGAACTATGATTTTTTCATTTACATATTTAAGCAGGAGAAAAAAATATCAAAACAAAGCCTGCATATATTTGGTGTAACTTGTAGTTGTATTATTATTTTTTGAATTTCCTTGAGTTTTTACTCTTCATATTCTTAGAATAATAGTAGATAATATATATATATATATATATATATATTTTAATTTTCTTAAAATTTTGTAGGGAGGCGATCAATCAAAACATCTATCAAAATTTTTTGAACTTTTCTATGAGGAAAACATGTTGTCAAGAAGTATGCATACCAAGTTCATGCATTTTTACCTTGAATTATCTCAGAATTGTTGAAATAATATGATCATCTTGTTTATAAATTTTTTATGTAGGGGTTGCATGTTGTACTCGAAGTTGAAGTTCTTTGTGGAGCCGAAGAATCTTAGTATTGTTATAAAGAAGGCTAAGAGGTGTAGTCATAAGCTCTTTGAGCAGATAAGCCAGTCATCGTTACAATGCCTCGAGGTTGCAGTGGAAGGGACATATAGCCCATGATCCACTAATTTCCTAAGGTAGCGCTCTACTTCCCAACTCGCTATGTAATTATGACATTAAAAGAAATCTGCAACCTGTTATTTATTGAAAATGTGACCTTAATTATTGAACAACCCATGACTAGCACAACAAGATTTGGTCGGTGGAATCTAGCTACTTGGTTAGTGGCATCATCATTAATTTGTTTCGTTTGATTTTTTTTAAGATTAGATCATCGACAAAGTTTACTCGAAATTAACTATTGTTTAAAATTAAATGCTGATAGGAAACAATAAATGAAAGCTGAACATGCATGGATTAAAAATGCATCCTGAAAGTACATTATTTTACTGGTTCTCTTTAATTCATTTTCTTTGCAGCTATGATTCTCTGATACTTGTAAGCAGCAACAGTTTAATCACCCCCTTCATCTCTATAATTAGAGAATTAGTCCACCACAATGCCACTGTCCACTAAAACGTCCGCCATTCTCCTAAATTTGATGGATATGGAGCTGGATACCACAGTGCAGCAATACAAGATATTGATTGGCATTAGAATGATTAAAGATTGATGTTGTGCAATTACCTTTGATAGAGCTTATATGATAAAAAGTTGTAATTTTGTAATTTTATATTTATTTACATAAAAGTTTAAAAAAAGATTTTATGTTGATTAGATGTTATCATTTTGTAAACATTATGATTTTATGATTAATAATTTCTAAGATCGTATTTTATATATTAATTGATGGATGCATTTATAAAAGTATATGAATGAATAATGTTTTTATTTTCTCCTATCAAATCCTTGATAATGATATTGATGAATGGGTATATTTTTTGGATTCTATGCTTTTTATTATTGTTACCTTAAGCTACTGAAATTTGTGTTATTTCTCAATTATGAAATTTATTTATAAAGGAGTGATGGAATGATCTTAATTGCTATATCTAAGGCATAATAATTGGATAATATTTTTTTACTAAATATCACCAAATTTTATATCCATAAATATATATATCAATACTTCATGAAATTAAAGAGGGAATGTGATTTATTTTGTTGATTATTTTGTGACCAAATTTTGTTTTGGTCACTATAGGAAAAATTAAGTAATAAAATGAATTATTAAAATTAATAAATATCATCCAAATAAATATTTATTAGCATCGAAAAATAAAGTCGCTAATATGTCAAATTTTTGCGACCAACACTAATTAGTTGTCGCTAATTTTGCAACCAAAAAAGATTTTGGCCGCTAAAAGCCTCAGCGACGAGGCTACTGCGAAAAATTAGTGACCCAAATATTTTTGGCCTCTATTTGTTTTAGCGACCAAATTAACATTTTTAGTGACCAATTTTGATGGTCGCTAATTCCCTATTTCTTGTAGTGGTAAGATTAATGATGTGGTGGTGCTTATATAGATTATCAAGATTGATTCTATATAAGCTTAGCTAGATGTGACATGTAAGAATTAAATATGATTAGATTTTGTTTGACATATCAATAATTAAATTCCACTTAAATATACATAAGTATATGTATCAAATTAAGTAATAAAGTGATGAAGTAGAATGTCAAACCTATGAGGAAGAGTTTTGATTAATTTTAATAAAACTACTAATGTTTACTCTAACTCTATATTGGTGGGAAAAATTATGTCTCAACACGCAGATTTTTATTTTCTCCTATTTTGTAATCGAATACTACATTGAGAATAAAGTACAGTCTCGAGAGGCTGACACAATATTCTACAATGGATTCAATATCAAAATAGGATTTTGAAAATGGATATTTCTATAATTAAACACAGTTCAAAGAATAACATATTATCTAGAAAGATAAATATGAAATCCTATAGAATATGTTTAAGTAAAGAAATAGAGTTCTTTAAAAAAAAAAATATTCATTCTTTTATTCAAGTGTAACAAGGAAAATATTATATCATCTTAAGAGACGAATATAATATTTTTCAAAGCACCCAAAAGAAAGAATGGGTTTTACAAAAGTCGTCATTTCTAAAATTAAATATAACAAATAGAATATTTATATTATCTAAAAAGATAATAAGACTATTCTACAAGTATATTTAAAATTAGAAATGAAGTTTTTAAAATATATCTGCGTTCCCAAAGATTTTCCCCTTGCTTTATAGGAATAAAACAAGGTTTATTTTAGTCCGGGTTTCTCAAATCCCTATAAGAGCAAGCCCCTATATTTAACTACATCCTAGGAGGAATGCTCCTAAGAAAACTCTCGATTAAAGCAGTGATTTCATACCCTTTGACTACAAAGTAGAATACAAGGAATAGAAGTAAAGACTTTCCAAGGAGAAAGCTCAATATTGAACATTTATTAGCGAGTCAAAGGAGGAAAAGTAGGAGGAGCAGGATTCTGAGAAGCTCAGAGGCAACCTCAGTCTATCCTATGTTGGGCTTTACATTTTAAGAGAGAAATTTTATGTTTAAATTAACATTTTATTAGAAATTTGAGATTATATTCCCAGAGGATGAGGACTTAAGATCTAAAAAGAATCTGCATCAGAAC
>NW_021319208.1:0-9145 GCF_001605985.2 Dendrobium catenatum | reverse complement strand
TTTAAAAATTTGTGGTTGAAACACTTTTTATAAAAAAATTCATTAAAGTTTAATTTTGGTTAAATTTATCAAAAGAGGGAAAAATTTTAACTACCAATTCACCCCCCTCTTGGTAGCCTTGGGACATTAACTTAGGTTTAACAACCTATTCACTAGACTCAACATCTTATTGTGTGCAGTAAAATAGAACAAGGTGGCTAAGATCTGAATTTAAATTAAGTTAGGGAATAAGAAACACAAGCCTGATATTGAAAGTTGAAACCACATGATACCCATAATAACAGATACTGAATATTGAGAATTCAGTACAAGTTATGCATAACAAACAGAAATATTACCATAGAAACGATATAGAACAATACTAGCCAAATCAATGAAATATGGTTTCCACAACACATAGATTAGGGAAACAAAAGACCAAACCCACTTAAAATTCTTTAATTGTGCAACTTTATAGAATTAGCTAAAACACTATGAGATGCAAACTAAATAAAAATATAGAAAAAAAATTTTGCAACCATAATATGGTTACCACTGCACATAGATCAAAGAAATAGAACACGAAACCCACTGAAAATTCCTTAGCTGTGAAAAATATCCCTTTGGATCAGTTTGATTAAGAACTTCATTAATTAAGCATAGGATTTAAGTTGTTCTGAATTTAAAGTTTGTTAAATTCTAAGTTATACTAGAATTTAGGAATTTTTTTAAAATTATTTAGTTATCTAATTTCTTTAGGTTGTTCAGTTTTTTTGCTATTCATTTTAGAATTGAAGAATTTAGATATTTATGAGCAATGTTATCCACCAAGTTATTGTTAAAAAATTTTGTTAAAATGTGGGATATATCAAAGCTTGTAACAAATGATACCGAATCATTTTTGGGAGATCAATACTTATATTTATTGATTGACAAATTAAATAGGAACCGAGTAAAAAAGAGAAAAAGAATGAATGCAAAATAGTGAGTGGGCTGTGAAAATCAACATAGAAACAAGCATTGGATTTTTTCCTCTCAGCCATTGAAAATCAAACCTAACATCTTAAAGAAACTATAACAATCAATAATATTGGATGATTCCATAAAAATGAAAGGCAAGCATACTATAAAGGAAATCATAGAAATTTTGATATGAAAAGTGGAAGAACAATAAAAGGGATAACCTGAGAGGGAGAAACCGAAGGAGGCAAGTTTGCGGGATTATACGAAGAATTTTGAGGCAGAAAACTCATATCTGCATGCATATTAGAGAGGTCATGGCCGCTAGAGGTGGAATGCGTCGATTGCAGTTTGAGGTTATCAAGAAAGAGCAAACCCTAAGGCAAACGTGAGTAGCGAAAACGAACCATCCATCAGGTTTTGGTAATGTATTTTTATTTAAATAAGTAAATAATATATTTTTTAATTTATTTTATAAATAAATTATTTCACCGTGATTTTCATTATATTAAATATTAATTATATTTATAAAATATTAAAAATTAATCACTAAAATGACATGTATATATTAATAAAAAAAATCTCTCTAAACTTTTAGCGACAAAATTAGCAACCAAATATTTTTTTGATGGCTAATATCAAGCTTACTTATTATTAGAGGCCTCACTTTTTTTTTTGGTCGCTAAAAGATTTTATTAGCGACCTTTTTTTTTAGTCTCTATTTTTTTGGTCGCTAATGACCTTTTTTCTTATTGTGTACTTAGAAATTTGAGTATAGATTTAGACTTTGAATTTGAATTTTTTGGAAGGATAGAATAAAAGGAATGTGTATAGACTAAGGGGTGTATACAATATGGACGTACACTTGCCAAGAGTGAATAACTAGCTAACAATCCTAATCACCATCAATAATCATCGCATGAATGCAGTATTAGATGACTTTATCCTTGGAATTAAGGAATTGTAATATAGAAAACTTTAATAAAGACTTTATAATGTGTTCATTATCACACAAGGAAATGATTCATGAATAAAAATGTATAAAATAATATTTATTCATTGATAATTTCTCAGAGTACAATTCAAGGTCTGATGTAGGGCAAAGGCTCCACTAATAATAAGCATGGATTTCTATTCCTATACAATATTGATTTGAATATAATTATTTATCTTAATCTTAAATCTTTTAGCTTTAGATCTTCTATATAATTAGAAAAGATATTGATCTTTAAATGAAGAAGAATCACTTCCTTTTGGAACCTGTAAGTATAAATAAACAACTATTTTTTATTCTTTTACAACTTTTGATACCATACAACTCAATCTAGCTATATAAATAATTAAAACATTTGCATTTAATACATTACTTTTACATTCACATCATTGCCTAGGTACACTCTAATTTGTAATGATATAAAGGAGTATTATATAAAAAAATCAAATATACAATGTTGTGCGAGAGTATACAAATAAATATAAAAAAGGGCCTAAGAGCCTACTCAAAATGTACACAAATAAAAATATAAATATGACATCCAGAGTATAGAAAGTAAACAATATAAACATAAATGCCTTGAGAAGACCTGAGAAGACCTTGAGATCTTCCCCAAGTATAATTAATTACTCCTAAAATGATTACAAGTGTTTGAAATCATTTTGGAATTTTCATAATTTTTTAATCTTTTATTTAATTAATGAAGGTTTATTTTATTTTTAAATTAATTTTTATTTTGAATGAATTTTAATGAGCTTTTAATTTTTCTCTATTATTCATTAATTTCTAAGAATGTAACACTTTATAATATATTTTAGAATTTTATTTGAATTGATTATGAAATAACAAAAATCTTAAATCAATTATGTAGATTAAACTTGGGTTCACCAATTGACAGATCAAATGAACTCCAAATATAGTGAAACATGAAACATAAGTTCATCTAAACATATGCTTTAAACCCATTAAATATGCTAAGGTAAATACACCTATCCCCTAGGGCATTTATTTTAGACAATCTACTTAGTGGATTGGGTTACAATCATTGGCATTCTATTAAATAGAGTACAATTAACACACCAAAACATAGGACCTACTTCCCTATGGATTCATGGAAATGGAATTTCAAAGTTATAGGTCAAAAATTGACCTATGTACTTGAGATAATCAATTTAATCCCTTAAAGATTTCAAATTGACATGAAGCATTTTAGGTATGAATAGCACATGCTTAAGAATCATCCATGTAAATTTCAACTCATGGTGAATTGTATTTGAATAGAAATTTCATAATTACCCATGTGAGTATTTCTAAAATTACTTTTAATATAGAAGAAATTAAAATGTATAATCATAGGGCTTTTGTTCCACTACTCAAGCTAAATCAATAGAGTCAAAGATCACTTTATTTGGATAGTTGAATGAATAATGCATAATAATTTATAATTTGAAAAGCTTAATAATTAACTAATATAGATCACTTAACTTATTTACATATGTTAAATTTTGAAACTATACACTAATACACTAATTGCTAAATTGAAGAATGAGTAAATGAGTTTATGGAAAAGAAGTGGGTAACATAAATTAGGAAGATTGTAGTAAACATAAATATAGAATTAGAGACCCTATCAAATCCTTATATTAAATAAATCTAGGTTATAAGAGGATATAAGTAAAAAAATGATATTCAAAATCATTAAATATGTACTCAATAAGTATGTAAAATTGAAAAAATATAAAAATATATAAAATAAGATATGAAAAAGTAAAAAAGATATGTACATTAAAAATTTGGTATTTGTTGAAGCTCAAGTCCAAAACCCTCGTAATATATAAATCAAATAGGATTAGGTAAATGAACTAATATATATGATTGTGCACTACTGAACTTCTAATTTTACTATAAATACAACTAATTTCTAAGTAATAAACTATTCATTTTCTAAAAGTAGAAATCAATTTTTCACATACACTCATAGTGGATAGGTTCAATGTAAGCAGTAAGGGTAACTGCTTGGGAAAATTATTATGACCTTTAAAAATTAGAATTATAACTTTGATTATTCAAAATTACTTCTAGACTATGATGTATTATCAAACATTTTAGTAATTTTAAATTGTCAATTTTTACTTTAACTATCAAGTTAATTAATAGGTAAATTCACCATTGTTTGAGGATAAGCAAATGTTTAAGTTGGGGAGAAAAATTTTAAGTGTAAATTATATACTATTTTTTATGTTAAAATTCAATAAAAATTTATGATTTTAGTTATATTTGTATAAGAATTATTCAGTAAAAAAATTATAAGTATTAAACGAGCACTACAACACCTACATTTTCTATGTTGCAACAGGTATCTACAACACCCTAAGTCAACACCATAGCACATCATAGAACTTTTATGCCTGAAATCAGCATTGTAGCACTAGAGTCTCGGAAATTTGAATGCCAAAGCGTTGGTCATCACAACACCATAGCACCGAATTACACTTTCAAGCATCGCAACACTCAACTTTTACAGTGCCGTAATGGACTAGTTGCTAAAATGATCAGCCATACCAACTCAGCTAAAAGACACACCCTTTCAACCATTAACTATGGCAGGTCATCCCAGCACCACAATAAAGCAAGAATTATAGTACTAATGGGCTAGTTCATATTATAACATCGTGGGCTCACATTGAGCGCCATGATGCCTTTGTCCATTCCTACACTTGTATAAATAGTTTTTTAATTAATTTGTTTAGAGAGTTTAGTCATTCTTGTTACAATCCATGACCCCTAGTCTGAGATTTTAATGATGACAAATAATGTCGTTTGAATTAATATTCATTGAATACTTTTGATTTCTGCTCTTATCTATGAGTACTAACATTTCAGAGATATCACAAGTTACTCAGGATAACAAGAAGACTCAAGACTGGGTAGAGTAAGAGTGTGAGTTTATAACATTATAATTTTTCATTTATTTTTATTTTTTTCTTGAGTCTGGCCACAAATTGCATATAAGACTAAGCAACCATGCACACACATAGGGGGAGAGGGTTTTAATAATGTAGATTTTTTCTATGTTGATCAAACAGTATGGGTTTATATCATATTGTATGATCTGATCTACTTGAAACGGCTATCTGTGAACAAGTCGTACTGTACGATTAATATTGTACTGTATGATGTGTTACTAATCAAAAACACTAGCCGCCAGATTAATTTAAGTAAGTTTAATAACCCTTCGTACTGTATGAACCTATTTGTATTATACAATTTATTTTGAATACTTATTTAAATTAACCTCAAGATTAGTGGATAAATCAAGGATTAATTTCTGATTGGTTATTGTTCTGTACGATATCGTTTGTACTGTACAATCAACTGAGGTTATTTTCGATCATCCCAGACTTCGTACTGGATGATCCCTTGATTTTTACTAATCATACTGTATGAAGTAGGTTGTACCCTATGATGTACAGAGATGAGTTTTTATCATCCTGGCAATCGTCCTGTACGAACAGAAGAATTTTATATATCATACTTTATGAGCTTATATCGTACTGTATGATTTTATTTAGAATTTTTGGCTTGTTTGTAAACCTTCGTACACAGGATGAAGGCCGTTTGTACTAATCGTACTGTACAATATTGAATCATACTGTATGATAGTAACAAATAATTTGAAAATTTTAGGATTTTTTTAGCCTATTTTAAGTATCAAAACTTCTATTTTTTAGGATGTGACTGTGAGAGAGGAATGAGATTAGAGAGGGTTTCCATGGGAAAGAGATCTTGAGAAGATTTAAGGGTTTGTGAGAGGAAGGAGAAGGTGGGCTTCGTGAGGGAGAAGGAGAGTGAGGGAGATCACACGGTTGAACCAAGCTTGCTGAACTTTGCTCCTCCTGTGGCCCAAGAAAATCTTATAGGAGGCTCTCTAAGGGGGAGACTCTTCTACATCCGTGTCCTCTAAGGTACTCTGCATTCTCCATAGGGAGAAAAATGAGAAGGTATGCTGCCCCCTTAAAGATGGGGGGACTCTCCTACATCCGTGTCCTCTAAGGTAATTTTAATTGGTATCAGAGCGAGTTTCAAAAATAGTGTTTTAGAAAATCTTGAAAATCGATCATCTCATTTGGGTAATCATAATACCGTGGAGGGTTATTCAATAACTCTTCCACCTCTTTTTGATAATATCCCTTTTGATTTTGTGAAAAAAAATATTTTTTTACTTTTTTATAATCTATTGACTATCGTATGTGGATGTTGGTTAATGATGGTTACGTTGCACCATTTAAACTTATGAATGGAGTGAAAACTCAAGAACCTTTTAATGAATTGAGTAATGAAGATAGGGATTTTGCTTAATTAAATGCGAAGTGCTTAAACTGTTTCTTTTGTGCTTTAAAATTTAAGGGCAACATAAGAGTATCTACCTGTGCTACTGGTAAGGAGATTTTGGGATAGACTGTGCATCACGTACGAAGGAACTAGTTAAGTTAAATAGTCCAGACTTAACATTCTATTGCATTATTATGAACTCTTTCGTATGAAACCTAGTGAAACAATATCTGACATGTACACTAGGTTCACCTAAGTTGTGACATCCTTGCATGCATTAAGTAGAGAAATTTCTAATTCTAAAAAAGTTAATAAGATTCTTAGATACTTACCTAGTTCCTATGATGCTAAAATTACTACAATCACTAAATCTAAAGATCTTAACATTTATTCTATTGATAATTTGCTTGGGTCACTCATTGCATATTAGCAAGGCGTGAGTCAAAGGCAAAGTGATGTAGGTGAAAAGAAGGAGCGGATGGTGGCATTGAAAGTAAACAACTCAAAAAGTGAAAGTTCTACAGCGGAGGAAGAAGATGACATAGCCTTGATGACCTAACAGTTCAAAAACTTTTTGAAAAGAAAACAAAGGCATTATCTGAACAACTGGAATAAAGGTAAAAGCTCAAGAACTACTAAAGTTTCATCTGACACGATTTGCTTTGAATGCAGGAAACCAGGTCACCTCCAAGCTGATTACCCAAACTTAAAGAGTCAACCAGCTAAGGAAAAAGGCGAGGACGAAGCTAAATACAAGAAGGGAAAGATGAAGACACAAAAGGCATTTTGGTCTGACTCTGCCTCAGAATCGTCAGAATAAGAAGCAAAGTAAAAGGTAACAAATTTGTGTATAATGGCTAACGATAATTTTGATCAATCGGATCAAGATGAGGTATGTCAACTTTCATATGAATATACTACTTATTTCTAAGAAAATATATGACTCGTATAGGAAATTGAAAATGATGCATGCTAGTCTTAATTTTGATTTTAGTACTTTACAAACTGAGCATGCTAACTTAGTTAAAAAAAATTCTAATTTAGATAGAGATCATATGTGCCTGCTTGATGAGTTTGATGTATTAAATAAGAAGCATGTTGAATTAACTCATGCACATTAATCCTTGAAAACATTGCATGTTGGATTATAAACAAAGTATAAGAGGTTAGAGGAACTTGTATGGGAGTTAGATAGTGCTGAACATCGTTTGAAAATTGAAATTACAAACCTTAAACATACAAAAAACTTTTTACAAGTGAACTTAAAGGCTTTGAATGAAAATAAAAAACCACCTTCACTTGAAGAATTTTGCAATCCATCACAACAACATGAATCATTCAAACACCCGGCATTGTTTGCATCACACAACTTTAGGAAGAGGCACCACCACCCACAAAGGTTAGTGAACCCATTTCTCGGTGTTAGGTGCTTCTCTTTTGGCATGCTAGGTCACATAGACTACACATGCATGATCCACCATTGGACACACCTATTATGGAGACATAAATTGCATCCATCATAGCATAGCATGCATACATCTCGTTCATGCCAGCATAAGGAGGAACCCAAACTCACTTGAGTTCCCAAATCCAACACTTGAATGAAATTGTAGGGATACTCTCACAAAAGACCTAGTGAGAGCATATGATACCTGGACAGTTACTGCTCGTGACACATGAGTGGAGACATGAAGAAGTTCATTATACTGGAGACCCAAATCGGAGGCAAAGTAACATTGAAAGACAACACCACTAGGAAAGTAATAGGCTCAAGTATTATTGGAAATGCTAAAAAAATTTTAATTGAAAATATTTTATTAGTTGATGGTTTGAAGCATAACTTTCTTTAGTCAATTATGTGATAAAGGTTTTGACATAAAATTTCTTTCTGACAAATGCCTGATTAGTTTAAATGACAAACTTATTTTAGAAAAAAAATGAATGAACAATGTTTACATGTTAGATCTTGATTGCATTGATAATTCAAATTCAATTTGCTTAAAAATAATAGTAGATGATACATGGCTATGTCATAGGAGACTATGTCATGCTAGTATGAAAACACAAAGAAACTTCACTCAGAAAAACCTAGTTAGAGGCGTACCTAAGTTAGACTTCACTAAGGACCATCTATGCGATTATTGCCAAATAGGAAAATAAATAAAATAATCACTTCATTCAATCAAAGATGTGAACACATCTAGGCCACTAGAAATCCTTCACATAGACTTATTTGGACATGTTAGCACAGCTATCCTATGTGGGAAAAATTATGGATTTATGATTGTAGATGACTTCAATAGATTCACTTGGGTAAGATTCCTAGCACACAAGAATTAGTCATTTGAGGAATTTAAGATATTCTCCACTTGGATTCAACGAAAATTAGGATGTGAAATCTCAACAATCCATAGTGATCATGGTGGAGAGTTTCAAAATAAAGATTTGAATCATTCTATCAAGAGATAGGAGTAGAGCATAATTTCTCAGCCCCTAGAATTCCTCAGTAAATAGAATAAAAGAAAGGAAGAATAGAACTTTGGTAAAAGCTGCTAGGGCAATGTTAGATGAGTACACCCTTCTTAGATATTTTTGGGCTGAAACAGGCGTGTTACATCTTAAATAGGGTGAACATTAGATCAAAGCTGAATAAAACTCCATATGAATTCCTTAAGGGTCAGACACCTAATCTTTCACACTTATATGGCTTTGGCTGTAAATGCTTTATCTTAATTAATGGCAAACTTCACTTAGGAAAATTTGATCCCAAGTTTATTGAGGGTGTCTTCTTAGGTTATTATTCTGTAGGTAAGGCATATAGAATATTTGAAATTACTAAATGATAAGAGGGGGGGGTGAATTGTGAAAATCTTTTTCTTA
>NW_021319207.1:412133-415065 GCF_001605985.2 Dendrobium catenatum | reverse complement strand
GATGTGTCGTGCCCGAGCAAGATAGTTTTTGGAGGACGTATCAGTTGCCCCCCTATTTTCGGATGTCGAAGCCTGCAGAGTCCGAAAATATATATCGCCACAACTCTTTTGTTGATTGTTAAGCTACACACTAGACAAAATGTGAATATTTTGTAGATATATACTCACCAACTTTCATGATTCTAAGAAAAGTTAGAGCATTGCATCCATATATAAAATTTAGAAGAAGGCTACAGACAACGTAAATAGCCGAATTTTGAACGTCATTTGGCATCTAATTAAGTCTTGCTATTATTGCCCAAAAGGTATACAGAATATTGGGATGAGTGTTTTTAAGAAAATTGAACTTATTAGAAGAGGCAGGAGTGTAAAAAATGGGCGGTGATTAGGATTCCTATTTGAGGAATTTTGAAGGTTTTTTGTGCCTTAAAAAATCAGCATTGATTATTTACCTTGTCCGACCAAATTACTAAATTTAATGGGCGGCAGTGTGCTAGAAGAGGTGCGTCTCTTGGAGTCCTAGACTCTTATAACCGGCAGCTATTTTTTTAATTTTTTGCGGTGATTTGGAATGACCATTTTAATTCTCATTTAGGAAGGTAATTTATTTTTGTCTCCTAAAATTCTCAAAATATTTTAAAGAAAATTATATAAGTTTTTTAAAGAGACTTTTAATCTTCCCCTAATGCAACTATAAATACTCCCATTTTGGGTAAGAAAATTTGCACCTCCCTCTCTCTTCACTTCTTTCTCCAGCTGAGGCCTTCCCCTAGCTTTGTTCAGATGGGTATCCCCTGTTTAGCCCTAGGGCCCCTCACTGAGTAAGAGGAAGGTGTGAGGTTGGAGGTCAGGCGGAAGACCGTTATCACTTGAAAGCCGAGCAGAAGGCCGACATCTCTTGGATGTCAAGCGGAAAATTGATGTCACCTATAAGTTAGGCGGAATACCGGTGTCACTTGGAGGCCGGGAAGAAGGCCGACGTCACTAGGAGGTCGGGCAGAAGACTGACGTCACTTAGAGGTCGAGTAGAAGGCCGACATCACATGGAGGTCGGGAAGAAGACCGACGATACTTGGAGGTCTCGTAGAAGGCCGACGTCACTTCGAAGTCAGGTGCAGTACCGACGTCACACGGAGGCGGGGCAGAAGGTCGACGTCACTTGGTGGTCGGGAAAAAGACCGACGTCACTTGGAGGCCGGGTAGAAGGCTAACATCACTTGGAGGTCGGGCAGAAGATCGGCGCTACTTGGAGGCCGAGTAGAAGGCCGACGTCACTTCGAAGTCAGGTGCAATACCGACGTCACACGGAGGCGGGGCAGAAGGTCGACGTCACTTGGTGGTCGGGAAAAAGACCGACGTCACTCCGAAGTCAGGTGCAAGACCGGCGTCACATGGAGGCCGGGAAGAAGGTTGACGTCACTTAGAGATCGGGCAAAAGACTGGCGTCACTTGGAGGCCGGGTAGAAGGTCGACGTCACTCCGAAGTCGGGTGCAAGATCGACGTCACATGGAGGCCGGGTAGAAGGTCGACATTACTTGGAGGTCAGGCAGAAGACCGACGTTACTTGGAGGCCGTGTAGAAGACTGATTTCACTCCGAAGTCAGGTGCAAGACCGGCGTCACATGGAGGCCGGGAAGAAGGTTGCCGTCACTTAGAGATCGGGCAAAAGACTGGCGTCACTTGGAGGCCGGGTAGAAGGCCGACGTCACTCCGAAGTCGGGTGCAAGATCGACGTCACATGGAGGCCGGGTAGAAGGCCGACGTCACTCCGAAGTCGGGTGCAAGATCGACGTCACATGGAGGCCGGGTAGAAGGCCGACGTTACTTGGAGGTCAGGCAGAAGACCGACGTTACTTGGAGGCCGGGTAGAAGACCGATGTCACTCCGAAGTCGGGTACAAGACTGTCATCACATGCAGGTCGGATAGAAGGCCGACGTTACTTGGATATCGGGCAGATGATCGACGACACTTGGAGCCCGAGTAGAAGCCGATATCACTCCGAAGTTGGGTGCAATACCGGCGTCACATGGAGGACGGGAAGAAGGCCGACGTCACTCCGAAGTCGGGTGAGAGATCGACATCACATGGAAGCCGAGTAGAATATCGACATCACTTGGAGGTCGGGTAGAAGGCCGACATCTCTTATAGGTTGGGCAAAGACCGGCGCTACTTGGAGGCCGGGTAGAAGGTCGACGTCACTCTAAAGTCGAGTGTAAGACCGACGTCACATGGAGGCCAGTAAAAAGGCCGACGTCACTTGGCAGAAGACTGGTGTCACTTAGAGGCCGGGTAGAAGGCCGTCGTCACTCTGAAATCAGGTGCAAGACCGGCGTCACATGGAGGCCGGGAAGAAGGCCGACATCACTTGGAGGCCGGGTAGAAAGACGACAAAAGATTTGGCGAAGGGTAGTAGAGCGTAGAATTCGTCAAAGATATACTAAGGATGTAAGACCTATCCGAGGTTGTTTGTCAGAGCTCTGCTCGATGACGTTAACCTGTGTGGAAGAGGTCGAGAGAATCCACCAAGGATGTAAGACCTATCCAAGGTTGTATGTCAGAACCCTGCTCAATGACGTTAACCTGTGTGGAAGAGGTCGAGAGAATCCATCAAAGATGTATGACCTGTCCGAGGTTGTCTGTCAGAGCACCGCTCGATGACGTTAACCTGTATGAAAGAGGTCGAATTGAATCCATCAATGATGTATGACCTATCCGAGGTTGTCTGTCAAAGCACCGCTTGATGACGTTAACCTGTATGGAATAGGTCGAATCGAATCCCCCTGGGATTGATTATGCTTTGATTGGGAAGGGGATAATGCCACATGTATCTCGAATCGAAGGTGGAGAATGGTCTATCTTTAGACCGTTTCTGCCTTTTTGAGGTCAAGATTAGGACCTTGTATAAGGAGTAGAAGTCTAACCATGGATTA
>NW_021319207.1:403563-407561 GCF_001605985.2 Dendrobium catenatum | reverse complement strand
TTAAGTAATCAATAATCATTGGCTTAATAAATAGAGTAGTCTAATTGGTACAATAATCATCTCTTTATAACTCTCAATCAATAAAATAGAGGATAACACTAAACCATAGTATTTAAAGAAATATTTATCGGCCCACCATCATATACGAGTCAGTTAGTCAGCTAAGGCCACTAAATAACCAACCTTTAATTATTTTCAAATGTATTGTTACAACAGTAATAACAACCAACTATTACTCATTAATGTGCCCATATTCTTACGGGAGAGTCAATCTGCAACTTCGGTCGTGTCGGGAGAGTCAGCTAAGGCCACTAAATAACCAACCTTTAATTATTTTCAAATATATTGTTACAACAATAATAACAACCAACTATTACTCAGTAACGTGCCCATATTCTTACAGGAGAGTCAATGTGAACTGGCATAGGGATTATGGTAGGCAAGTGTGATATTCATGTGTGTGGATTAATATGTATGGAAGAGGAGCACGAAGAGTGACCCGGTGCCCCGATCGAAAGGCAAAATTATCGGCTATGAGGGCAGAACATGGGCAAGCATGGAGCATCATGGTGTCGTGATAAGAAATGGATCTGGCACAGGAAGCTGAGCCCGATTGGTGGGATTCACACAGACGCGAGAATATAGGTCGCACGGGTGTACCTAGGATAGGGAGTCATGCATAAGCACGAAGAGGAGTTAGAGTTATTCACATGAGCAGCAGCAGTTCTTGTGGGTTTATGTGTGGAGTTCGGGCAAGTTAAGGCCACAGGGTCATGTGGATGGGCTTGCACAGACGGATCAGGAGGTGTGGGTGGTATCACGTGCGAGCAGGGGAAATAAGATCTATGACTTGTTGGAGGGCATGTGATACATGTATGATCATATGAGGCCTATGACTGTGTGTGTTCCGGAAGGAGCAGTTGCGCGAGATGGAGATAAAAGCAAATGGAGGATTCTTGGTGGGTTCAAGAGTCATTGGTTTCTCATGCAAATGGGTTAGTATGAAGTTTGAGGAAATTTTTTAGTTTCTCAAGCAAGGCTAAGGCAGCCACTCGTAGGAGCGTTCAAGAAGCAAGCCTCGAGCTTGGGATCGGACAGATGGCTCATGTGAATTCGCATGTTATAGCGCCTACGAATGCCTCGGGAAGACTTGCAAGTCGAGGGGTGCTCAATGTTAGAGCATGGGTGTGCCATGCAACAGATGACGATGCACAAGGCATGGACGTACGGATAACAAGAGGAACAACGATAAGTGCAAGAATGCATGGTTTAGAATGCGCTAGAGCAGGAGCTGGAGCGGTGGATTGAAATGCACAATGGAGGCCAGGCGCAAGCGATATTTGTCTGGGGTTGGTGGATTTGCTCGTAGAGTTAGTGTAGGAAGATGATCATATCGCAGCAGGTGCGGGTTCGTGAAAATATATGACGAAGAAACTAAATGTCCGGTGGATACTTTTCTTTGGTTGTTCATTGTGAACAACATGTGCTTTACTTTTATTTTTATTTTTATTTTTGAAAAGAGCAATAAATGCATTAAAAACAACAAAAAAAGGAAAAAAAAAGCAGCTACAAAGTTGCTTCCTCCAACAAATCCACAAATGAAGGAGGAATCTCATTCAAGCACAGGTCTTCCCAAATAAAGTTGTTAGCCATAGCATACCTGGCACATAAATCAACTAGCTTGTTGCTACCTCTACCAACACAAGAGAAAATGATATAATAAGAAATTGAAATCTTCTTCTCCCTTGAAATCATCAATCCTTGCCTTTTGAAGCCTTCTTATTACATTTGCATTGTCACCTTCAATAATAGCTCCATTGTATTTGAACATCCAATCTTTAGTCATATCAACTAAAGACTTTATGTGATGCCCCAGAATCAAATAGTGAAATGATTCGTCTGACATTCTGATCGAACTCCATTCCAGTTGCCAAGCTCGGACCTGAAAATTTAAACCACATATTCCAAATCAGAGAGGAACAGTAAGGGAACGAGGTCTCACACTTTATAGCTTGAAGCTCCAAATAATGCACATCCTAATGAGTGCATTTTTTCCAAATGCCAATAAAAACCTCCCTTTGCTGTCACGAATAACACAACCAATTCCAGCTCTATACTAGGAGTCAAGGGATGCATCTACATTGATTTTTAACCAATCGGGTGGAGGGGGATACCAAGTATTGGACAGCCTCATGGACTGGTTAGCATCCCATAATTCTGATTTGGAGTTAATAATCAATTAGAAGTAGATAAATAGCTAAGAGCATTAGCGGCCACAAAGCTAGCACCTTCAATCACCTTATCATGTGTAAATTTGTTTCTAGCTTTCCAAGAAAGGTATAAGTTATTGCAAAACAATTTAAGAAGCAAACCGTTATGAGTTGCCATATGATCCTTCCACATACAACATTCTTGAAAGCTTTCAAATAGAGGAATCTGGAATCCCCATTTTGTTGAGTTGAGACAACACTTCTTTTATCTTGGCACAGTTAAATAAAACATGCTCCGTATCTTCAATTCCGTCGAAACACCTTGGACAAACTTCAACATCTTGAAGTCTTCTATGAGCTAGAAATTTGTAAGTTAGTATGGCATTTTTGAATAACCTCCAGCAAAAAATCTCCACCCTTGGCATCAGTTTAGTTTTTTTCCACCATTTAGCAAATTTACATTCAGTCATAACATTCCACTTTGCTTCAGCTAACATTCTAGAAATTGTAAAATTAGGACTTTATTAGCTTTGTAAAATCTGGACCAATGTGGAGATTGTTAGGTTTTGGCCCATTTTTAGGCTAGTTGTTCCTTAGGATCATGTTGTCTTTTTAGTTTTATTATTCTATAAATAAAGAGGTTGTAATTGTGATATGAAAGCTAAGCAATAATATTGAAGTTTTTTTTTTTTTGCTCTTCCCTCCCTCTTTTCCTCTACATTCAAGAAGCATAGCTCCTCAAGAATCCAAACACTAGGGACTGTAGTTGGGCAGTGGTGGTCAGAGAACTATAGTTAGGCAATGGTGGTCAAATGACAGTATTTGGGCCAAAGAGGCTAGAGGACTATAGATGAGAATGGTTGTCTGATGATATTGATTGGGTAGTGCGTGATTCGACAACAACGATCAGACAGTGATCCATCAATAACAGTTAGACAGTAATCGAATGGCGGTCCAACTATGTTGGTCGGGAAGTAGTTTGATGATGTTGTTCGAGCAGTGTTTTGATGGTAGTAGCCAAGTGGCGGCGGTTCAATGATGTTGTTTACATTACACTTCAAATCCTACTTGATCATAGCTAATTAGGACCCAGATAGAATCACTTTTTGTTTCAATAGGTCCATTTCGTCGAGACCACGAGTTCAACCAAAAGCTTGTTGAAATCAGAATAAAAATAATCCTAATTTATATTTATAATTTCAAATTTTGAATATACATTAAAATTCATATTTAATAAAGTCCATTTTTAACGTCATCCCAACTATAATTTTCTAATCAAAAGTTCGGCAAAATTATAAAAATATAACGTCGCTATTGCTTCGCCGTGGATTTTAGGCTTGTCCACAGACCATAGTGGTGGCTTCGCTTTAACTTTATTGACGATAACAACATATTGTATATAACTAATTACAGAAATATTTACTATGGAGAACATTAAGGGACTGCTGTTAAAGTATAAACAGAAATAAATATATTTATAATTTTAGATTAAAAAAATAAATTATGATAATAATGGTCACAGTAGTGCCGGCCTAATCGCAATCCTACATCATTGTTTAGTTGAAGTGCATTGAGCACTCAATTGGAACCTCTGCTGTGGGCCCCCATGCCAAGCATTGTTTTAATTCACTTGAATGATTTGTTTAGTTTTGATATATGGTCGTATTCTATGATACGCAGTTTATTTTGATATGTTGGTTGAGAGTTTTGACTATCAACTAAGAAACTTTTATTACGTCCGGTGCAAGGACGTAGAGGAACGTCCGGTCGGAGGCAATTTTCCATCAA
>NW_021319207.1:397109-399794 GCF_001605985.2 Dendrobium catenatum | reverse complement strand
ACAACGATTAGACTCAGTCGAGCTCTTATAGGGTAAACATGGCACGATTGCAAGTTTGCCTTTTTTTACAATGCTAGTGAAATTATTCTTGCTGTGTGCAGGTACATTCACACCCAATTATGATTCTCTTATCAATATCGTTTGACTACAATCTTCTAATTATTGTCACCTGCTCGCCAACCATGGTCCTTGAATAGTTATCACTTCACAACGATACTTCCGATCCCCGTTGCTCATTGACTACAGTTTTTTTACCATTGTTGTTTGATTACGGTTCACTAACCTATAATATCTTTATTAATGTCTTCTAGCTACTCTAATGTCTATCGACTTTATTACTTACCATTGACGATGATACCAACGCGTGTCATGACTTATAAAATTGATGTGTGCTGCGACATCAACTTTGACACTTAATTTCAATATATATATATAGTGTATCACACTGATAAAGAAGTATAGAGAGAGATAACAATGGATAAAAATAAAAATCTAAGTCAAAGGAGCCAATTAAAATAATATATAGCGGTGCTTGTTAATGTTTTGACAAATCTAATTGAAATATTTGATATTAGCTACAAAGGAATGATTGAAGAAGTTCATAAATGTTGAGATCTATGATGAATTTTTCTTAGATGGTCTTAGATGTAAGATTTAGGCTTCGTTGGGAGCAATTTTTTTGATATTTTGTGAAGTAATTTTTAAGTACAAAAATTTTTAATTTAAAAAAATTGTGTACTTTAATTCATTAAGCAATAAGAATGCTATACGAAATGAAGCCTTAAATGCATCTTTTCATTGCACTGAATGAAAAATAGCTTTTAATTAATTATTTTTAGAGGGTTATAAAAATTTCCACCTTATTAGTATATGTATCGTAGGAGTTATTGATGCATAAATAAAAAAAATATTAAGAATACTATATGAAAGCTTCTAAATTTGAGTTATTGATTAAATAAAAGATAATCTCTCATTTTTAACGCTAATTTTCAGATTAATTTTTTTGTTCATTTATTATTTGGTTTAAGTTTAAGCCCCAGTAATATAGCTTCATACCTAAGAGAATAATATATATATATTATTTTCGATATATTTGGAGAGAAGCAATATTATTATTCAAATTTTTTTTCCATAATAATATGAATCTCTTATATTGATGTGACTCAACATTCATAACAAGCTCCCCATCTTAATTCCATTAAAATACAATCAACCCTTGTACATAATGTACCCCAATAATTTAACAAATGCAACAATAACTTCTTAGCTACATCACTATGGCTTGGTTTGGGACGATTTTTTTATTGCTTTTTAAAGTTATTTTTTAGTATAAAAAATTTAATTTTTATATTAAAAATCTGTTATAAGAAGCAGTAAGAAAGCCGCCTCAAACGAAGCCTATATTTACTATGATCACACAAACATTTCACATCCAAACCTACTCAATTTTTATCTTATTTTGGGTGCTCTTACCACTTAAATACAAGAATTAAGAAAAAAAAGCTCTTTATTTAGGGAAAAAGGAACAAGGTAGCATTATAATTTATTATTATTTATTATTATTATGCTAATATTCAATTGAAGTGATGCTTTGTCATTATATCATATGAAGTTCGTATATATAATTATTCTGCCTGCCTAATTGGGGTTCTTAATTTTGGCCATTATATAGGATTGGTGATTCGTCGGTGAATGCTGCTTATTTTAAAATTAGAAGATATGTATTTATTGTAATGGGTTGATTAGATTGGTCAGTTATTCACATTTATCATTATTGCTTCTATAACAATAATGTTGGTAGGGGTAGGAGTATGGGTGTGCGTTCAATCGATTTGGATGGATTAGTTCTAAATTTATTAAATTAATTAAAGTAAATTAACCCAACTGGAGAAGGCAGTGTACCAAGACACTTTACTGCATGAAAGAAGAGATATGGGTATAAAAAGCAAAAAAGTCTACAGGAGGGGGAAAAATGAGAATGTACGTTGTCGTCGTCAGGAGGGTGACAAAGCGTTTGGCATTACGTCACGCCGGGTTGGTGAAAGTGAGGTTTTTAAGAGCTTCTCCGCCTTGCCGAGGAGGCAAAAGGAGATCTATTGTTTAGTAGTGAAATTCCCGGAGTGGAAGACTCCGGGGAGTGGACGTAGATCAAGTGACCGAACCACTATAAAATCTCCGGTGTGTTTTTTCCTTTACTTCTTTTTATTTACGCTTGCATTTTATTTTCATTATAATTGCTTGGTGAAATTCGTTGTGAAATTAGTTGTTGCAAATTGTGTTCTAGTACTCGCTTCCGCATTATTTAAAATTTTCTGTTTAAAATTTAAAAAATATATATTAGAACTCCTGTTTATGATTTGTTTTTATTGCAATAATTTCGCAATTCACCTCACCCCCTCTTGGCGCATCTAGTAATTTCAAGAGAGACGACCATACGCGAGAGACAGATGAATTGAGCGGTCATATCCTTTAGAAAATAATAATAATAATAATACTAATGCGTGTCACTATAAAGAGGTTGGACTAATTCAAAACATACAAAACATCATTTCTCATTATCAACCCTAATTTAAGTGTTTTTTACACAAAGCTAATCTCCCAACTCATCATAATTCCTTGCTATCAAATCTTTTTGTTTTACACTTTAACCACAAGTAAAGTGCGATCATAAGTATTAACTGAACC
>NW_021319207.1:353861-393917 GCF_001605985.2 Dendrobium catenatum | reverse complement strand
GGTTGACCCGGACCCGAAGCGGATAGGGTTCGGGTCCGGAAAACCGACCCATTTACATAAACTTGTCGGGTTTTGGTTGACCCGAATAGTACCGGGTCAATTTCGGGTTCGACCCGAACCCGAACTGTGACCCGAAATTGATACCCCTAAAAACCGTCCCTAAAACTTCGTTTGGTACAACTTTCTTACTGCTTGCTAAAACGATTTTTACTATAAAATTTTTTTGAACTAGAATTTTTTTACAAGAAAAATGCTTGAGAAAGCGACATGAAAGCCATCCCAAATGAATCCTAATCCTTAATAAGAATGAGTTATTGTTTTATCAAAGACTATAAAGTGAAAAATATAATTCTGCAACTTCAGAATATTCATATGACCGACACAAATTTTGAGATAATATTTAAAATTAAATTGAGGTTTATTAAAACTTTATTTTAACAAACGTCTTGATGAGTTGAATATATTCATATTATAAATGATTGTATTGAAAGGCAGATTATTTTTTTAAGATTAAATTTAATTATTTATACCTTATAATTAAAAACAAAACAAATCAAATTGTGTCGCGTCGCTGACCTTTGGATCCCCCTTCTTCTCTCCTCTCGAGAATGCTCACCATTGGATTCTTCGGCCTTGCTCCACGTACAATATAGCAAGATCAATATTATTTGGCTATTTGCTCACATAAAAACAAAAGTTAGCAGTCATAAATAGAAAACATTTGCTGGGCGACAGCGACACTCAATGTGCCGAAGGCGACGAGACTAAGCTAAGCTTACGCCGTACGCTGTGGGCCGCGCCTGTACGACGGGAGCCCGATTATTCTTAATTTACGAGATTTTTTTTTCTTTGAAAAATTATGACAAGAGCCCGTAAATATTAAAAGAAAAGAAATTATAAGTCATAAAGAGGAAAAAATTATAGTCTTGGTTCTCAAATACAAAAAAAAAAAAAAAAAATCAGAGACTCAGAAAAGCATGCACAAAAAATTAACAGTATAATCAACAATGAATAATAGTTTCAACAAAATGAACCCAGAACCACCGAGTCGGCAAGAATGAATGGATTAGTGCAAGAACCTGAAAAACAGATCAGTAAAAGCAAAAAAGAAAACAGGGAAACCTTGTAGGATGGACTCAGAAATACAGATAATTAGCAATCAGAAGTGGCATTTCCTTGGTTGCCCTAAGACCGTCCAAAGGAAGTGCTTGCAGGCTTCCTCATCGTCCAGACCTAAAAAATGGTGCTTGTCAAAAAGTTGTTTCTCTCGACATACCCCCAGCCATATAGAATAGCACGAAAAGATAACTATGCAAAAAATACGCTGCAGAAAATCTGCAGACAGGAAAGAACCCAGAAAGCTGGCCCAAAAATTAAGAGCAGTAAGAAATGTACAGCCATATTTTCACCAAATCCCCTTTTTTCCATCCCGCAAGCTTTACGTAAATGATTTTGATACTTTTTTTTTAGAAATAGTGGTTGCACAGGAGGCAGCATTACTGAACCTCCTATTATTCGTTTCAATCCACATGTGGTAGACACTAGCATTAAGGGAGAGAAGAATCCCATTCTTCAGAATACAGCTAAACTTCAAATTACCAACATGATTGAATGCTTGGGAAATGTTGGGCCTCAAATAAAAATAACAAAAAGAGGGAATAACTCTTTTTAAAACCAGAGAAGAAAAATCACATTCAAACAGAAGGTGAGTAAGGGTTTCCGGACAGGCACGACAGAGAGAACATCTTGTATCTTGAACAAAAATATTTCTCTTAAGCAAAGCATTCACCGTTTCAATACCCCCATAAAAGCCAACCAAGAGTAGGCATAGTACCTTAGAGAGTATTTCTTATGCCAAATCAACGAATACAGGTTGAAGTTATCAGCTTGGGCAAAAAAACTCATAATAATAGTCCTTAAAAGTGACTTTCTCAAGTGTACTCCACATGATCTTTAATCTAGCTTCTATAGAAAAGGAGATGTTTGCAATAAAATTCCTTTGAGTCATGTTGAAAGAGGTGGGAAGGTTCTAGAAATTGGACACAATCCACTCTCTAAGTATGGAATTAAGCCCACAAACAGAACTAATCGAATCAATAGGGAAATTGGAGTGGACAGTATCTCCCCCGCACTTGTGTCCCAAAGGATGGCTGCATTGCTGTTAGGGTTAATCACAAAAGAAAAATTTTGTTTTGCCCTTCTAGTTGAGTAAGAAATGCTTTTCCAGAAAGAGAAAACATTAGATTGATTAGGCTTCCATGGAGAGATGTGCATAGTATTTAGCCAATTAGTGAGAGGCGAGGGTTGATTATACCACCTATAGATTAAGCCACAGTTGTAAGCAAAAATTAAAGCTTGGAATGATGCAATGTCGAGGCCCCCTTTGTATAACGGTTTGCAAACATTGTACCAAGAGATAAGGTGCAAATGTCTTTGATGAGATCCCCCATAAAAAAGAAACTTTGCGCAAAGCTTGGTAATAGTTTTGATGATAAATTTTGGAGTGAAACTCCCTCTGATCTAATATGCAATCGTATTTGTAATCGTGTACTTGATGAATTGAATCCTACCTGCAAAAGAAAGTAAATTGGCTTTCCAGCTAGATAAAAGTTTGGTGATTTTATCTAACATAGAGGAGTAGTTAGAAATTTTGATTCTACTCAGTGAAATTGGTAAGCCAAGATAATTAATGGAGCTGAAGATATTAGGAATTCGTAGGGAGTGAGAGATATTAGCCAAATTGGGGGCATTGGGATGGGAAAGAATGATGCTTTTATTAAGATTAAGGTGCAACCCAGAACATTTGGAAAAGCACTCCAAGATACCGGGTAGCCTTCTGGAGTTAAGAGCATCTGCCTTGCCAAAAATAAGAAGGTCATCTACATAAAAAAGATGAGAAAGCTGAAAGTTCTCATGATTGAAACCTTCAAATTGATCTTGATGAGAATTAGAGTCAATAAGACAAGAGAAAGCGTCCATGATGATACATAACAAATACATGCTTATTGGGCAGCCTTGTCTGATACTAGACGAGGAGGGGAAGAAGCCTTCCAAAACTCCATCAATATTTATGGAAAAATAGATGTCATCGATACAAGCTTTGATCCATTTTATAAAAAGAGGAGGGAAACTTTTCTGAGCCAATCTTTTAATAAAAAACTGTCTGGAGACGGTGTTAAAAGCTTTTTTGATGTCAAATTTTAAACACAAATACTTATTCCTTCGTTTCTTTTTGATAAAACTCAAGATCTCTCCAGCAAAATTAATGTTGTCTGTTGAAAACCTTTTGGCAATAAAAGCTACTTGGCTCGGGTGGATGCTTGACATGACAGATTTCATGCGATTAGCAAGGACCTTGGCTATGATTTTGTAGAAAATATTGCACAAAGCAATGGGTCTGAAGTCATTTATACTCTCCACATGAGACTTATTGGGAATTAAAGAGATAGCCGTGGCTTTCACTTTTTTTTTGGGAGGTAACATTTAGTGAAAAAACTTTTTACCGCATTGCAAATCGTGATAACAGTAATACTCGAAGTTTTCTTATAAAACTCAAAGTTAAAGCCATCCGGACCAGGGGAAGAAGTGGAGCAGCCACAGAATACAACATTCTTAATTTCCAAATATGGCAATCCTTGGACACTTGTTAGACAAAATGTATGTAATCTCTAGAAAGATATTGGGAAGGTTGCTCATCAACTCACTTCTAGTATTAAGTTTTCTATATAGATTATTAATGGAAAGTGGCTAGTTTCATGGATGCTCCTCTAGGGTTTCTCTACTCAAAGGTTTTCATGCATTTCCCATTAGGTTTTGAGAAGGTGGTCGAGCTCTCGGACGTCTACTAGAGCTCCTTCCTCTGAAAGAATTAGAAGGAGGAGGTATAGTGGGATTGGGATTGGGATTGGACAGGCATGAATTGGTGGAGTGATTGAGAGACTTGCATATCCCATATAACAAAGATTTCCATTCATATTCAGTCCTAAGATTGAAAAGTTTCCCAACCACAAAGATTGGAACTGTATCAGGATAGGTGGACGAAGAGTCAACCTAAACACAAACATGAGCATAGGTGAGCTTGGACTTAAAAGCGGTAAGAGCATCTACGGCCATCGGAGTACCAATCTTGGTGGCAATTTTAGAAAATCCCGTGGGGGTCCAGCAGCAAAGAGGAAGATCATGGATTTTGAACCAAATCGGGACGGAGGGAAATTCTTCCCGATTTGGGCTAAACTGCGAAGTCCATTTTTGAAAAATAAAGGGCTTACCAAGGATAAACCTTGCCCCGCGTGTCCAAACCATCTCATAATCTTCAGGGTTGGAAATTTTGAACAGAAAAAATCTCTTGCTAAGAGAAATTAGTGTCATCATACCTTTGAGATTTTAGCAAAGTTTCGTAGACCCGTCTACCGAGAGAATAGCCGACCAGGGCCAAGCTCCATTCACCATTAGCTTCTATTATGTCCTCTTGGAGGAAAGGAATAGTTTCCTCAGGAGTTTGAAGGGTGGAGATAGGGAAATCAATGGGACTGGGGGAATCCGAGAGAATGTGATCCCATGTTAGAGGCTTAGAAGAACTTGGAGCACGAGAGGGGGAGAGAGGGTGGTTAAGAGAGAGAATGTGATCCCATGTTAGAGGCTTAGAAGAACTTGGAGCACGAGAGGGGGAGAGAGGGTGGTTAAGAGAGAGAATGTGATCCCATGTTAGAGGCTTAGAAGAACTTGGAGCACGAGAGGGGGAGAGAGGGTGGTTAAGAGAGAGAATGTGATCCCATGTTAGAGGCTTAGAAGAACTTGGAGCACGAGAGGGGGAGAGAGGGTGGTTAAGAAGAGGGGGGGGGGGAGATGAGTCGTAGAGGGAGGGATGGGATCCATAGGATCCCTCTAAGAGAGGATGGGTGGGAGGCGGAAGGCGCAAAAATGCAAACCCTAGCAGAACTTCTCTCTCTATAAAAAAAGGAAAGAGAGCTGGTTCTTTTTTGGCTTTGTTTTTTTTTTTTTGTCTTTTTTTTTGGGTTCGTACTAAAAAGATATTTTAAAAGTGGTAAAAAAACCGTCTAAAATTAAGCCTTATTTTATAGGGAGAAAGTTGTTTGATTTTGCATATTTATGAATGTAATTTGATGTATTAAGGGTTAGTATACTGATGAAATGTGATCATCTTAATATATAACAAATTATTTGCGCTTCTTTCTTATTATGTGTGGGTGTACTTAAATTTTTCAGAGCTTTTAGAGTGACAATAAATATTTCTTCATTTATGCATCATATTTTTTACTTTTCTATTTAGTAAGTGAAATAATCTCTCTATTCACTTGAACCAGGAAGATGAAAAGTAATCAATAATTCCTTGATGAAATGAGCTTAATTGAGTACATTAAATCCTTCTTTAGAATAAAAAAAAAAGAATCTTTTCATAACAACAATAACATAGAGGAATCATCTCAACATAGCATACTAGAAAAATAAAATAAAATAAAATCTCCAAACAACTATTCATGGATAGATTGCAATGTGAAAAAACTAATATAAAATCCCTGACATTGGCTGATTTTTAGGCTTGTTTAAAAATCTATGACCATTTTTTTCTTATCTCAAAGTCGTAGCTCATTTCCAATTAACATTTACTATCATCATCCACAAACTAGAACATCGAAAAGAGATCCTTGTAAGATTTTAGTAAAAGAAACAAAAGAGCCTCAAACATGAACGTTTTTACCTTTGTTTTAGCATAATAGGACTCCCTTGCAAATATGTCAGAAGGGGTGGTATCGTCTTCTAGCTCATAGGTGTATGGCTCATTCTGAGGGCTGAAAGTTCTCAGTATAACCTTTGTGTTCTCAACTGTCAATCCAATATTCGACACAATTTTTGCAATCAAGAGTCCTTTTAATCCAGCAGTCTTTTTTTTTTTTATTGGCTCTCTAATACTCAGATTTTACAATGCAAATTCAAATCTCTTCGCTTACCTGAATTCCAAATATGGCAATCCTTGGACACATATTAGACAAAATATATGTAATCTCTAGAAAGATATTGGGAAGGTTGCTCATCAACTCACTTATATTATTCAGTTTTCTATATAGATTGTTAATGGAAAGTGGCTAGTTTTCTGCATGCTCCTCTAGGGTTTTCCTGTGTTTCTTCGCCGCCACCTTGCCTCTAATGGATCCTCCTCCCTCCCCCCCCCTTCTCTCCTCCCCTGCTCTTCCATCCTCCTCTTATGGTTCTCCCTTAGATTGGAAAAACCATATCGGTTCTCAAACCCTTGTCTCCAATAACTTGACCTCCTCCCTTTCTCACGTCCCTACCGCAAATGCTACTGATATTTTCATAAGGGTCCAGTTTGACGTTGGTTCGCCTGAGTGGTCGCTCTCCCTCATTGTTATTCCATAGGGCGTAGGCCCTATTATGAAGCTCTGCTCTCGACTATCAAAAGAACCTGGACTCTTAAAGGTGACTTTTCTCTTCTCACTCTTGAAGATGGTTTCTTCCTCCTCAAATTTATTACTGCTGAGGATTATGAGATGGCGTGGTCCTATGGACCATGGTTTTTCTTTGGTAATGCCTTCATCCTTCAAAGATAGACACCAGATTTTGTTCCCAAACATGAAGAATTTCCCACAATTCCTTTGTGGATCAGATTAAAAATTTCCCTCTATCATGCTGGACACTTGAGGGATTTCAAAAATAGCAAGTTGCGTTGGGGTTCATTTAGCGGTGGATGCTCTAACTGCGGCAAAAACTAGAATCACATTTGCAAGAGTTTGCGTTCAGGTGAGTAATTCTTCTCCTTTGCCAGATGAAATATATTATTCTGTGATGGGAAAATTTCTCCTCTCACGATGCTATACGACTGGAAGCACGAACCATGCACCCACTGTGGCTCCATCATCCATCCTCCAACTAGCTGTCCAAAAAACCCTTCCCCAACTACTACTCTCCTAGCTCGCCTGAGAGGTAGGAGCTCTAGCCGCAAGTCCAGGAAAACTCCACCACCCTGACTTATAATTCATAAACCTCCCTTTCCACCTTCCACCCAACCTGCCACAGCCCAAATTCCTCCGCACAAATACCTAACTCATCCACCACCACGCATAACCCTATCATTATCCCAAATCTCAACTCCCATTCAGAAGAATCAATGCCTCCTTCTAAGCTCAACCATTCCATAAGCTCTTTCCTGGAAGGCTCCCTCGGCCAATCCCCTTCATTAACTACCAAAAATAAATTTTCTGAGCTCTCCGAGAAATAGGAATCAACCTAACTCGTATTAAAATTTTTCAGAGCTTTAAGAGAAGCAATAAATATTTCTTCATTTTATGCATCATATTTTTTATTTTTCTACTCAATGAGTGAAACAATGTCACGACCCGACCCGACGGGGACGGATCCCGCCCGAGCCGGATCGCGACAGAACCTTCTTATCCAGGATCTGGCTTTGGAATTTGGTTCTGAACTGAATCTTCCAAAATAACAGATTTTTGATATTACAAACAATCTCTTTATTCATTTGAACTTGGAAGATGAAAAGTAATTAACAATCCCTTGATGAAATGAGCTTAGTTGAGTACATGAAATCCTTCTTTAGAACAAAAGAAAGAATCTTTACATAACAATATTAACATAAAGGAATCATCTCAACATAGAATACTAGAAAAATAAAATAAAATTTTCAAGCAAACCATTCATGAATGGATTGTAATATGAAAAAACTAATATAAAATCCTTGACATTGGCTAATTTTTAGGCTTGTGAAAAAGCCCATGACTAATCTTTTCTTATCTCAAAGTCATAGCCCATTTCCAAATAACATTTACCATCATCATCCATAAACTGAAACATCGAAAAAAGAGATCATTGTAAGATTTTAAAAAAAGAAACAAAAGAACCTCAAACATAAATGTTGTTTACTTTTATTTTAACATAATAGGACCCCCTTGCAAATATACCAGAAGGGGTAGTATCCTCTTCTAGCTCATAGGTGTATGGCTCGTTCTGAGGGCTGAAATTTCCTAGCATAACCTTTGTGTTCTCAACTGCCAATCCAGTATTCGACACAATTTTTGCGTACCGGAGTCCTCTGAATCCATCAGTCTTTCTTTCTTTTTTTTTTATTAGCTCTCTAATATTCAAATTTTATAATGCAAATTCAAATCTCCTCACTTACCTAAATTCCAAATATGGCAATCCTTGGACACCTGTTAGACAAAATATATGTAATCTCTGGAAAAATATTGGGAATGTTGCTCATTAACTCACTTATAGTATTCATTTTTCTATATAGATTGTTAATGGAAAGTGGCTAGTTTCCTGTATGCTCCTCTAGGGTTTCTCTGCTCTAGGGTTTTCATGTGTTTCCCTTTGGGTTTTGAGAAGGTGGTCGAGCTATCGAACGTCTTCTAGAGTTCCTTCCTCTGAAAGAATTAGAAGCAAGAGGTATAGTGGAATTGGGATTGGACAGGCATGAATTGGTGGAGAGATTGAAAGACTTATAGATCCCATATAGCAAAGGTTTCCATTCATATTCAGTCCTAATATTAAAAAGTTTCCCAACCACAGCAATGGGAACGATATCAAGATAGGTGGACGAAGAGTTAACCTGAGCACAAACATGGGTAGGTGAGCTTGGTCTTAGAAGCAGTAAGGGCATCTACGGCCATCGGAGTGCCAATCTTGGTGGCAATTTTAAAAAAATCCTGTGGGGGTCCAGCAGCAAAGAGGAAGATCATGGATTTTGAACCAAATCGGGATGGAGGTAAATTCTTCCCGCTTTGGGCTAAAGTGCGAAGTCCATTTTTGAAAAATAAAGGGCTTACCAAGGATAAACCATGCCTCGCGTGTCCAAACCATCTCATAATCATCAAGGTTGGAAATTTTGAACATAAAAAATCCCTCGCTAAGAGAAATTAGCGTCATCATACCTTTGAGATTTTAGAAAAGTTTTGTAGAAGGGCCGTCTACGGAGAGAATAGCCGACCAGGGCCAAGCCCATTCACCATTAGCTTTTGCTATGTCCTATTGGAGGAAAGGAATAGTTTCCTCAGGAGTTTGAAGGGTGGAGATAGGGAAATCAATGGGACTGGGGGAATCCGAGAGAATGTGATCCCATGTTAGAGGCTTAGAAGAACTTGGAGCACGAGAGGGGGAGAGAGGGTGGTTATGAAGAGGGGGAAAGATGAGTTGTAGAGGGAGGGATGAGATCCATAGGATCCCTCCAAGAGCGGACAGGTGGGAGGCGGAAGGCGTAAAAATGCAAACCCTAGTAGAACTTCTCTCTCTATAAAAAAGGAAAGATAGCTGGTTCTTTTTTGGCTTTATTTTTTTTTTTTGCCTTTTTTAGGGGTTCGTACTAAAAAATTGTTTTAAAAGTGGTAAGAAAGCCGTCTAAAATTAAGCCTTATTTTGTAGGGAGAAAGTTGTTTGATTTTGCATATTTATGAATGTAATTTGATGTATTAAGCATTAATATGCTGGTGAAACATGATCATCTTAATATATGACAAATTATTTGGGCTTCTTTTTTATTATGTTTGGAATCATCAAAACTACATAAGTTGCATAAATATAACTCATTCAAATAGCAACTATTCAAACAGTGGTATCCTCTTCTACCTCATAGGTGTATGATTTGTTCTGAGGGCTGAAAGTTCCTAGCATAACCTTTGCATTCTCAACTGTCAATACAATATTCGACACAATTTTTGCGTACCGGAGTCCTCTAAATCCAACAGTATTTTTTTATTGGCTTTCTAATACTCAGATTTTATAATGCAAATTCAAATCTCTTCACTTACCTGAATTCCAAATATGGCAATCCTTGGACACATGTTAGACAAAATGTATGTAATCTCTAGAAAGATATTGGAAAGGTTGCTCATCAACTCACTTCTAGTATTCAGTTTTCTATATAGTTTGTTAATGGAAAGTGGCTAGATTCCTGCATGCTCCTCTTGGGTTTCTCTGCTCTAGGGTTTTCCTGCATTTCTTCGCCGCCTCCTTGCCTCCAGTGGATCCTCCTCCCTCCCCCCCTTCTTTCCTCCCCTGCTCTTTCATCCTCCTCTTCTGGTTCTCCCTTAGATTGGAAAAATCTTCTCGGTTCTCAAACCCTTGTCTCCAATAACTTCACCTCCTCCCTTTCTCACGTCCCTATCACAAATGCTACTGATATTTTCATAAGGGCCCAGTTTGACGCTGGTTCGCCTGAGTGGTCGCTCTCCCTCATTGGTTATTCCATAGGGCGTAAGCCCTATTATGAAGCTCTGCTCTCGACTATCAAAAGAACTTAGACTCTTAAAGGTGACATTTCTCTTCTCACTCTTGAAGATGGTTTCTTTCTCCTAAAATTTACTACTGGTGATGATTACGAGATGGCGTGGTCCTGTGGACCATGGTTTTTCATTGGTGAACCCTTCATCCTTCAAAGATGGACACCATATTTTATTCCCAAACATGAAGAATTTCCCACAATTCCTTCGTAGATCAGATTAAATATTTCCCTCTATCATGCTGGACACCTGAAGGGATTTCAAAAATAGCAAGTTGCGTAGGGGTTCCTTTAACGGTGGATGCTCTAACTGCGGTAAAAACTAGAATCACATTCGCAAGAGTTTGCGTTCAGGTGAGTAGTTCTTCTCCTTTACCAGATGAAATATATTATTCTGTTGATGTGAAAATTTCTCCTCTCGCGATGCTATACGATTGGAAACATGAACCATGCACCCACTATGGCTACATCATCCATCCTCCAACTAGTTGTCCAAAAAAACCCTTCCCCAACCATTACGCTCCTAGCTTGCCTGAGAGGTAGGAGCTCTAGCCGCAAGTCCAGGAAAACTCCACCACCCTGACTTATAATTCATTAACCCCCACCCCCCGTCCACCTTCCACCCAACTTTCCACAGCCCAAATTCCTCCCGCACAAATACCTAACTCATCCACCACCACGACTAACCCTACCATTATCCCAAATCTCAACTCCCATTCAGAAGAATCGATGCCTCCTTCTTCTAAGCTCAACCATTTCGTAAGCTCTTTCCTGGAAGGCTCCCTCCTTTAATCCCCTTCTCTAACTACCAAAAATAAATTTTCTTCACTCTCCGAGAAATAGGAATCAAGCCACATCTTGATACCCAATCCCAATGACCAAAGCTCCAACCAAAATGCTGATTTTGAATCGAGCAATGACCCAAATTACTCAATCCTTGGATACAAATTTTATCTAGGAAAAATAGGACATTCCTACCTCCTCTCATATGAAGACATAACTACCATGACCCGAAACTTCAAGAGCAAAAAATTCCAAAAAGGCATTCACCCCCAACTCCAAATCTCAATGACCTTTCCTCTTATGTGAGCTTGGAATGTCTGTGGGTTTAACAACCCGGACAAAGTTAGATGCTGCAAACAATTTGTCTACAGCCATTAACTGGATTTTCTGTTTATTTTAGAAGTTAAGATCTCTGCTCATTCTATTACCGACCCTTGGTTCAATCTCTCTCACACTATCTTCAATAAGAAAGGATCTTTGGACAACCTCACTTTTTCTAATCTAGGTAGAATGTGGATCAAATGGAATGCTAGCAATGTTAACTTTATGACATCTTTTATTTCTAGTCAATTAATTCATCGAAATGTGCATTCTGGAGACACTATTACTTGTTGTGTTACCGTGGTCCATGCTTCCAATTCGATTGAAAACAGGAAAAACCTTTGGAATGACATCCTTGCTATTTCTAAAGATATCATGATGCCCTGGATTATCTTAGGTGACTTCAACTGCTGCATATTCCCTCATGAAAATGCTGGAGGCTTGATGTTATCTAGTAGAAAGACTACGAATTTTAACAACCTTATTTTTAAGATTGGGGCTCACGAGCTTTCTTCTACTAGGCATTATTTCACTTGGTTTAACCAAAGAACCAATTGCCCTATACATATTAAACTTAATTGTGTATTGGTTAATGATGCTTGGCTTGCAAAATTTCCAAATTCTTATTCTATGTTGGAGATCCTCAAATTTTCAACCATAGTCCTATTATCATTATTCCTGAGGTCCCCACCCCTATGAACCATAGATTCCTTTACAAAAAAAATTTGTACTAAATTACCATAATTTTGGGATTGTCTCATTAGCACTTTCTCTTCGTGCTCTCATAGCAGCCCCATTTATTCTTTTTATCACAAGTTAAAATCCCTCAAATGTAGTATCAAGTCTAAGGCCTGGGTTAACTCTAATATGCTCAAAAAAGAAATTGAGGAGCTTTCCAATGCGCAAAACTTCTTCTTGACTCAAATCTAAAGAAATCATACTAGTCAAGATTTAAATGATGCATTGAAAAACATCAATATCAATCTTTCAGATTGCAACTCTGCTTGGACTAGCTGAATTCACCAAAGAGCCAAAGCCAATTGGCTGTCTTTGGGGGAGGATGATCTTAAATTTCTATATACTCGAATCAATGTTAGACATAACAGTAATATGATTAAAATTATATCTACTTCTAATGAGGATTTTACTCTTTCCCAAGACATTTGCAATGCTATTGTCCAACATTTCAAGAATCTTTTTAACTCTCCCTTACATAATTCCATTAGAGGTCCCCCTCTTCGTGTTAGTGACATGATTCCTTTGAGATACCTTGATAATAAAAATTCAATAAAAAAAATGAGAGACTTTATCTGCGTGCTAATAAAATAGACTCAAATAGAGCAATTATTGATCATTAATAAAATTATTGGACAATTAAAAATTGAAATTTTGAAAGAGAAAAGAGGCAAAGAATAGGTGGGAGTTGAGTGAAGATTATATAAAAATATTATATTAAAGGATAAATACATAAATGATATAATATAGTCAAATAAAATATTATTAAAAAAAAGAAATATGCTAATTATATATTTTTATTATATGATATATATATTAGAACTTTCTAGATAAAAAAAAAGAAATAGATATGTAGCTACTTATTATTTTAGTATGATTTGATTGGCTTATGTGACCAATCTATCTGTTTTAATGCTTTACTTGAACAGAGTATGAGTGATTTGACATACTAAGTTATACTCAATAAATTTTAATGGATCAAAAATACAAAAAATGAGATGAAAAAATTAAAAATTTTAAAAGTTCAACATATAATTCACTAGCACTTTTTGATTTGTTAATCTGATGGGGCTAATTATGACACCTCGTTGATAAATTATTTGGCGAGCGTATAAAATTTTAGCTCTTAGTATACTCAATTCATTTAATTCGTATAACCGAATGCACTTAAAATCCGTGATGATTAATTTATTTTTATCATCTATCGTCCCTGAATTGGCATCCAATAATCCTTTTCATTATATACATACATATGACATACTACGAATACATATGTCTATATAGAGGTAAAATACATAACCAGCATAATGAAACAAAGAAGTTAAAAAGCTTACAATGAGCCTCCAACTCTCATGATCATGGATTATGTGATAGATGACAATCAATAATGGAGAACAATAACATTTTTGTTGTTAGTTTTTGTTGAATCTACTGGTAGGCTGTGGTAGATGTCAACATTTCTCTTGTACTCTTCTTTACTGTTGGAATGAAATGGGCTTATGCCCCTAATTTTCCAAAAAAAAAAAAAATTCAAAATAAATTCTGATATTGCATTATAATGAGCAAAAAAGTGACTTAGAGCATTCTAATTGGTCTTTGGACGCCATCCGATGTCTGCACAGAATTTTTTTTTTGGGGAATTTTGGGGCCAAGGCCCATATATTTCATTGAAGAGAAATGATTACAAGTAAAGATGAATACAAGTAAAAACTACCATACATAAGCAGAAAACAAAAACTTATGTAGGACCTATAAGGAAACCTCAACTATACCCACCAATACAATTAATAGAAATTCTAATTCCAGAAAAAAAACAAAAAGCTGCTAGCCAAAAAATACAATCACACTCAGAGAACTTGACGGATCCAATAGGAAGAGTGAGTCTCCAGAAAAGGAAGCCAGCCGAAGGGCATGAGGAGTCCTGAAAAATAAAACAGCAAGAGCAAAAAGAGCAGCAGCAAAAGCAAAACCAAAATTCACCATAAAACTCCATATTATAATTAACCAGCTCCATATAACATTTAACCAGGACTCAGAGTAATGAGAGATGACCTAAAAAATCCCCTGGTTGCTCGAAGACCATCCAAGGGGGAATATCAAAAATGAAATGAAAAGGAGCTTCATCATTGTCCTGGTTAAAGATCCAGTCCACCAGTAAGCCACAGCAACCGTGAAATCCATTCAATCAGAAATTCCCCAACATAATAATTTTTACATTCACTAAGTACAAATTTCCCCATGCAAAAATTATGTCCATCAGATTATAAGGTTGATATGTCAAATTAAGTAATGCGTAGACGCTAAATAGCGCATATTATTTCTGATTTTGTACGTGTAATTTGTCATTCCTTTATTAAGCAACATAACGTAATTTTTACCGATGGAGCTTCTTCCCCCTCATGGCAGTCAAAGTCGCGGATGGGCGGTGCGGTGGGGTCCGGCCGCGGCGCTATTCGCGCTCGGTGTTTCCGCTTTTGGATTTTTTGGGAGGAAGAAACGCGAAGCAGCCTTAAGCAGAGCAGAAGGGTGCGGAGAAAGCGAAGCAACAGTGAAGATGGATGACGAAAATTTTCTCACTGTCGTCTTGTGGCTGAAGCCCTCCACCAGTTGATATTTTCTACGTTGGAAGGTCTAATAATTCATTGAGAAAGAAGGCAGTTGCCTGTTGCATGTAGCCATGTTGGTTGCTTGGTCAGGGATTGAAATGGGTAATTGGTATATTATGATAAAGGCTTCTTTGTGATGACTTTCTTATTGCGTCTTAAAATGATTTTTTAGCACAAAAATTTTAGCTGTCCCAAACGAAGCCAAAATTTACTTGACAAAGTATAAATTTTGATATAATATTTGAATGAAAAAATTATTGAAGTTAAATTTAAGCTAGATCATTCAAATTTTATTTTAACAGACTTATTCTCAAATTTAACGGTTTAATGAGACAAATTTAAAGAGATCAGAAGGGTTCTAATTTGAGGCCTAATGAGCCCCCATTCAAGAGATGGAAGCACAATTATAAATTTTGGGCATTAATTGATGAGCTAAACAATTAATGAATCTTGTGTGTTTATAGTCAAAACAAATGCCTTGGCAAAAGGAATCAAATGAGCACGCCATAACTTAATTTCAAAGTTATTAAAGTATTTAAATGTTTAAAATATATTCATATTTAGGTTTCGTTTGGGATGGCTTTCTTACTACTTAAAGCAGTTTTCTATTTCAAAAATTAAAATTTTAAAACAATAAAGCATCTTTAAGAAGCAGTAAGAAAGTCGTCCCAAAGGAAGCCTTAATATATATGGGAAGTGTTATGAAAATTTTGATTAAAATATATCCACATTTTTCAAATGATAGGAGGCTTAGACCTTGAATTGAAATTGAAAGAGCTTAGAGATTTAAAAAACGGTAAAACTTTGCCTGAAGTTTGATGCCAATAATCACCACGAGCTACCTCTATTGTTCGGCCACTTTCGTACGACCACCATCTTCTAACTATCGTCGCCTGACCAACGTCTCATGATTGTTGCTACTCAACAACATCGTGTTAACTATAATCTCTGAACTATTGTCATATGATTACAATTACATGTTGTTGCTAATAATATCGACAATAAAAGAAGATAAGGCAACAACAAATAAATAGAAATTTAGGGCTTTAATGATTTATCAAGAGAAAATAACTACATCAACTCATCCTATTAACTAATCTTTGATTTGAGCTTATACTACCAAAAAACAAAGGATGTAATGTCATGAAGCTTTGAGAAATTATTCTGTGCATGCGAAGATCGGACGTAAAATGCCCTATGAAAATCAACTAGATTGCGCCACGTCAGCGATATCAAGCCGCGGCACCGAGCTGCGGTACTGAGCACAGGGATGACATGGCGTATTCTGATTGGTTTTTGGACGACGTTCGGCATCCACACAAAATAATTAATCTAAAGCTTGACGTCCAACCCCAACCAGCCTATTTATATGCGAATACAACAACATAATTAGCAGGCACCATTTTACCAAAAAAACAAGCTACACCGAGTAAAAACAATTGGGAATACATGCAACCAGGAAGCATCAGAAACAAATTTGTTTTACTGAAAAAAACAATTTATAAAAGACAATTTAAATCAGGACCATATAACTAATAATTTCCACCTAATCTGTCCTTATTAAAGAGTAGTTCTGCACCACAACAGTTCACCAACGTTTGAATTTAGCAATTGGTAAGCTTTATTTTTTTTCAATATATCTATTGGATTTTCTTTAGATGCCTATCTTTTCTATCAATACAATCCTTGTTATCAATTAGAATGTCTCTTAGAAAATGCAACTTGCCATCAATATACTATGATCTCTTATGAAAAACATAATTCATCATCAAATGTAAAGCGCTCTAGTTATCATAAAATACTACAAATCTATCTTCTGTGAAGACCAACTCCATAAAATTATGCTATATTTTGATCTCTCCCGCTTATTATGTATATATTTTTATGATTATGATGGCACTTATGAAAATAGTAATTGTATGTTTATATATTTTGATCTCTCTCTTATTTCTATAAATAACAAGCCTCTTATAATGCTAATCACATGCTTATTTGGGAATATATATATATTTTTTTTCTTACTTTAGTTTCTAAACGTTTGTGTGCTTCAACTCCAAAGTGAATGACTACTTAAGCATTGAGTTCATAACTCTTAAAGGACTTCTAAAGAACGAACGAGATGTTAGCAATAGCCAACTATTTGAAGATGTTAACTCAACTATCCCCGCTTGACCATCAATCCCCTTAACTCTATCACAAATTAGATTGTTCGTATCTTTTCATTTCTTCTTTACTACTTATAAAAATTGAACATCTAGTGTGATTATCATAACAATAACTTAAATCTCCCCACCCTCATCAAGTTCTTATTATTGTGCTTGTGGTCAATATTAATCACATGCATGCTTATCATTACTTACCAATAAGCATTTTAATAAATATTGGTTTAACCATTTAATTACACTCATTTTATGCGAAGTTGCACTTGTCATCATCGAGAAATGTTGCGACAATATTGTATCCTTATTTGCATCAATAACTGCTATAAATTTAGCTTCAATAGTTCAATGGTAGAAAAAGCAATAGTTTATTGTAGAGAGGATTTTACACTAATAATGTTGACAAAAACTATAAAGATGTAATTGAAATAAAATTATTGGTGTTCAAACACCTTGCAAAATCAGATTATATATATTCTGAATTAAATGAACTTACACTTTTCAAAACCTATCATTTTGATGAAATGATCAAAACTTACAAAGTGCACTGTCAAGAGGGCTGTTACAAAGCCTTATATAGGTCTTTTCAAACAATAAACCTTCGATCACCCACGATAATAACCTCAAATTGTTGCATATAAATGGTTTCTTCTAAATTCTCATAGAAGAAAGTTATTCAACATATATTTGATCTAGCTCAAGGCTAAGGTTTCATTTGGAACGGTTTTTTAATTTCTTTCTAATACGGAGCATTAGTATAAAATTTTTAATATTTCTTCTAAAACTCGATTTTAAGAAGCAATAAAAAAATCATCTCAAATGAAGCCTAAGTTTGATCGCTATAAATAGATCTTTGGAGATGTTTGCTCGACTAATGGTGATACTATCTCATCCCGTACGATCATTCATTCTTAATTTATCTCATCACTCATTGAAAGAATTCAAGGAGTAATTCCCGACTTCAATTGAGAAAATGAGTCGATATGCATACGCAGCTCACATTGATCTGTTGGTTAGAAGTTTTGACTATTAATCAAGAGATCTTGGATTCGAAGCTTGTGTATATGTGTGTGTGAATTTGTTATAATTGGCTCAAAAGTACTAAAAAAGAAGATTCTATACTACTCTCTTTATTTGAAACAACAAAAGCATCATCAAAGTATATTAATAAGACATGTTTTTTAATTAAGTTGTTTATTTAATTATAAATTGAATCAAAATATAGATAAGTTAACTTTTAAGGTCATATAAATCGTAATCGTTTTGATGACCTTGTTATGAGAATAGATATATTTGATTTGACCTATGATGAGAAAGTTTTTTTTTTTTTATAAAACCCACATATAAGAACTTATGTGTTAATATAAATAAGATAATACAAGTCCTTAAATGAATCAAAAACCCTCTAAAAATATATCATTTGGAACAAAACCTTTGAGCCTTTGATTCAAACTATTACAAACAAAAGCAACAGAAAATAAAAAAAGGACTACAACAGCTCCCACCATGAACAACAACATGAGCACGAAAAAAGCCAGAACAACTACATGAAGAAACGCCACTGAGGCATCATCCTTCAAGACAAATAACACAAGCAGACCAAAAACAGGCTTAGAGCAAAACCAAAATGGGAAAAACTAAGCCAAATAAAAAGTATAAACCCACAAAACCCAAAAGGACCTATCAATTACTTTCAACGGGCTCGAATTAATTAAAAGCTAAGTCAAATAAAACCGCTCATTCGCTAAAAAGACGTAAATGCCGAAAGTCAAAGAGTGGGCTCAACTTAAGTACCCAGAACGAAATATAAATTAATTATTTCTGTATTTTGCACTGAAAGAAATATTAAAATAACAATAAAATTAATTGATTTGACTTTACATATATTAGATTTAATTACTGTCATGTGCCATGCACATGATGCATTTATTAGATTAAATAATTAATTCTTCAAATTTGATAAATGGATTTAAAATTATATATATTTATAAATTCAAAATTACAGTCAACATAGCATGTGTTATATTTCAAATATATTATATTATTTATTGTATGCCAATCATCACACATAAAAATCAATCATGTGCACTAAAATTTTATTTGGGACTATTTTTTTATGCATTTAAAAAAAATTTAATTAAAAATTCTTATACTAAAAAGTATAAAAAGGCTGTCCAAAAACAATTCTAACTTAGACTTAGGCTTCATTTGGGACGGCTTTTTTGTTGCTTTCTGAAACAAAGTTTTAGTACAAATTTTTTAATTTTGTATTAAAACTCCGTTTTAGAAAGCAATAAAAAAGCCGTCCCAAACGAAGCCTTAATTTTTATTTCTAACGGCTTTTTTACTGTTTTTTAAAGAAACAGCTTTTTAGTAAAAAATATTCAGTTAAAAAAATGTGTGTATTAAGAAGATGTTTTAGATTTCGTTTGGGAAAACTTTCTTATTGATTTTTAAAGCAATTTTTTAGCACAAAATTTTTTAAACGAAAAATTTTGAACAAAAAAATTTCTTTAGAAAGTAATAAGAAGACTGTCCCGAATGAAACCTTAAGAAGCAGTAAGAAAGTCAGACCAAACGAAACCTTAGAAATCAGTAGGAAAGCCGTCACAAACGAATCATTAGTTTTTTTTTTTTCAAATGTAATCACAAATTTTTTTTGTCATTATTGTTTCGCTATTTAAAAAATTTTTTCTAAGAGCTTGTTTTCTAGAACGACTTTCAAAACAATTAATTCTCCACAACAACTTATTACCCTTATAAAAAACTGAATAATTGGTGTTGAGTATAATAATGCTAAAAAAGGAATAATTTTAAGGCCAAATTATTTGCTTTCATATGGATGGAGCAATTAAATTGATAATTTTTAAAATTAAATTTAAGATTGAATCGGTTGAGATTATATTTCACGTTTTCACAATGTACAAAGATTAAACATGAACAAATAAAATGATAGGACTAGAGGAATTTTTTACGTGAAAAACTTGGAAAGGAAATTAGTCACGGGGCCTAGCCCAGTTGCGGAATTTATTGTATAACAAGCGATACAAAAATCACCTTTCTTCACTATTGAAGAATTGGAGAGTACAAAGATCTTTCTTCACTATTGGAGAAGAGGAGAGTATAAAGATCAAGTATTTATACCCAACAACAGGTCTTAATCTTCCCAATATGGATTTTAAAAGTCGGTGTGCACAAGCAGACCAATGTACCTAATAACAGGGCCAAATATTGACAGTATTTTGAAGATGGTGGTGATTTCTGATGCCGATCCTCAATTATGATAGTGGTTCTCGGTGGTAGTAAATGGTGATCGGCAGCGACAACAATGGCTAGAAAATGCAAGAGAACTCTCACTAGTTCTCTCTTCTCCTCCTCTCTCTCTCTCTCATCTGAAGAATAAGGGTTTATTTATACATTCTTTTAGAGTGGCATGCTCAATAAATATGAAAAAAATCTAAAGAATATTAGGAGTGCTCCATCGAACGGTCTATATTGATTCCCTTAATCATAGAACTTTCATCAAGCATTTAGGTGTCTTACTCACATTAGAATTAAGTTATCTTGGGCTCTTTGGATTCGCCTCGTCGAACCGCTCAATTTGACTACAAGCATGTCATATTTTGAAATCATTTAATTACTCAATGAATGCTTTGAAGATTCCAAATATAATTCAGTCCCTTGATTTGGGCTCATTTGGACTCGGATTGGATACATTTTAGTGTCATTAGGTTCGTTCTGTCAAGACGTTCAATTTGATTGTAAATTTGTCAAAATCAGAGTTCAGCGATCCCAAATTTAATTTTGGAAGTTTTCATTCCAAAATATCTCGAGATTTGTGCCTAATCAAGATGATTTTGGTGATGTATCAAAGATCATATGAACTTCTATTTTAATGAATTCATAACTGCAATAAATATATGATAAGAGAAGTCTTACAACACCAAAATGCTTTCCAATGTTAGTTTAAATGATCCAAATTCGAGCACTTACACCACCAAAGCCTCATTTAAATCCTCAAATATATTTATCATATACTACTACCACCACCATATGTTTAATCTTTTCATCTCCCATGCCAACATTTCATTCTTCTCTAAGAGGTTGTCTGATTTGTTGAGAAAGGAATATATAGTAAAAGAATACAATGTAAATGAAATATAGTATATTTAAAATATTTGAAGATGTTTGGATGAATGTAAAAAAGATTCATGAGATTTTTTTTTTCTTTTTAAAGCAACATGAATGTAATTTAAGTCAAATGATAGCGGCATTCGATGGTCGGCAACAATAGTGAGCGATTGGACAATAGTGAGTGATTTATAAGAACAGTGGCGGTCAGTAGGATTTTTTTTTTTCTTTGGGGGGTGGTGGGGTTTGGCAAATACTATACCCCCTTTTTTGGCAAACCAAACACCCCAAAAATTAGTTTCCATTGCATTTGGCATACTAGCATTCTTTTTTAGCAAACCAAATAGCCCCTAAATATGAAAACCTAATTAAGAATAGTTGTAAACTATGTTATATTTTAAATGTTGCACGATTATAGTCAAAACAATAGACTCTACGAGAAGAGTCCAATGAGCCGAAGATTACTCAATTTTGAGGCCATTAAGGCACTTAAATGTTAAGAGAATATTCTATAATTCAACGAGTCAATATAGGTCATTTGATCATGTAATTTGAATTTTGGGTAAAATTTGCAAGATGACACTTTAGAAAACTATAATTCTACCACCATCCTTCACATGCATAGGAGCTTAGACATTAACTTGAAATTGGAGAGATCTTGAAGGAATTAAAGTCTCTAAAGCCCCATTTGGCATTCAACACTAACGATCATTACTAAAAATCTTCATCACTCATCCTCCATTACCCGTCTATTGTTGCCCTATTTTTGTATCGTACAATCATAGTCTATTAACTATTGTCATTCGGTCATTATCTTCAAGTTATTAACGTCCAACTATGTTCTCTGGGCTAGGGGTGTCAATATTTGAGACGACTCGAAAACCTGACCCGAAAATTTCGGGTTCGGGTGACCCGGAAACCCGAAATCAACCCGGTTTGACCCGTTTTTAATTGATTTAGGAGGATTTTAATTGATTTTTATGAAATAAGTAAATGAAATTTCAAAAAATTATAAACATTATTGCCCAAATAAAATTAATCTTGATTTATTTTAAATTAATTAACGTAAATCTTACCTTAATTTAATTTAGATTTAAATAAATTGAATTAAATAAAAAATTAATAAAATATACCCGAATCGAGTCGGGTTCGGGTTGACCCGGACCCAAAGCGGGTCGGGTTCGGGTTCAGAAAACCGACCAGTTTGGAAAAACCAAATTATCTTGGCAGATACCGTTAAATCATTAAATCATTCTCTCTATAACTTAGGCTTCATTTGCGATGACTTTCTTACTGTTTCTTAAAATATTTTTTTAGTATAAAAATTAAAAAAAAAATATTAAAAATTATATTAAGAAACAATAAGAAAGTCGTCCATAATGAAGCTTAATTATAATTATATACATCAATCATTTAATACATCTTGCTTTGGATACTAATGACATAATTAAGTAAGCCTAATATATCCATAATGGAATACCCATCAAATCAAAACTGAAATTTATTGGTTAGGATGACTATTAATAGGTTAATAAGTTAATTTAATTAATTTATATATCAGTAAAATTTGCCTTGAGCGGGCATGAATCTCAAGGCATATCCATACAAAAAAGTTTCAAAATTGAGATAGGGATCATCCAAGCTCTGATTTTAATAAATTTATAGTCAAATTGAACATCTCAAAGAGACGAACCCAACAACATCAAAATCAGTCCAATCTGAGCCCAAATGAAACCAACTCAAGAGTCCAAAACTTACTTAAAAGTAGGGCAACAATAGACAAGTTTCAGCTGTTGAAACTTTGGTCGACCATCGCCGTCGGACAACCATAGGCAAACCACTAAAGAACCTTCCTTTGACAATCATCACCCACCGACTATGATCTCTCCAACCACCCTCTATAGACTAAATTCATTCTAACCTCCTTCATGAGCCACCTACGGTCCTCCCAACCTCTGTCGCTCGTCGACTACGGTCATTCCAACCACCAACATCAACTACAGTCCTTCCAACCTCCGTCGCACGCCGACTTCAGTCCTTTCAACCATTGTAGCTAGATTACTGTCCTTCCAACCATCGTCACCAGCCGACTACGGTTTCTTTGACCACCATCTCCATACTACGTACGGTCTTTTTGACTTTCGTTGTCCTCAAACTAAGGTTCTTTCGATCTCCGTCGTCCATCGACTATGATCATTTCGAACGATCTTTTCGACCTCCTTCACTTGACTACAATCCTTCCGACCACCTTCCTCTAACTACGGTCCTTTCAACCTATATCGCTTGTCAACTATGACCCTACCAACCAAACAAATATATCAACTATGACTCGTCCAACTCCCACCATATAATGCACTCTATATGATGTATATCTGCTACATCGAGCCAAGGCCTTCCTCGAGCCAAGGCCTTCCTCCTAATCAATTGCAAACCTCATGATTTTTCTCCTTTTCAGGGGTTTCCACGTAAAAATTACGATGTCTCTTATGAACGTTATAACCCTACTCTCTTATCTGTTTGTGTGCTGGATTTTCATACAAAGCTAAGACGCTAAATTATATCAATCTTTACCGTCGTGAATATTCCCAGACGCAACATTAATAAAGGTTGCTATATATTTTTTGGAAATTTGAGTAGAGCCCGTATATGAATAAAACATCAAAAATAGAAGCAAAATAAAATAAAATAAAATGAGTGAAGTGAGGTTCAGATCTACCAGACTGATTGAACGGTATCTATGAGGACTTTCATTCTAGCTTATTTAGCTCAGTAGACGGAAGAATTCAGTATGAAAAAGATGGCAAAGGTTTGTGCAGGCTTGAACTTTGAGGTAGTCATTAATGGAGGCTTTGGGGACCATCTCCGCAGTCCGCACTGGAGAAGACGATCATCAACAGCTCGTACAAGGACATTTGTACAGAAGAGAACATGGCCGCTTCTTCCCTCCCACGTGCATAACACTGCAGAGGCAATTACAAAAATATAAACCAAGCAGTTTTTCAAAGTTGCTTGTCCATTTAAATTTAGCTATGCTTGTTAGGGTTTCGGGTCCCAAAATTTAATTTTATGTGATTGCAAAACATTTGCATGAGAGAACAATTCTCAAAACCAATATCTGCGAGAAAAAGATTGTGTTAAGATATTTTCATCCAAATTTTTATGATAATAATTCTAAATTTTTTAAATGAATGTAATATAAATTATTTATATATTGCACTCATAATAAAACAAATTCAATTATTTATAACTCAAAACTCTTTTAGCCTGAAGTGGCCCAAAGCTAAATATAACATAATCATATTACTAAAATATTTTTTTTCAATGCAAATTAATAACATTTCTGGCTTCATTTGCGAAGACTTTTTTTGTTGATTTCTAAAATAATTTCTAGCTCAAAATTTTGTAAACTAAGATTTTTTATACTAGAGAGTTACTTTAGAAAGCAACAAAAAAAGCCTTCTAAAATGAAGCATAAGGCTTCGTTTGTGATGACTTTTTTTTTTGCTTTTTAAAGTCATTTTCTATTTTTTAACTAAAAAGTTGTTTTAAAAAGCAATAAAAAAAGTCGTCCCAAATGAGCCCTAAGTTTTCTAAAACTAAGCTCATCTCGATTTGTTGGTTGAGAGTTTTGAATATCAAACAAGATATTTTAGGTTTGAAGTTTACGTATGTGATATGTGTGTTGGTTTGTCATAATTCACTCAAAAGTCCCAAATAAAAAAATTTATCAAAACTTTCAGCATTATATGATAATATGATAGAACAAAATTTTTCAATAAATGACTGTCATTTTATGAAAGAATAATTTTGATTTTAGTCTTTAAAATTTGATGCATATTATTTTAATCTATTGTCCTAAAGTTTAGACTATCAATTCACAGGTTTTTAGTTCTAAGTTTACATATTTGATGTGTGTATGGATTTGAGTTTGATTCTCTCAAAAGTCCATAAAAAGTGTTTCAAAATTATTAATTTTTGGACTACTTAATTTAAGTCAAACTCACCCACATTACATATACACACTTCAAGCCCCAAACTTCTTATTTAAAATCAAAAGATTCGTACTAACCAATAAAAATTAGTTGTGTTCTTTCATAGCTGCTAATTGATCCAAAATTAAATGCACGATACAGATCATCTTAGCCTGTTCATTGGGAGCTTAGGCCACCAACTAAGTGGGCTTGAATTTGAGTCTCGTGTATGTGATATGTGTGTGAGTCTGACTTAATTGAACTAAATGTCCCAAAAAAAAATTTTAAATGCACGATTTGTTCATGATAAATTTTGCATAATTATTATTATTATTATTTTTTGGTAAATTGAGCTTAAAGCTCCATACAATGATGAGATACTGCTTTTTTAAAAAAAAATTTACCGCTTACCAACGATCAATTTTATTTATTTTATAAACGCTCCTTAAAATTGGCCCATTTGGATATGGAAGTATAGTTTCTTTGAACCTAAAAGATAAAAGAGGAGATTCCTCAGAATTGGTCCCTACGCTCTGGTCTGATGAAAAGAACGCCCAGATCTAACCTTAATGGAAATATTTGGAGCCGTAAGAAGCCATTAATGCCCTGCAACAGAGGAAAGAGAAAACGAAATCATTTTCTTTTCCTCATACATGAAAAAAAGAAGAAAACAAAAGAAGAAATGAGTAAAGCAAGAATCCAAAAGCAAATTTATCGAATGCCCGCATTCCTTCCGTCTCTTATCATCACTCGAAAAAAGAGCAGAAAGAAAGAAAAAAAAAGGGAAAAGAACTCGGCGCTATGGTTTCTCTTCTTCCCTCTTCCTGATAAAAGAGGCAGAGCTGTCTCTCTCCCCTGTTAAAAAAACAAAACGATCTTCTTCACGTGATCCGCCATGAGAAACCAACGAAGCGAGGTTCGACCCCCGAGGTTTTAAACGTCAACACTTAACACGCGCCGAGGAGGGCCTCTTCACAACCTGAGAGAAAACGAACCCCGCCATTGTTTCTCCTCGGGATGTGAGCAGAGGAAGGGATGGCTTTGTTCCTCTGTGAGTAGGTGGACTCCGTCGCGAGCTCCGTCATAAAGTCGCGACCAAACCTTTCCCTTCCTCCCTCTCTCTCTCTTTCTCTCTCATCTCCAGTCGCTTCTTTTATATAAGCATGTCATCATACCTTTCGTGAGTAGTAGTGATACCGTTTGTGGTTGGAGGAATGGAGGTGAGCAAAGATTGGATTTTTATGGTTCTCTGTTTTGGGGAAAGGGGAAGAAGGCTCATGGTTGGTTCTTTACAATGTTTGATGCAGGATAGGAAGAGGATGCAAATCCCGACGTTTGGGAACTGGGATTACGGGGACGAGATGCCCATAACGCAATACTTCGAGTCCGCGAGGCAGGCTGGGCTGGTTAGATCAGGTTTCTCAGGGGAGAGCTGTGATGCAGATCTCTTTAATGTACCGGTCGTGATGCCGGTGAAGTTGGCTCGCCAGGAGGGTCTCTCTCGCCGGAAGGTTTCGAATTTCCTGTCTTTGTTGTCGTTTCATGTTTGTTTTTTTCTATTGGTTATTACTGACTTGGTTGTTTTCAGGTGAGGAAAAGGAACGATAGTGGTGGAGAGGCGAAGGGGCATTCGAAGGAGCATAAGCAGAGCAAGCAAGGAAAAGTTTCCGGCGAAGTTTCCCGGCCAGCGAGAAGATCTGTAGCTGCTCCTAAAGCAGTTGATGAGGACTTGTATAAGATTCCACCTGAGCTACTTTACCAAAAGCCAAAGAGGGTATATTCTCTCTCTCTCTCTCTCCTCTCTCTCTCTCTCTCTCTGTTCGAACTATAAGTCTGTTCTGCACCATTTCTGAACTCTGAACTTCCCATGCTTCTCTTTGGTTGCAGAAAAGGTTTCTGAGGCACTTGTTCTCTGGATGTCTAGGGCTGAACTGCATAGCCTGAGCTTAAGAGAACCCTAGTATCACTCCTAGCTCTGTTTCTGCTCTCTTCTATTAAATCTAATATCTCCTAAAGCTATATATGTAATGCAAACTCTGTGTTCATTATTATAAGTATTGGAAAAAATTTCTCGCTCGCTCCTTCTGCTTTCTTCTTAGATTTGACTTCGATTGTCACAAAACTTCAACATTTTAATGTCAATTGACGCCATTAGTTTCTTTGATTTAACCGCTCAACTTAGCTCCCTAAATGGAAAAAGTGATGGTCAAATCAGATTGCACTTTAGTGAAACATCAACCATCCACGGGGACATCATTAGCTCTGGAAGCTCTTAATGGCCTCTTCTGCCATCAAATTTGCATCACTTGAATGACACTTTGCACTAAATTTTCCACCTCCTTTACCCAAACGGATTGCCATTCAAGCAAATAAACATAAATATGGCAACAAAATTAGCTAATGGTGATGATCTTCTTCAAATGATGAGTGATAGGGAACGTATGTGATGCAGATAAAATTAAATTAAAGGTTTTTATTAATTAAATTATTTGTCACTAATCCTAAATGATGAGTTGACTAACAGGTTAGCTCTGTTTTCTAATTTCTATGCAAATTGTGCAAAGTTGTTTGATCTAAAATCAAAATATATAGTTTTGATTATTAACTATTTGATTAATGTATATATATAGATGTCAAAGTGTCATTCATTTAATGATGTTAGAAATTTATGTTGGTTAATGAGTTAGTGAAAATATTTCCTTTTTCACAGTCAGTAGCCACTGTTTGAATTGTAAATATAACAATTCCTCATAAAATCTTTAAAGTATTAATTCATATGAATTTTATGTATTATTGTTGTATATTAGTTTTAGGCTTCGTTTGGAACAATTTTTTTATAGCTTTTAAAAGCAACCTTTTAGTTAGGGGTGCAAATGTGCAGGGGCGGAACCAGTCATAATTTTCATGAGGGGCAAACTTATAAGTAACTGTTCGCATATATGTCGGGGGTCCAAGGGGGCAGTGCCCCTGGCGAGGTTCGACCTAACAATAATTGTCTAGAATAACACAAATTTTGATTTACTATTTCTCTTTGTATTTGGTTCATCATTCCCTAATAATAACACATCTACACATTGTACATATTTAATTATATTGGGGGCAATTGATTAAAAACTATAGTATTTTAATATATTTAGGGGGGGGGGTGGTGCAATTGCCTAAAAACCCTTGTAATAAAGACTAAAAATCACTTAAATAAGAGTATAAAATTTTTTTTTGCCCCCCTAGCCCTAAAGGGGTTCCGCCCTTGCAAATGTGTCAAGTTGACTCGAGTCAAGTTCAAGTCATGCTTTACTCGAGCTTGACTCGTCGGCCAGATTGCAAGCTCAAACCAAAGCTTGAGCTCAAATGTCTTGCTCAAGCTCAGCCCGTCGCAATGGGTGCAAGCTCGTGAGGTGTAAGGTCCATTCCGATCCCGCTACGACGTTGCATCTTCCATAGCTGCCCTGCTGCTCTGACGCATGCACCTTCGATTCCACCTTCCGCACCGATGCTTTCGCGGTCGAGCCACTCGATGAGTAATTGAGCTAAGCTTCTTCTCGATCGAACTTGAACTAGATAATCCCACGAGCTGAAGCTCAAAACTCATTAAACTAGACTCGTAAGCAATTATTGTGGAACACCGATCATTCAAAATTGATTATCTCTGTCTTCCTCCAAATAAGTTTTATCTTTAAGATTCTGTAAAAAAAAATTGCATTTAAATTTTTAATTAGAGCATCTCTCATTTTCAAAATCATTTCAAGATTTTTATTTATTTATTTCAATTGTTGTTAACGATAAAAAAATCGAACTCATATCATCACATTTCTTGCAATACTCCATGTTTCAATTACAACAAATAATGCACATTTTCAACAATAAAGATTATTGAGAAAAAAAATTGTAAAATAAGATAAAAAATTATATAATTGCAATGAATTTTAAGACGAAATTAATAATTTATATGTTTGATGGATTAAAGAAGCGTGTACACAATTTAAGATGAGTAACATAATAACAAGATTATAAGAGTTTTTTCTTACTTTATAGATTACTATTATTTATCATTTTTTTTCAATTTGTGGTTGAGCCCTACTCCTGTAGGGTTGGTTGCTGGTAGGGCCACCGAGAGATAAGTTATGCTGCTAAGTGTCTCTTTTAAAGGTGGAAGCAAGTAGATACCACGTTCAAAAAAAAAAACTATTTTTTATATACTAAAATATTATTTAAAAAAATAGTTAAAAAAAAAGTTTCGCTAAACAAAATCTTAATTTATAAAAGTCCAAAGAGAACATTAATGAGTTTTATTCATCGAAATAGGAACAATACATATTGGGGCGCATATTATTTCCAGTATGGAAAGCAATTGTTGTTATGAGCTAAATGATTGATATTTTATTTGCTCCTTCTGCAAATCTTTATTGGGGGTTTAGTACTCTCTTACTTCTCAAATAGAAATAAGTTATTGTCCAATGAACTAATTTGACTTTTTTTTTTTTTTTTTGATTTTTTTTTTTTTTTTTGTCAGGGAAGTTTTGGGGCCACAGCCCATATCAATACTATAGAAAAATAATAATTACAAGTTAAAGAAATGTTCAACCCCCAAAAGAAAGCTAATCATAAAAAAAAAAAAAAACAAGGAATCCAAAAGAACAAAAGCCCAACAGAGAAAAACATACTACAACCGAATTGTAGAACCCAAAATAAAAGACAAAACGCTTAAAAGGACTTAGTTTGCAGGCTGAAAGAGAGAGCAATCAAAACATCATCAGAGATAATCAAAATACCCCTAGTTGCCAGCATGACCATCCAAGGGGAACAAAGGGAGAGTAACAATCATCACTGTCCTTCCAAAAATAACCCACATGCCATATATTACGAGTAGTAGTCCCGGGTTTCCACTGAGCCCAACCAATTGAAGAATGACGAATCTTCCAATAAAACACCTCAGGCACATAGGATTCCAGCAGAAGAGCAAATAAGAAAAAAGAGACAGCCTTGACCAAGAAGAGCTCAAACAAGATATTGTTTAATCATTGGCCATTCTTCGATTTTCTTGTTTTGAAATAAATTGTTCTTTTAACTTTCTTGGCAATGATAGTTTGACATTCAATAACATTCGTAAATAATCTATCATTTCTAGCTCTCCAAATAAAATAGATGATAAGGTAGTAGAAGTATTGCATTTCTCGATCAAAATTGAACTCCTCAATAAAGTTAAAGGCTTGGAAAAAAATTTCTCCAATCATAATTGATTTCGCTTTCAATTTACAAAATTTATTATTAAAAGTGACAGTGACCAATATGCCCAGTAGTGCTCTAAGGCTCAGACAGCTAACTGACTAAGTGGAGGAGACTATGAAGACTTTCATTCTCCCTAGCTCAATGGACCACATAATTAGGCCGGTCAGTAAATTATTGCAATAGATTTTTATTTTTTATTAGAGGCAATTATTTCCTCAAAGTTTAATATATTCTTTAAAATAGAACAAAGTTTTTTATTATTATTGAAAATAATAATATTAATTATGCTTACATTTCTATTTCTACTATTATTGTGTGAGCCAAAGACCTAACAATAATTTTATTAAGCTAAGTTAATGTCTCATTTGAATCAAATTTCTTTGTGATTTTTTAAATATTTTTTTAGTACAATTTTTTTTAAATAACAAAAAAAAATAGTGGTCAAATCTATTTAGTTGTAATCCGAAAGATAAAACAATAAGAAAGTTGCTCCAAATAAAATCTTAATTTGCATAAAATTATATTCTTATCTTCTTTATTATTACTTATCATAAAATAACATTATTATCCTTTTTTTATTATCACTTAACAAATTTTAAGGGAATAAAATTCTCATATTGAACTAATCACCAAGCGGAGATATTATTCTGTGTGGTGTCCAAACATGCCTGGAGATCAATCCGGGCATCCCACATCATCTAATACATTATATATTTGATGACGTTACGTGTCCGAATTAACCTCCAAACGCATGAAATAATTTTTCCACCAAGCGAAGGCCATTCATCTACTAACAACATCGTTTTCTTAAGCTACGAACATTGTCCAACTCAATCAAAGAAGTCACTACCGATGGATCTGTTGATGACGTTGAAATCCGTCGGGAGGATTTAGTGTCGGCCGAACCTGCAATATGAATACTTCCTTCTTGTACGGTCTTGTAGAACATTAAATCGTAAATTAACCATTTATAGGATGTGCATTTATTAAGATGGTGAATATGTTGGGATAATTAAGCCAACCCTTTATATTGGAAAAATATATATATATTTCGTGCTAAAATAGTATCTTATTTGTCTGGTTTAATTAGGATTGCCTCAATGGAATAGAAGTACTTAGTCTAATGAGAAAGGATTAAGATATGCTTTTTATGGGATAAAACTATCTAATAAATTTTAACTATTTATAAATTAATTTAATGTTTGGAATATTATTGGAAAATATATTTAATTATAGATGAATTTTGATGTATTATTTATATTTAAAATTTTCAAAATTAAATGTCACACAGAATAATTTCTCGAGCCATCCATTATCGGAAAAAAAAAATAGATCTTGCTTTTTCTTGATGCAACATAAATGAAAATTTACCTTTCATTTGGGACGGCTTTCTTGCTGCCTTTTGAAGCAGCTTTTTAGTATATTTTTTTTTTGTTTAAAAAATGCTTATACGAAAAAATTATTTTAGAAAGCATAAATAAAACCGTCAAAAATAAAACATTAAATTACACTAAAATCAATCAAATTAAATTATTTTTAGATCCGAACAAAAATTTTTATTAGGATCCTCTACACCAATTTTTTTAATAATTATAAAGAATAGGATATTATAATAGCAAATATAAATTTTATATGAAAAGTAAAATTGCATAAAGACATCTGGACGTAATTTGAAAAAATAATGGATTTGAATATTTTTAAATTAATATGGAGATTAGTGTTTATTTATGATATCATGAACTGCGCTAATATAAAAAAATTAAAATGCATTAAATTTCTAATTAACTTCTTTTCAATCTATATTGTTATACCCATTATAATATAAATTGATGGATTCAATTCAATTGTAATATGTGCATTACACTTTAAATTTCAGTTAAATAATCTACAATTTATAAATTTTTTGGACTTTTGAGGCAATTAAGGTAAATCCATATACACATCATACAAATAAGTTTTGAACTTTAGATTTTTTTTTTCTTGGATTGTTAGATCAATTAAGTCAGATTCACACACATATTGCTACATAAGACTTGAATCAAAGACCTCTTAGTTGGTAGCCTAAGCTCTCAACTAACAGACCAAAATAAACTATGTAACTTAAGATCTCTTAGTTGATAGCTAAAACTTACAACTAAACAATCAAGATAAGTTCGTTATTTTATAATTTTTTAAAACTACATATCGACAATCAGTCAATCATAAGGAAAATGACCAAACTATTGAAACCGATACTTTTAGAGTAAAATTGAAATCAAGGCAGTGATTGAATTCAAACCCTTGTTTATAAAAAATGACTCCCAGTGATAGCTTTATACAAATAAATTGAGAGAGAGAGAGAGAGAGGAGAGAGAACATAAAAGAATGATGAGCTGGTTTGTTCAAGATTCAACGACTGCAACGAATAGATAGGAGAGAGAGAGAGAGAGAGAGAGAGAGAGAGATAGGAGAGAGAGATTCCATGGAATTGGCCCTTAGGCTTTGGTCCAATCAGTAGCACCTCCAGATGGAACCTTAGAAATCTTCCGAACCATAACAAGCCATTAACACATCAAAACAGAGGATGAGAAAAGAGAGTTTTTTATTTTCCTTAAACATCAAAAAATAAAAGAGAAGAAAACAAAAGAAAGAAAGAATTAAAGAAAGAATCCAAAAGCAAGTTTATCTCATTCCTATTCTCCACATGCTGTCTCTTATCATCACTCGAGCAAAGCGCGGAAAAGATGGAATAAAAGTTAAAGCTTTTGGGTTTCTCTTCTACTCCTTCCTGATAAGTAGCAGGGCTCACTCCCCTGTTTTTTTTATAAACATTTAAGCCTATCCCTCGCATCGGCGATTTTCTTCACGTGATCCGCCATGGAAAACCGAGGAGAAGAAGTTCGGCGACCGAGGTTGTAAACGTCAACACTCGACACGCGCCGAGGAGGGCCTCAAGCTGAGAGCCCCGCTATTCTTGCTTCTCGGGATGCACGCGAGGGGGAAAAGGAGATGGCTTTCGTCCTCTTTGAGTAGTAAGAGGACTGCGTAGCGAGCAAGCCAAAGTCACGCCTCTTAAAGCAAGTAGAGCACTGCAGGTTCTGGCTCCGTGTTAAAGACGTCACAAAACCTTTTCCCTCTCTTCGCTACTTTCCCACCTTTTTTTTTTCTCTCGCTCGATTCCGTTTACGGTTCAGGGAATGGAGGTGAGCAAAGTTTGGATTTTTATGGTGCTCTGTTTCGAGTTAAGGGGAAGACTCATGGTTGCTGATTAACACTGTTGGATGCAGCACAGGAAGAGCTGGCAAATTCCGACGTTTGGGAACTGGGATTATAGCGGCGAGATGCCCATCACGCAATACTTCGAGTCCGCGAGGCAGGCTGGGCTGGTTCGAGCCGGTTTCTCAGGGGCGGGCTGTGAGGAAGATCTCTTTGTGCCGGTTGCGATGCCGGTGAAGCTGGCTTACCAGGACGGCCTATCTCGCCGGAAGGTTTCGAGTTTTATCTATTTCTTGAGGTCTTATGTTTTTTCTATTGTGTGTTGCTTATGTGGTTGTTATCAGGTGAGGAAATGTAACGATAGTGGAGGACAGGAGAAGGCGTTCTCGAAGGAGCAGAAGCAGATGAAACAGGGGAGGATTTCCGGCCATGTTGCGGGGCAGCCGAGGAAACCTATCGTCGCTCCTAAAGCAGTGGATGAGGATTTGTATAAGATTCCACCTGAGCTTCTTTGCCAACAGCCAAAGAAAGTATATTCTCTCTCTCTCTCTCTCTCTCACTCTCTTTTTCCCATAATTCTCTGTCTGCTCTGTTTCTGACTTTTGAGTTCTCGTTGGTTGCAGAAAAGATTGCTGAGAAATTTGTTCACAGAATGTCTGGGGATGAACTGCATCACCTGCGCTTGAGAGAGATCTATAGCTTTAAAAAAACCGCTCTCAGTTCTGCTTCTTTCGTCTTTTCTGAAATCTAATGGTTCTTTGATGAATGATTTTGTATGAGTTATGTATGTAATGCAAAGTTGAGTTGATTATCATAAAATGATGGGGAGAATTCCTCACTTTCATGTTTGGTGTTTAAATACTCTATATTTGGCTTGGATTGTCGCACTTGGACTAATGATCATGATTTTTACAGTAAATGAGATAGACGCGGTACTGATAATGATATAACAGCCTACCAGCCTAGCATAGTTTCAGCAAAATAATGCTTTCTTATAATTTACATATTTATTTAGCATGAAGTCTTTTAATTTTGGGTGAATTTTTATGAGATTTAGGTTTTATTTTGGGGCTTTTTTTTACTATTTTTTAATTTTTTTTTATTTATAAAAAATTTAATTTAGAAAGCAATAAAAAATTGTCTCAAATAAAATCTTAATTATGATTTTGAATTATTTTTTAATTTGTTAATGAAATTTTTTCAGCCAAAATTATAAATCAATTTCTAAATTAATATAATTAAGTAAAGTTTAATTTAAAATATGTATAAACTAGAATTACCTTGAAAGCAAAAAAAAAAAAAAAACTTCTTTTAAGTCTTTGAAGGATTTACATGTATAGCACTCAAAATTATATTTTTTACAAAAAAAGTATTTCCTTAAATTAATTAATATGAGTATTGATACACCACCAAAAATTGTCTTGATTATATATGCCCATGCTCTATTCATTAGGGGAGCTAGGACCTTTTGGCTAGAGATTCGAGAGATAATCAAAGCTTAAAGGATCTAGAGGTCCACCCCAGCACCACCATCGTCAGCTGATTGCAGTCGAGCCACCGCCCGACAACCTACCGTCGTCCAACCGCCGACAATTGTCGTACCACCGCCTAGCTGCAAACCGTCTTTGGACTATTGCATGGCCGCCAATCTCCATCGGACTTCCATCCGACCATCATCAGACCATCACCTGCCACTAAACCACTGCCTAATAGCTGATCTCCATCGGACTTCCATTCAACCATTGTCACCACCGCTTGACTTTCGACCACCATCAGATCACAACTCTTCTATTAATCACCGCCGGAATGTAGTCTATGCCCGCTGACTACGATCCCTCCGACTTCCCTCACCAAACTGTTGCGTCCTCGAATATTCGCGACAATAGAGAAATATAAAGTTTAACGTCTTAGCTTTGTACGAAGATCCAACACGCATATAGATAAAAAGATAGGGTGCATTATTTAAAGAGACACCAATATTTTTATATGGAAACCCCTGAATAGGAAAAAAAACCATGGGGCATTGCCTTGTTTGAATGAATCCACTAATATTTGCAGTTGATTACAAATGAGGCTCTTCCTTGCGAGGAATGCCTTGGCTTAATGTAACAAATATACATCATATGGATTGCATTACATGTTGGGAATAGGAAGAAATACTATTGACATTTTCATTTGGTATGCAGGGTCATAGTCGGCGACCGACGGTAGTCAGGTGACAGTGGTCAGAAAGATTGTTGTCTGGCATGGATGTTGAATGAACCGTAGTCGGTGGATGACAGTGGTCAAAAAGATTTTTGTCAGAGGGTGATAGAGGTTGGAAGGACCGTAGTCGGAGGGCAATAGAGGTCTGACATCAATTGGTGACCATGCAAAAGTCTGACGTTAGTTAATGACCTCGCAGAAAAACAGGCATCAGTTGGCGGTAGGGAAAAAGTCCGGTAACAGGCGGAATTCTGGCGTTGGGTAAAAATCTGGCGACGGGAGAAAGTCCGGCGTTAGGTAGAAGTTCAACGAAAGTTCAGTGACGGACAAAAGTCCGACAACATGCGGAAGTCCGATGTAGAGTAGAAATCTTGCGACGGGCAGAAGTCCAACACCGGTCGGAAGTCCGGTGTTGGGTAGAAGTCCAGTGACGGGCGGAAGTCCGGCGTGGGGGTAGAAATCTGGCGACAGACAGAATTTTGGAGTCGGTCGGTGGACGGGAGGTGGTTGAGGAGGAGTCTGGTGGCGAGAGAACTCTTCTTTATCTTCCTTCTCTTCTTTCCTAGGCCCCTCCTTTCTCTCCCTTTCAATGAAGTGAGGGGTCTATTTTATAGTTTTTTTAGAGTGGGATAACCAATAAATAAGAGGAAGATCAATGGTAAATTCAGAGTGGTTTGAATGGATGGTTGATGTTGAATCCCTTGATCGAGACTGCTTATTGAGCACTTGAATGTCTTAATGATATCAAAATTTGGCGATCTTGAACTCGTTGGATTCGTCTCATCGAGCCGCTCGATTCTACTATAAGCACGCCACATTTGGAAAATGTTTGGTAATCCAAATTATGGATTAAACCTTTCAAATGTGCTTCGGGTCTTTGATTTGGACCTATTTGAGCTCGGATTGGGTCAAATTTGGTTTCGTTAGATTCATATTTTCGAGACGTTCAGTTTGACTGTAAGTTTTCTAAAATCGAAGTTAGATGGTCTCCAATTTAATATTTGAAGTTCCAATTGGATTTTACCTTGAGATTTGTGCCTAATCATGATAATTTTTTGATGATATATCAGTAATCAACTACAAACACTATTTGACACTTTTTAATTGAGCAATGTCATGTGGTTTTTCCACCTTTTAAGGGGTTTCAAAGTAAAACTTTGATGACTATTATGAACACTACAACCCTCTTTTTTATATGTCATTAAACTGAATCTTCGTGCAAAGTTATAACGCTAAACTCCATAATTTTTTACCGAATGTTTCATAAGGCAACAAGTATGATATTTACATATAATTAAAACAATAACAAGTAGACTAATACTAAAAATTCCAATATAAATGAAACTAAACGTAAAATATAATTGATATTACATTATAATTATGCATTAAATTTAAGTTGAAAAAAGAAAAAAGATTTTAATCTAATAACAATATCAAAAAATTTATTCTAAATTTAAAGACAATCGACCCCTCTCAGTCATCTCCTAATTCCTCCATTGAATACATATATTTTAGACCAAAAAGCAGGCGAATTTCATTCAATCTCAATGTAAATTCATTGACAACAAGTCTATCGCACTCACATTGTCCTCACTACATGTTAAGGAAATCTTACAACTGCGATACGTTTGTATTTTATTTAATAGAAGGCGTTCAGTAGAAGCAAAGAGATAAATATGAGAGATTTGAGGTACTACCTGCTTGTCCTTATCTCAAGTTGAATCTAAGAGTGTAAATAAGCCGATCTAGAACTCTTTAACTCTTTGATTAGATCTTAGCTCAATTAGACATGACTAGGCTTACGCCTTTGCTATGTCCCAACAAAAATAATTGAAGTTTGATTAAAGTTTTGTTTTGGATAATTTTTTAATTGTTTTCTAAAGCTGTTTTTTAATATAAAAATTTCTAGTTCAAGATATTTTTATACTAAAAAGTCGCTTTATAAAGTAATAAGAAAATTGTCCAAAACGAAATCTAAATTTTAGTTAGGCAGTTTTGATTTTAATAGAATACAATATATTTTTTATTATATATATTCCACATATTTTAAAATAAATATAACAATTTTAAAATTTATTTTTAAAAACCATTTGATGATTTTCATGAAACAACCAAACACAAAATAAGAGCGATGAGCGAAAATCCTTCCATAATCAAGATCATTCGAGAGCTTAATCAGAACGTTTGATTGATCCAGCACAGTGACAGAGAAATCACCGGACAATTTTAGGTTAAAGAAAAATTTTCGGATAGAGTCTAAATCCGGACGCTTAATAGGAAATTTCCCCACCAAAGCAAATTCAAAAGGTTTGGCTAGATGCATAAATTCTTCATCAGAAAACCACAAAGCCGGCAACCCTCGGATCGTAGAAAAACGAAAATCCGGAAAACTATTTGAAGCTTCAACACTAGACAAAGCATCTTTGAAAGATTTCGAATGCTTACCCACCAAAAAACCGGGATCTAACCGTTTATTAGCCATCGGAAGCTCGGCGCCGGAGAAGAACCGGAGACGAAAAAGAGGTGGCTAGGGCATCGAGCGTTTAAAGCTGTTTTTTTAATTTTGACTATAATATGCTATAATTGGAGATCATTTGATCCAACAATTAATGTTTAAAAATTTTCAAACACAATTCAAGTGCTTGATTTGAGCACATTTGAAGTTGAATCGGATCATTTGTAGAGATAATCGGTTTGTTTCTTTGAGACATTTAGTTCAACTATAAGTGTGCTGAAATTGTTGTTCGGATGATCATAAATTTAACTACAGTCAATTTCAATATTGCCTTAAATTTTTTGCATATCATATGAATTTTTTGAAGTCGTATCAATGGTTAAAGAAGATTATTGTTGAAATATTACATATTTAATTCCCACACTTTAAATGCTCATTGGAGCCTTTACAATCAATTTATGTTTGATATGTTTTAACAAGTATGCTCTAAATAATGCGCTAATTTTAAGGAATGGCAAAATTATAATTATGGAAACTATATTAAGTTCACAACCTTAAGATGAGGTCCACGTTGATGTCTAAGGAATGATCTCATAAAACTTTTCCAAAATTATAATTTGAGCCTTCAATTTTTCAAGACTTAATTTATTTTCAGACAACATAAATTTAGTAATCCAAATATAGAGAAGTGACAAATCAATAGAAAATCCGCTTGATTAAAAACATGAATCACAACACAAAACTTGATTAAAAAAACATTGGAAATTAAATTTAAGATTATTCAAACTTTGATTTTTATAGACTTATGCTTGATAATGAACATTTCAACAATAAAAATTAAATAACTCCAAAAGCACATTGATCTATGTCTAAATAAGTCTAAATCAAGCACTCTTAAGTGTTGTTGGATAGTTCATGACGCTATTTTAAAAGTCAAGCAATCTCTAAATCTATTTACAATTAAAATGAGCATCTCTACGAGAGGCATCCAACAAAACCTAAGATGTAAGATCACATAATTTTTATGTCATTAAGTTGCATAAGTATCAAAGAAATGATCTATAATAAAGATAATTAACATAGGCTATCTAATAGAGTATATGAAATTTTTGTTTACTAATCAAACTAATGCTTAAAAAAATTTATAAATAGACCATCATTCATTACATGAAAGTGATTTGAAATAAGATAACAGACTATCATCCTCTGACAACTACCACCGCAAACATCACTAACATATATCAATGAACATACATCTCTTGATCATCGTTGTCACCCTTCACTACTTCTCCAATATTCTCCACTATATTTACAAGCGACAAAACTAACCATTTTTAATTTTTAATCTCATCTTCTTCAATTAATGAAAGAGTAGCCTCTATAAGCTTCACATATGGGTGAATTATTTCATTTGGGTGAGGCCCCATGATTTTTAAGTTTTGAATTTTTCATAAATAAATTCAATCTCTATAATAAATTTTCTTATTTGTGCATGTGCAAATCTTAGTGCAATATTATGATAAGAATTTCACTCTAACATCACAAAATTGTCTAGTGTGCAACAATTCTTGATATATCTTCAAAAAAATTATCTTGATCGGGCACAAGTCTCGAGGCAAAGTCGAATCGAAAACTTTCAAAATTAATTTCATATCCATCTAAACTCCGATTTCAACAAACTTATAGTCAAATTGAACATCTCGAAAAGAAGAATCCAAATAAACCAAATTTGATCCAATCGGACCTCAAATGGGTCCAAATCGAGGGCCCAAAGCATGTTTGGAACTTTAAAGCATAAATTTGACAACTAAATGATTTCCAAATGTGACATGTTTATAGTCGAATCGAGCAACTGATCGAGACGAATCCAGCAAGCCCAAGATTGCTAAATTATGACATCATTAAGACATTTAAATGCATAATAAATGTTATATGATCAAGGGAATCAATATTGATGGTCCATCAAAAACACTCGCAATATGTCCTTGATCTTCTCCCTATT
>NW_021319207.1:225597-353761 GCF_001605985.2 Dendrobium catenatum | reverse complement strand
AACAAAGAAGAAAGAGAAATTTGAGGTAACTCTTACCACTAAGCTCATCCTCAATCGCTGTCAGACTATCAACCACCGCTGGACTTCCACTCAACTACCAATCATCTTATATCTTATACGATGGGTAAAAAAACCCTAATTATCTGATGTAATGATAAGATAAGCTAAGCTAGCCCTTTTTTGTGGCTACATCATAGCCTATTTTATGATGAAAAAGATAAAATAATAAGCAAAAAGAAGCTTAAAAAAAACCTTAAAAATCCAAAGGGTGAACGAACTAAAGCATGTTAGCGTTAGTGGATTAGTGAGTGTTTTGTTTTAGCTTTTTGTGACAAAGTAAACCTCTACAGTTGAAAGCAGGGGGAGGTACGCTGAATAAAAAAAAACAAAAGTGCTCCGCCATTAATAGAAGAATGAAAAAAGCATGTGGTACTTGAAGCCATTTATGGCGTCTTTCCATCACAAGGGAGAAGAAAAGGCATGCAAGTGAAAGTGCTTTTGAAATTAACCACGTTAGCATTAGACCACCATTTATACATGTATGAATTCGGTTCAGCCACCCCTACGCGTAATGAGAATGTAGATTGGTCATTTTTTCTCGAAATTCAAAATTTATTTGATATTTGCACAAATTTTATAGCCGGGTTTTCACAATTCGATTCAAATTTAACATGTCGTGCTGTGTTTTGTTCGAACATTCATAATAATAAATAGAGAATTTATCGTCTTAATATTGTAACATAGAAGGGATAATTTTGTACGTATAATTTTGAAAATGTGAAAAAACACAGCCTATGTTATTTGAAATTATTTCATGAACGCATGCTACAAGTTACAAATGATACGCTTCCCCAATTTTGATATAATATAATAATAGCAGGAGTAGTAGTATATTGCTTTCATGGTGGAAATTATAGAGGAGCTTTGATGCATTAAAGTTATATTCAAGAGATTGTTGGTGATATGTGGGTCATTCTCCTATAAAAAGGATGGGACAACAAAAGACCAAAAAGTTTAGCATAAGCATTGGTATCATAGGTTGGGCATGGAGATTAATGTAGGCAGTCGATGTATGTTAGTGATGGAGATTAATGTCAACAGCCGGTGTAGGTTTTGTTAGTTATAGTGTGAGTTGATGTTGTAGCATGTGTCAACCTTATGACTACAGACATCATGGTTAATGTCGATGACATGTTTCATAAAGAGCATCAATTTTTTTATGAATGACATGCATCAATCTTATTGGTAATGCCATGTGTCAACATTTACATGTCTCATCTATACTAGTGATGATGTGCATTGACATTAACGTTGATAGTGTGTCTTGTTAGATATAACAGGCATCGATGTTGGTTGACGATCACTCAATTTTAATTGAGTGATGACAGTTAGACAACTATGATTGGATGACAATAATCGAATAACATCGCTCACTAACAATCATCTTCAATGTTAATAATAAAGCAAAGCTATCTCAAATTGCATACCAAAGTCCATGCTTAACTCTCTTTTCATGTAACAAAACAAGAGCTATTTATAAATATGTAGGTAACTTAGTAATATCAAAAATAAAATGATCTTAAGCTCATTATTGTCATATTTTTTTAACATATTATTAAATCACATATTTGCATCAATATTCATACTTAATTGGATTAATTTTCTTATAACATGATAAAACATGCTTCATTGTGTAACAAAAATTTATCATCTTAATATTATACAAAAAAACTTGCATATTCAGATAAGATAAAGTAAGAGTAAACCATAGAACATATGAGGCTTCTTATGTGGAAAACACAAAAGGCAAAAACCCATAAGATTTGGCCAATTTCAAATAATTTTAATAATGTTAGCCATAAGTCATAAATATCATCTTTCGCTGCAATTTAAGAAAACATTGATATAATATAAGACATATGATCATTATAAAATTAGGAGTATTGAGGCATTTATTTGATCATTGTTCTTATAGGAGAAGAAGATACAACAACCAAGAAGGCTAGTATCAACTTTAGTAGAAACTGTGACAACAACACACATTGGCATGAAAAGGGATCATCAACTTTTGTGTTGACAACGGACATGAGCCTTATTGGGCATTTCCATTCGGACTCGACGACATGCATCAACATTATCGCCTGCAATGAGCACCAGCACTGTTGACAATAACATTCATCATCATCATCAATGTCAACATTGGACATCAAGTTTCCTGGCTAATGCAAGCATTAGTTTTATTGTTGATGACAAACTTCAATATTAATATTATTGGTTGTCATCAAGCAAGGTGTCAACAATGAGAGATTATTCTGTGCGGATTCCGATCACAGCTCTATATCCGAATACCAATCAGAATGAGCCACGTCAGCTAGCGTGCTTAGGCATCCGGACGGGATTCCACTTCCGCACAGAATAATTTTTCATCAACAACAAGCAACCTCACTAGCAATCACAAGCATCTACCTTATTGATGATGGAATGCGTTGAAATTGATGCCGACTATAGCCATCAACTTTGCCGCAAGCCTTTCCGCTCTCGACTGATGGTATTGTGTCAGAATAATTTGCCCTAGGCGCCCTCACTAACAACATGACTTCCAAAGTTCTCTCCAGCCGCCAGGACTATAAAATCTATCATATTATGGAGCCCATTGTCATCCACAAAGCACTTAATTGCTACGACCCTTTTATCTTCCAGGTCGCCATCTTCAATGCATGAAGGATACTGCTGCATTCACTAACTAATAAAAGTATAAAACCTAACGTATCATCGCTAGTTGTACAAACTCTACTGTTGGGTTCAAAAACATTGAAACAACGAATCGGACACTACAAAGTATGGAAGGGTATTGAACCTGCTACCCTCTGTCGCAAACAACATAGATTTTAACAACCATTAAGACAATGCATAATTCATTATAACACCTAAATGAAATTTGGGGGCAAATCAGAGAAAAAAAAGAAGCAAAATCAACTCTAAGAAAAACTAGAGTCTATTGTGCTTTTAGAACCTCAATCGAACAATTCAAAATTCAACCCCACCGATATAACGGTCAAATTCAAAATGGTTAATGAACTGAAAGACTTCTAGTGTCGGAATAAAAAGAGTATTGTTACACATAATTCAAGATCCCTCACAAGGATACAAATCTCATCCTCACTAATATGATATCCTACTTATAGAAAAAGGACAATTTCATGAAGCTTAATCATACTACAAAAGCAAAAAATAAACATCACCAAAACTGATTAAACAAAATGAAGAATAAAAACCAATAGCTCGAGAATGTTTTCCGTATTTCCTTCTCCACTAGTTAATCGAACAAGCTGAAGCCCATGTCCTGTGCAAAGAAAACAAAAAATTTGATGCAATTACCATTATTTTTAAAAAAAGAATTGTGGTATATTTCTTCAATCTTTAAATATTCCAAATAAAAAATTAGAAGCAGTTAATGTGATTACGTGAAACATGCTATGGTGCAGTAATAACAAATATTGTTGAGAAGAAAAAAAAAACTAGCAGTATTTACATCAAAAAAATATCAGAGTTCATTCGGTAAGCTCATCTCAAAATGAAATTAAGTAGTGATAGATATTGAAGGAAATAGAGAAAACTAAAAACATAAAGTCACTTACATCATCAGACTCTTCCTTCTCTTCCACTTTCTCTTCTTTTTTAGGCTCGGCAGCTGCAGCGGTAACAGCACCACCGCCACCGCTTCCAACAGGTGCAGCCACTGCAACAGCACCACCACCTGAAGGTACAGAAGCAAATTTCTCCCTTCCAGAAGCAATAAGTTCAGTTATGTCCTTGCCTTTAACTTCAGATAATAGGAATTCAATCCTCCCATCATCAGCATCAGCACCAACTGTTGGACAAGAAATAAAATTACTTCACCTAAAGATATGGGAATTCAATATTAAACCCAAAACAGCATTTATAACTATATTAATCATCATTCATTCCTAGGCAGGAATTAAATATTGGTAGCAGATTTAACAAAGGTCTCATGTGAAGGGAGTAGGTTATCTCTACAAATATGATCCCAATCTTTTTGGAGATCTAACCTAGCATAAGAGGGTTGTGAGAGAGATTTCTTGTGCCATTCAAAAATAGATCTGAAAATAAGATTTTACATTGCCGATCAATCAAAGCCCATGACAGATCTTTTTTAGCAACATTTACAACATTCATTTACTGAAAAGTTGGGTGAGCCATTCAAGTTAATTAAAAAAAAAATCACAAAGAAGAAAATCAGATTATAGAAAAATAGAATCATAGCTGAAAAAATAAAAATAAAAACACAAATAGTACTAGAGAAATTTTCCAAAAGTGTAGACAGTAAATGAATCTCCTCCATAATTCTGAAGGCAAATTTTCCTTTAGCGTTGTTCATCCAAAAGTAAGTGAGAGATTGGTGATTCAAAACTCTCTCTTTATCAGGAAATCATCAAAATATTCTTGCGACTCCAAATGATATTATGGAAATGAAGAAGAAAACATCCATAAGTTCTTGGAAGTCTTTCTAGATGAAATCAATCATCCAAATGGGGAAAAAACCCAAGTTATCAACAAGAGAAGAAATACCAATACGTTATAGTCTCCTATAAAAATTGGAAATAATGTGGCAACTAAAAAAAAATATGAAGCCAAATTTTAATTTTTCTCATAACACGTCACATATACTTGTTTAGGTGATGACTTCATTAAACAAAGAAATCTGGTTAGAAATTTTCGCATAAATAACCTAACCAAATACTCGTGTTTTAAACAGAACAATAGAGCTCCAAAATCCAATATATTACGGGATAATGAACACCCCATCAAACAAGAATACATGATAAGAATATAAATCATTCATTGAAAGAAGAAACATAAGTATGTGATGATTACAGCCAAAAAAGAAAAGATTGATGAGATAGTAAACGGCTAATGTCCATGAACACATAGCAGCTCAAAAAAACACTCATTGTCTCCACGAAGCAACTAGACCAATAGGAAGCTGGCTCAAAAATAATTCCATATCAAATTAGAAACAAATATCACGAGTAAATGTTTGTAATTTCATATATAGATATCTCAGTGGAACAAAAAAGTCAACCTGATTCTAGGATAATCTTTACATCATGAGCTGATGGATTACTGTTTCCACCAAGGACAGCAAGCAAATAAGCAGCAATGACCTTCATTCTGAAATAAAATATAATAAAATAAAAAGATCAGTTCCACTTTACTTGTAATGGCATGTTATACAAGCTGTTGATTCTATTTAAGGCAACCTTCATGTTGATTCTAGAAATGTTACTTCAACTCAACCTGAATTTCCTTTCTAAAATAGCATTTTCTCATATATTCTCTCTCTTTTCATCAGTTGTGGCATTTGCAAATTGCTTAGAACAAAATATTCAGCTTCAACATAAAAGGATGTAAGCTTATGATTGTCCTCTATGCAATCTATGTTCATAAACTCTTTGGTCACCCCCACAGTGCTTATAATGATAGCCATTGATTTAAAGATCATTTTTTAAATAACCCTAACATCCTTTTACCACACAAGTTCCCACAATTTTGCTCCAAATTAATTATCAAAGTTGTCAGTCATGTCATTAAAAAACCAATAAGACTCATTTGAAGGTTCTTTCAGTGATTTCTTTACTTTTTCATTAATTCCTTAGGCAAAAGTTTTGAATAAATAATATATCTTAACCTTGTCAAACCAAACTAATCATCCAATATCAACACAATTTTTCATTCTCTATCTTCTACCTCCTTTCAACTTTATTATATGACCTGAAGCTAGTTTGTTTCAATTTAAGTGTTTGGAAGTGAGTAAAAGTTTGAAACTGGCTTAAAAATTTTGAGTCCAGAGTTTGTTTGATAATTGGATAAAGGTAAGTTACAATTTTACCTGATTAAAATGAGCACGGAATTTCACTGTGACGGTTTGAAGATAACTTCATTTTTGCATTTTGAATAAATTAATAGTATAATCGTACAAAATTAAAAGAAGCTGGATAGAAACTCAATATAATCTAAACAAAAACTGAAACCGAGTTGCAAAGAAATGGGCGCATGCAAAACACATAATTTATTATAACTCATTTTAATGAAATTCACTTTTTTAAAATAGTTTCAAATACTTATGTCGAAACAAACTAAAACATACTAGCCCTTCAAAATTGATTAGTTTATTTGTCCACAATTACTATTTATAAAATGTTTCTTCTTTAATCATTTAACCACCTCTTAATTTTGATGTGTTATGGAAAAATATTTTATGAATTGAACTATTCAACAGTACCAACTCTCTAGATTTCAGTAGATATTACATATAAACGTAATGCTTTGCCAGCATGCATCATTATCATAAGTAACTCAATTTCACTTATTTAGGGCATGAACTATATGTTTGATTGTCATGTTCATTTTTTCTTTAATTAGAAAAACTCTTTTTTCAAAATCATTTGTTTTTTTTTTTCAAAATAACAAACTCATCTCTCTTGATGTCTTCATCATTACATAACAACAATTACTCTTAATACAAGTACCCTTTCTCTTTACTAAAACTTACCCTACTATATAAATAAAAAAGAGTTGTACCATTTATTTTGCTTTAAAACTTCTTTATAGGTCTTTCAAGTATTTGCATGTCATAGAATTCTCTTGTTTTTCTGTCATAATTTAAAGGCATGTTTCATTTCCTTCATAATTATTTGTAATTTCTTGACCCACCACCAAGTCCCTTACATAGTTACATATGATCTATTTCTAGACTTTATTAAAATATCTATGAAAACATTCTAAATACAAGTCATTTTATTGCAAATTAAGTTTGAATCAACTTCAAAGTATCAATTGGATAAAATTAATAAACTACATTTGAACATTAATAAGCCTTCACCGTTTCAATCCTAATAAAGTGTAATTATTTCCTTAAGTACGTGAAACAATGGATAAATAAATTTATTTATGATTGCAAAAAAACTTAGGCCAATAATATGCCACAAATCATGTTTGATTATTTGTGATTATTCCACCAATTATATTTGTTGAATATTAAATAGTGATTTGAGCATATTAGTGATATTCCTCTCACCATTGTATTATTTATTGATTAAAAAAATCATTTTAATAAACATGCCTACAGATTCTACCAATGATCAATATTATGTTTGGGAAATAGGCCATACTAGAAATTATGTTAATAAGAACTCCAAGAATATATTATTACTAAAAAGACCATTGATCTCAAAATAGAACACTAATTATGCCCTAGGATTATGGTCAAGATATTAGGAAGTTAGGAAATACACTGCTAATTGTACATCTAGGAACTTTCAATATTAAAATAGTTAAACTGCAATTATCTCAAAGATATAATGATTTTAAGGGTGATTGAAACCAACATTAAGCATTGATCTATTTGAAAAATCAAAGTTAAGAAAACAAAAATTTTGCATAGATGTGAATATTTATTGCTTTCAAAGCAAATTGCTAAAAAAAAAGTACATTGAGTTACAAAAATTATAGGGCATTCCTATTTCCCCAAAATCCCCTTATTCTGCTCCCTTAAGCTTCTCCTCCTCAAATAAATTAAAGAGCTGTTGCACTAGTCTTCAGAGAACACTTCTTCTTACATCAGATTAATTGCAAAAGGATCTACCTTGTTCTCCATGCATATCTGACTCTCATCATTCCCCTTTCTAGCAACCAAATATACATCTTAAAACCATCCTTGATTTAAATATTGAAAGCTTCAGAAAACTGATCACTACAACAAAGCTAATGAGACCCGGCTGAACGAGTACATGATTCCACTCACCATGAAACTGAAAAATACGACGTTGGCCAATAACATCTAGCGATAAGAATCTTGCAGCTAAAGATTCTGATAACTTTGATATCAATATAAAATGAAGATTTAACAAAATATCAAAGGCAGGTTACGTGAAGCCAAAACATAAAAGGTTAACCATGAGAGTAGAGCTGCCATTAGGGAGGACATTAAGACGCCAAAGAAAAAAATAAAAATGCTAAAAAACAATCCAAAATAAGGCACGGAACAATATCTGATAAGAATCAAAGAGGATGCAGAAGAAACGAAGAAAGAGGGGAATCATTACTTGGAGATCTGGAACCGAAAATATCCCGCCACCGAGGGAGGATACCGGAAGCCTTCTTAGGGTTTGAGGGATGGAAAAAGGCAGTTATATTGACAGCTCGAGGCCTCCCGATTTCCTTCGGGCGTGCATCCATCCACCGTCGGATATGGATCAAGCGGTATAAAGAACGATTGGCTATAGAACTGCATTCTACCGCACATGGTTCAAATTTCCTATTTGGATCCGAATCAAACTGCTCAGAGGTCCATCGTTTCAGAAAATAATAAATATAGCGAAATTTTTCTCAAAATTGAATAAATATGTCATATACATATATATATATATATTAAGGTATATTTTGAATCATATATCTCCATTTTTTATCTTAGACTATTTATTTAGTCTGTATATTGCAATAAAATTTGAGTCCATGTTTTGTGTTTTTTTTACATCTTGTTAAAATCTATTCTTGTTGCGTCCTGGAATATTCATGGTGATAGTTGTCTCGAGATTAGTGCCCGGTCAAGATAAATTTTTGATGATATATCAATTCTGAATCATGATTTAATAATTATTTAAATATCGATTAAATTTTTTAAACATGATTCAAATGATAATCAAAGATGATTAAAAAATTGCTCAAATATAGTTCAAAGATTATTTGACCAAAATATCATTTGAAAGGTATGGAATCCAAGTTTAACCTTTGGTCAAACCTAATTGACCTAGTCAAATTAGGCTGATCATATACACCTTTAAGGCATTCAATCATTATTCATGATCGATCATTGTTCAAACATGAATTATAAAATAGTATTATAAATTTGATACTATAGAGTGAAGGCAATCAATCACAACAACAATAATAAGAAACAGAGTAACAATCATAATGCAATAGAGCACATTTAACACAATAAACATAACAAAGTACAATTCAATTGTGAAATTCAAGGGTTATAACTCAAAATCCATTACACAAGAATGCAAAAGTGGGGTAAAGTAGACTACAACAACAACAACATCATCAAGCCTTTATCCCACTACGTGGGGTCGGCTACATGAATCATTTTTCTCTATTTTGTCATATTAAAAGTCAAATTCTCATTTAAATCTAATAAAGAAAGGTCATTCCTAATATTTTCTAACCAAGTCTTTTTTAGGTCTACCCCTACCTTTCTTAACATAAGTCAAATCTAATACATCTACTCTCATAACCGAGTCATCGGAAGGCCGCCGTTTATGTTACCAAACCATCTAAGGCGACTCTCTCTGTAAGAAAGGTAGGGGTAGACCTAAAAAAAAATAAAGTAGACTAATGAAAAAAAATAAATGTGTACTAAAAATTGACTATTCTATAATTAGGATGAGTAAAAGTGAAGTGACATCACTTGTCTCTCACATTATGTATTATAGGTATAATAACAAGGGATTGACCGTCTAGATCCTCTGATTCTTCCTACACGTCCTATCATATATTTTAAGTGAATGGTTGGGTTAGTAGCAATATTTCTTTCCTCATTCCTATCTTACTAGCTCTTCCCTACTCATAAAATGTTAGATTAAAGTTATCATAGCATACAATTTATGCACCAATCTTATTCGACTTCTCTCCAACCTTATATGGCGGTTCCTTAACTCCATAAAATGACTAAAAGTTGCTTCAACTCTTCATAAGTGGGCATGATCTAGCTTTTAGCTTATTGAACTCTTGATATCTCCCCTATTTTCTCCCAAAAAAGAAAATGCTCATTTTTCCTTACAATTATAATTGGGATATACTAAGTAAGAGTATATATATTAAGCTTGTAGAAGTCTTAATCAACAATTCTATACACTAACATATAATGAATAATTGCATATAAATACCAAGTTAAAATATATATCAATATAATTTTAATTGTCAACATCACTGATCAGATATTACTCACAAGACTTTATGAGATTGGTAAAAAAAAATCAAAAAGAGAAGAAAGAGAAGGAGATATAGAGGCAAAGATAGTGGATGCTATACAACAACAACAACAACAACATCAAACCTTTATCCCACTACGTGGGGTCGGCTACATGAATCCTTTTTCTCCATTGTGTCCTATTAAAAGTCAAATTCTCGTTTACATCTAATAAAGAAAGTTCATTCCTAATATTTTCTAACCAAGTCTTTTTAGGTCTACCCCTACCTTTCTTAACATAAGTCAAATCTAATACCTCTACTCTCCTAACCGGGTCATCGGAAGGCCGCCGTTTTATGTGACCAAACCATCTAAGGCGACTCTCTCTAATCTTATCTTCTACTGGAGCTACTCCAACCTTTTCACGTATGTGCTCATTTCGTATCCTATCTCTAAGGGTAAAGCCACACATCCATCTGAGCATCCTCATCTCTACCACACTTAACTTAGTATTATGCTTCTCTTTTAATGGCCAACATTCGGCACCATAAAGCATTGCAGGCCTCACTACCATCTTATAGAGTTTTCCATTAAGTTTGAGGGGTACATTTCTATCACATAACAAGCCTGATGCATTCCTCCATTTCAACCATCCAACTTGAATTCTGCTGATAATATCCCCATCTATTTCACCATCACAACAACAACATCAAACCTTTATCCCACTACCATCCAACTTGAACAATATATCCCCATCTATTGCAAAAATAATATTTCAATGATTTTATATTTTTCATGACCTCCCCTTTGACCCTAATTTTAAAAGTTTAGACCCAAAGTTTAGTATCATATAAAATACATTATGTCTTAAAGAGTTTTTATTACTTCTTTTTAGAGAGCATGTAACCTATTTTTACAAGAAAATATCATTAAATTATTTTTAGTCATTAAATTAAAAAAAAAAACAACCATTCTAAACTCAAAACATTATAGTCAATTTTATTTTTATGCTTCAAAGTTTCTCAATTCACAACAACCATAAAGTTAATAAGACAAATCCACTAGTTGGTGAATTTTCATAAATGTTCATGACAAGAATATTCAAATGAAGTCATGAAGAATATAAAAATTAAGGTAGATGCTTAGTTTTTGAGCCCCTTTAGTTTTCATTATACATCATTTGAGTTGGATTATGAATGATCCTAGAGTGATGAATATAAAAAAAAATTATTTAATTATTTTGCTTGTAATATTGTAAGTATTTATATTAAACAAACTAATAAAAACTACTTTCTCGCATCTATAGACTATCCAATTAGGCCTCATGCTACAATTAACAAAATTTTTGCGGCTCAATGGTTCATTGGTCAATTGTACTCTATTTGTACAATATGCTTAACTTTCAAGTAGCCATTGCATAGCTGTTGTACTTACCTGGACGGGGTCTTTACGGGTGATCATAGCTGTTGTAACTCGAAGTCAAATCAATCATCTTGAATTATGATGTGTGATGTAGATTATAATCTATGATAAGAAAATATTAAATTTAAATTAATTATACAATATAATTGAGAGCATACAAGATCATTCAAAAGTCATAATTCTTTGTAATTTCATTGGATTTTTTTTAAATTAAGTTGTTAACCATTGGATGAAGTTTCAGGGAAATTTTTAAGCTTATAGAAACCCCATCAAAGAATTTTGCAAAAGATATGCTTGGTATCAAAGAGAAAAGCTCCTAATAGTAAAAGTAATTGGAGATGGAATCAAAATGTGCAAGAAGAGATAAAAAATAAGAATATTTATTATAAAAATTGATTTATATGTAAAAATTCTAATAATTGGAAAAAATATAAAGATATCAATATGTGATGCAAGGATTTTAGCTTTTAATGATTTATATACTGGGCGAAAAATATATGTATAAGTTATCCAAACAAAGTGAAAAAAATAGTAAGGATTTGATTCAAGTGAAGTGTATTAAAAATGAAGATCACAAAGTACTTTTATTAGAAGAGAATACTCAACAAAAGTAGATGAGATATTTTTATAAACTCTTCAAAGAAAATTATGAGAATGTGATTGCCTTTAATTACTGACCTTAGCACCCTAAATGAAAATAAATATTTTTATTTTTATCTATGTATTAGTAAAACCAAAGTTAGAAATGTTTTTAAAAAATGAAGTGTGGAAAAGCTATTGGACCTGATGATTTTCCAACAGAGGTGTGTAAATGCTTAGAAGATGAAGGAATTTCTTGGCTTATTAAACTTTTTAATATTATTTTGAAGTCTAAAAAGATTTCAAATGAGCGGAGAATAAGTGTGTTGATTCTTATTTTTAAGAATAAAGATGATGTGCAAGATTGTGTGAATTATAGAAGAATTAATTTAATGTGGCATACTTTAAAACTATGGGAACTTTGCGGCGTGATATTAATGTTTCTAGAAATCAATTTGTATTCATGTCGGGTAGGTCTACAAAGGAAGTTATACATTTATTGAGAGGTTTGATGAAGAAGTATAGATGTAATAAGGAGGATCTACATATAATATTTATTGATTTAGAGAAAACATATGATAAAGTTCTAGGACAAATGTCATGGAGAGTTCTAGAAAAGAAAAGGGTTAATAATGCTTATATTCAATTCATTAAGGATATATATGTAAGAGTTGTTACTTGTGTTCGGACACAAGGTGGTTTGACCAAATATTTTCCTATTTCAGTTGGATTACATCAAGGATCAGCCTTAAGCCCATACCTTTTTTGCTTTAGTCATGGATGTTCTCACTAGACATTTGCAAGAGGTTATACCCTAGTATATGCTTTTTGCTATTGATATTCTTCTTGTTGATAAGACTAGAGAGGGAGTTGAAGGTAAACTTAAATTATGGAGGTCAACCTTAGAGTCTAAAGGCTTTCGTTTGAGTATATCTAAAATTGAATATATTGAGTATAATTTTAGTAATAATAGTTTTAGTGAGGGGATTGTGACTTTTGGTGATCAAGTCATTAATAAGAATATGCGTTTTAAATATATTGGATCTATTATTCAGAGTGATGGTGAAATAGATGGGGATATTATTAGTATAATTCAAGTTGGATGGTTGAAGTGGAGGAAAGCATCGGGCTTGTTGTGTGATAGAAAAGTCTCCCTCAAACTTAAGGAAAAATTCTATAAGATATTGGTTAGACCTGCAATGTTTTGTGGTACTGAATGTTGGTCATTAAAAGAGAAGCATAATATTACGTTAAGTGTTGCAGAGATGAGGATTCTTAGGTGGATGAGTGGCTTTACTCTTAGAGACAGGATACGAAATGAGCATATAAGTGAAAAGTTTGGAGTAGCTCCAGTGGAAGATAAGATTAGAGAGAGTTGCCTTGGATGATTTTGTCACATAAAACGACAGCCTTCTGATAACCCCATTAGAAAAGTAGATGTATTAGATTTGACTTCTGTTAAGAAAGATAGAGGTAACTAAAAAAAAAACTATTACAAAATATTAGAAATGGCCTTTCTTTATTAGATTTAAATGAGAATTTTTAACTTTTAACAATGGCACAATAGAGAAAAATGATTCATGTAACTGACCCCACATAGATAAAGGTTTGTTGTTGTTGTTGTTGTTGTATAGAAACCTCACCAAAGGTTCCTTGAAGGCTAATGTATTATATATACTTACAAGGAAACTTTGAAGTGAAAAATTAATTTTGTGCTCAAATCATTAACACTTGGTGCTTATTCTCCTTTAACCTCAATAGTGTTTGTAGTTTATATTTACATGTTTAGTTTTGATATTTTTATTTTAAAGATTGTATTTTTCATTTGCGGTGTGATTTCTTTTGAGTCCCCAAAAGTTCAAGAGAGCTTTAGATTATGAGTTCTCTCTTTGTTGTGTGCAGAGGAGTTGTATAAGCCAGACAAGTACTGCTATCCCAAAATTTAAGTACTTCGTATTAGCTTAGCAAGCACTGTTATCTCAATATTAGCCTGATAAGACTAATGCTACTACAGATGCTTTAAGTAGAAAATTCATTAGAGGATCAAGTTAGATGGTTACCTTAGTCATAGACGAGAATATAACATAAGACTCATTATGTTAATTATATTGCTCATATTAAGAGCAAGAAAATATATTATGATTTGAAGTTATTAGCTCAGCCGTACATAAGGAACCGTAATATCAACAATTTAAGAAATTTATTGCTAGCAAATTAAAAAGAAAGTATCAATTCATTCAATGTTATATTGATAACAGCCCTAAAACTTAGGCTTCGTTGGTTTCTTCCTTTCTTTTTTTAAAAAATAGTTTTTTCGTTAAGGGACAAAATTTTTTAACAGAGAAACAAATATCAAAAAGCTTATCAAAACAATAGAAAAATAAAGTTTCCTAAAAAAACATTTCTATAAAAGCATCCCATTAATTTCACAGTTTCTAAACAAAAAAAGGTAAAAAAATGCCGAAACAAACGAGGCCTTAAACACTCCAGAACCATTATTTCATAAGAACGGATATATTATAGATTATAGTTGAATACAGTGATTTCTTTAGTTTTTTGGATATTTGAGCCATTAAGGCAAACTCACACACACAAGTTTCGAACTCAAGACCTCTTAGTTAGTAGTCAAAACCCCCAACCAACAGATCAAGATGAGCCATATGTGATTTCCTTCCTTTTAAGCTCAATAAAGTTGTCATACATTAGCAACATATAACACTCAACACAGCACACTAATCACCACAAACATAAAATACCAGCAAGCATTTCTTAAACTGAAGTACAGTATGCAGAAAATAGAACTTGTAACCTGCTTCTGCATCCCATAGGCACAAGCAATATAGAATCATTCATTCTCCTTTCCATGAAGAAAGAGGTGGGGTTTCAGAATCCACCCAACTGGGAGCTCCGGCGATCTTCCGGTCACCCTTCACGACATCTTCTGAAGCATAGGATTCGAGCTCAGCCAATTCTTCAGGGCTAAGCTTTACAGATAGTGCTCCAATGTTCTGGTTGAAGTTTTCAATCTTGGTTGTGCCAGGTATGGGGCAGACATCATTTCCCTGATGATGAACCCAAGCCAGGGCAAGCTGAGATGGAGTACATCCCTTCCTTGATGCCATTGAATTCACACGTTCAAATATCCCGGCATTTTGCTCCACATTCCCACTTTGAAACCTAGGCATTTTCTGCAACACAATTAGACTATCAGGATCCCTAACAGGCATTACCACAAACATGTACGACAGAGTAGTTTAACGTTAGCATCAAGTAGGGGTGCAAACAAGTCGATTCGAGTCGAGTTTAGGCCCTTAAGGAGCTCGAACTCGAGTTTGTCTCACTGTAAACGAGTTCGAGCCGGCTCGTGAGCCATGGGCGGGATTTTTAAAATGTACGATGAATTTTTAAAACTTAATCAAAATTTAGAAAAAAAAAATGAAATGTTTAACATTTAAATAATACTTAGGTGATTTTTATTAATTTTTTTAATATTTAAATTTAATACATAAAATAAAATTATTTTAAAAATATTAATATTTATTCGAGCCGACTCGAGAGCTCACAAGCCGAGCTGGCTCAAGCTCGAACTCGAGCTCGACTCAACTCGTGAGCTCGATAAGCTCGGCTCGCGAGCCCACAAATGAGCCGGCTCGGCTCACTTACACCCCTAGCATCAAGATATGTCTATGCAAATTGCAGTGCCAACCTACAATAGAGGTGATCATGATGATCTACCAATAAAGGTTTTGGCTGATTTATCAGATGCACAAAGATTATGAGAAACCATGATGGAGCTCAAATTCAATATCAGACCTAGTTACAATTGATGAAGCATCCATTACATGCTAATTGTAATTCTAAACCATCACTTACAACCCACCAATCACTTCATTTTATCATACTACCTCCAACCAAGATATCAACTTATTTAATTGACTTAAAGAGTTCAAGTTTGAGGATATAAAAGATTAAAATATCAAAGGCTTTTTAAGGAGAGCTTAAGGTTTCATTTGGGATAACTTTTTACTGCTTCTAAAGCAACTGCTTAGTGTAAAAATTTATAGTTCAAAAAATTTTTGTACTAAAAAACTACTTAAAAAAGCTATCCCAAATGAAGATTAAGGCTTCGTTTGGGACGGCTTTTTTATTGCTTTCTAAAACGGAGTTTTAGTACAAAAATAAAAAATTTTGTACTAAAACTCTGTTTTGGAAAGCAGTAAAAAAGCCGTCCCAAACGAAGCCTAAATTTTGTTATTTTAACTTGATGAGAGATTCCTAATCTTTGGTGGAAATTGAACGATTTCCAGATGTAATGGATGATTGTTTCCCCGTTGGATGAGTGATGATTTCTCAAAATAATAGATGAGCTAATTTCGATAGCTTTGTTTGACTCCTTGCATATCTCATGTAACATTCCATATCAATATGCACCCTCTTTCAATCTCTTCCTATTCTACTTTCACTTTTCAGGCTGCACTAACAACGGAATAGAACATTCCTAACAATGCATAGGAAAACAAAGAATTTTCTATCAGCATAAGAACTACTGCACATACCATCAGTTTAAAATTAACAGGAAATTTGTTTATACGTTACTTTACTAGTTTGTTGGATTTATCACATAAGCTGGCAGTTTCAAGTTCACTGTCGTTATCCTGGATCTTTGTGAATTGCAAAGTCAGAATTCTAACGGGCTGTTTAGTAGCATCCCAGATTTGATTTAAGTAGGATTTTGTAAATCCTCTAAATCCGAATTTCCGAAATCTTGAGAGTCTTAAATCCTGAAAAATTGTTTAGTAACATTCATGAAAAATCTTTGTCTAGGAAAGCAAAGTGAACTATGTCAACGACGGAATAGAAACAAAAGTGGTTCAAGAAAGAATGTCAAAGAAAGGTTCCCTTGGGCGATAGCCAGGAGCGCATACATGGATCCAAGTTCTTGTACGTTCTGTTAGGCGCTATGGATTAAAGGATTTACCGAGAGGATTCTTCCTCTAGCACCATGGATTTCGTAAATCCGGCAAAATACAGTATTTCGGAAATCCGGGATTTAGAGCGAATGAGCGGAATTTTTCGTCTACGGCGGGTTTCGTTTGTCGTGAGATTTGGTTTTGCATTTTAGGCCGTTTGTTTGGATTTCACTCAAATCCGCCTCAAATCCAACCTAAATCCTGCTACCAAACAGCCCTTAAAGTTTCCAAAACGGTGGCGTACCTTGCGAGCATCTTGCTCTGATAGTCCTTCAACCATCTTTGGCCCATAAGACAAGAAACCTCTTCCAAGTGGACTATATGCAACAATTCCAATTCCAAGTTCTCTGAAACGATACAAAGTCCCTATGGTTATGTAAGAAAAGCAGCTAAAACAGAAACAATCGACTTTTCCAGGCCAAGAAATCAATAGGCAATATCCAAAGAAGAAGAGCACACCTGCAAGTAGGAATTATCTCTTTCTCAGAATCTCTAGTCCATAAAGACCATTCCAACTGGATAGCAGTAATAGGGTGAACTGCATGAGCTCTCCTTATAGTTGACGCTGAAGCTTCAGATAATCCGATGTATTTTATCTTTCCTTCTTCAACCAGTTTCTTAAGTTCTCCCATCTGAGGAAAATGAAAATGATGAATAAAGTTGTTTCAGCCAATAAAATATATTATTAGCAAAATCATGGTCGCACGGGCAGATAGCATATCAGTTGCATATTGATACACTGCTCCTACGCCAATGCTTGCAATCATCCAGCGAAATTACACGCACACAGAAAGAGAGAACCCAGCTGCTTGCAGCAAACTGAACACAAAGGTCATGTTTTTAAATTAATATTTTGCAATAATTATTTCGAAATGCTAAATAACAAATGAATAGAATCATAAATATCAAAGTTCTAAGTATAGTTTCAATGAATTCTAATAATAGTTATATTTATATATACTTTTTTCAATTGGCATAAAATTGATCTGTTAGATAAACATAATCAAATTTATATGTTTTAACTAAGGAATAAGTTAACATTCTGATTATCGCGATATGTGATTGAACAAGGCCTGCATTAGATATTGGGCAAGATGAGGAGTAAACACCACAATGACATGTACAAATCTTGAAGCAACTCAAAAGGATGGAATCAACGGCTAATATATGTAATAACCCATAAAAACAACAAAACCATTGTTGGATCGAATTGGCTCATTGAACTGGTCTAGTGCTTTCTCAAAGACTTATTGATGTGGTGAGCAAGTCTCCTTTCGATCCTGAATGAGAATTATTTCACGGATGGAGAGCGCACATGAGAAAGGGGAAAGTATATGTGAGTGAAAAATATAAATGGGGGAGTTGTTTAGAGGGCATGTGGGAGATCGATAGAGTCTTCCTCTTCCTCTTTCTTCGCATATTTCTCCACAATCATTGCCAATGCCAATCATTGATGACAACACTACTCTCAATCTTAATGATGGAAGGAAATGTGAATGAAAGAGACAAACGGGGGAGCTTCTTTGATGGAGTGTGGGAGTTCGAGAGAGTACTCTCATGTCAAAGTAGCAAGGATGGAGAGACTATGAGGAAATTATCAATGTTGTTGGTTTATTCCTCTTCCTCTTCTTCTCATATTTCTTCATTATCATTGCCAAATCTGATCATTGATGACAACACTACTATCAATCTTAATGATGGGGAGAAATCATTTCATTTAACTTCTCCCATCTTTTAACTTCATATTCACCAAGATTACATGTTAAACTAGATATCCTAAATTTAATTGATGGGAACTTCGATAAAATATATATATATGATTCTTACATGTGAAAGTGTTGTCATTCACAAGTTTTTATAATTAGTTCTATTAAATTCATAAGAAATTATATGAAATCAAATGCATGCCTAAATTTTATGATTTCAATTTTAAGTTATGGGTTGACATGTTTAGAATTGATTCAGGTCACAATAGATTGGTTAACATAGATTAGATGAATGTTTGATATAGCCTTGCTATTTCAATTAAGAATTTTTTATTAAATGATCAAATTGAGAACAACTGAGTTTTGGGTTTATGGAATTGATATGTAATATTGGATTTGAGACCCTTAATCAGTTGATGATTTCATAGTTTCATAGCATTTGTATGAAAATTTGTTTTTAATACGTCTTAGATATTCATAAATAATTATTTTAGGATTAATTACAATATATTAATAAGGGTTAATCTTTAGAAACCGTTAATTATAATTGCAGCCTTCATTGTTGCCGGTTGGTTTGCTTTCATTTTACAATGTATTGAGAGTAATAGCTCCAATGCATGATCGATATATCATGCCTCTTATGGTTCAAATTTAGTCAATTTTACTTGTTAAGATATAAACACTCTTCTTTATTATGGCATTTTTTTTTTACACTTATCATGGACTTCATTTGTTTGTAAATATTTTGTGAAATAATTTATACTTTTTTTCATTCCTAGTATTTCATTTATTCATACTAATATAATGTGATGCTTAGTTTTTTCTGTTAATTCTTACATAAGTTCATGTGAAGTTTAGGCGGATTGATTTGAGCATTGCTTTGATTTATGTAAGAAAAAACTCGTTGATGCAAATCTTTTGCTCTGTTGACATGTGTTGGAAGACAGGTTCAAGTTTTGGGTTTGAATCTTGAAGTATCAACCTACTTTAAAACTTACAAATAGTGGGACTCATATCCCAAAATTGAGCACTAAATTGTTGCTGTATTAATGTAAGATTATTCTAGATTTTATCATATGTGGAGCAACATATTTGTTGATGTAGTTTGTCTAGTCTATGTATAAACTCATAATTAATATGTTTTCCTTTTTGGATTTTCATATATGTTCTACATAATAATGGGAATCATCATTGACATCAAAGAGGCGAGGGGAAAAGCAACTGACATACACTCAGTAATATGCAGATTGACTGAAATTTTTTTTAACTTTCCAAAGCCGAAATGAACTCCACAAATCTCCATTTTGTGAGCCATTTCAAAAAATGATTACTCTCAATGAGAAGAATAATTACATATAAAAATGATGGTATATTAATGTCATTATGGTTTTCTAACAATCATAAATTTAAACAAAAAAATCTTTGTGAAATAGTCTCCATAAATATGATCGTTGAATTTTTTCATTTTTCATCTTTTTTGGGCCCGTGGTGTGGATATTTTCTAGATGATATATTCAAATTAATGATCAAAGATATCACTAACAGTAACAGGCTCTACTGCCAAATACCATTGCTGGCTCCCTAAGTTCTCCCTAAGTTCGCCCCAATATGATAAGAAAGTCAAGTAAGCACAAAGGTAGAATCATCCTTTGCATTGTTTGTTGACGTTGCCCTTCTTGATAACAGAGGGGGAGAGAGAGCGTAAGAAGAACTGAAATCTCTATTGGTTAATGGCTTGAGAGTTGCCTATTATTACAGCCTTTATGTCCATATAAAGACACAAATGAAGGTACTAAGCAAGAGGCTATACAAGAATTGTCTAAGGAAAGAACACCTATAACTAAATAGAAAATACACAAAACAGAAATAAGTTGGATCACATAAACTCTAACAATTTGTGATGAGGATCAGTTTCATACAACAACATATATTAAAAGCTGTTATATTTTTAGAAGGAAAAAAAAAATTCTATGATCACAGAGCACAGCAGCTTTCAAATAGTCAAAAAGGACTGCCCCATGGAAATCACAAGAAATTAAGGTGCGTAGAATGGAAAACTCACCGTGACCTCGATTGGAACGCGAGTGTCAATACGATGTTGATAATACAGATCGATGCAGTCAACACCAAGCCTCTTTAAGCTCCCCTCGCAGGCCGCCCTTACATAAGCGGGTTCCCCGCGTACCTCCCTAATCCCATTCCCTCCATCCCTTATGCCAAACTTTGTCGCTAATTCAACTTTCTCCCGCCACCCTTCTCTTAAAGCCTGCAGGTCGAACACTTGATATGCAACCGCGAAGCAGGCAAATCCCGCAAACAGGGGAAGCAGAAGAAAGCAGAAGAACGAAAGGGAGTACCTTTCCAATAAGGGTTTCGTTGGTGAAGGGACCGTAGATGTCGGAGGTGTCGAGAAAAGTGACGCCAGAGCGAACGGCATGGTGAACGAGGTCGATCATGTCGGGCTCGGGCTTCGGCGGGCCGTAAAAGGCAGACATTCCCATGCAGCCGAGGCCTTGAGCGGAGACTTCGAGCCCTTGTGACCCTAGCTTTATGCGGCCGATCACCGTCTCTCCGGCCATGGGTGTCGCCGCCGCCGCTGCTCCGGTTAGTAATTTGTCTGAAGTAACAGGAGACTATTAGGGGCTCGGAAGCTACGCTGATTCAGCTTGAGCATGGAGTTGTTTAAGTAGGCGAGGAAGGAATGGACCCATGCGCTAGTAACGGAAGCACTTGCGTCATCCAATATATCATCGCAGCTTTAAATGGTACGAAAAAAAAAATCACCTATCTCGCCTATATATATAATAATAATTATTATTAGTAGTATATATAATTTTATACAATTGAAAGATAATTTAAAAAAACATAGAATAATATAATATTAGTTATTAATAGTGCATTACTTAGAGGAGTTGTTAGGCCCATGATTCAGTCCATCAAACATCATTATAAGATGGTAAATATTATAAAAACTATTTATTTGATTTAATTGCTATTTAGTTTTTTTCTTAGATGAACTATTATATAAGTTAAATTTTATTTTATTATGAAAAATAAATTAGGTGTTATTTGGTTTGATCATTTATATTGGTTGATAAATAACATATTGACAAGCCTTATATTATTTAGATTCTCTTTAAATTAACCATCTCAACAAATATGTTGGATCCTTTCAGGCATGATGGACATAATGAGATTTATTCAAAAAACAAACTAACATGAAATGATGTGAAAAGTACCGGCATAGGATTTCTTTTATCATGGGCCACATAGACTTTACATTTAGTAAGATTAGGCCTAAACCAATTGAATTAAGGCCAGTTTAAGTCAGAATCAATTTGAGCCTATCATCTATATTGTGTGCTGACACAACCATATATGATAGAGAAGTAGGTGGTCATAATGTGTTTGCCACAACCATAATCATATATCTCAAGTAGGTTAGGGGCAGGGCAACCGGTCTAAGAAGACCATCTTTGTGAGAGTAGCACTGTCACGTTCAAATAAAACAAACATTCACTAACTGCAATGATCCTACGTTGAAATTTAATTTGTCGCTTCTATTGAGCTCATGATATCAAATTTTATAACATGAAATTTCAAATCACAAATTAGGTATATTAATTACAAATATTACGGCCAAACTACTATTTTCAACCAACATGTCTACATAAAGTCCTGATAAGTCAACCAAGTAAGTCTAGAGGTGGATCATCCAACCATGTCTTTTCTTGAACAAAGATGTGATATGCACCACTTATTGTTGATAATTATAATATTTCAATGCATTCTGAAAGAAGACCACAATGTCATCAATATATGCATTTCAGTTCAACTCATTTGAAGCTTTCTAGACATAAACACTAAAGCATTCTAAAGCTTTGAAAGTTTCTTAGATCCTCAATAATTTCTTATGGAAGACTTTGGGGTGAAGCTCATGTTGTTTCTCCTCTACATCAAAGTCATGTCTCTTGTACCTCAAAGAAGATTATCGAGGACACCTTAGATCCCTTATTGACTTCCTTGTATCCCCACTATGGTCTCCCAATTATAATTTTTGACCACCATCACACGCCTATGATGTTTTGATCACTATTGCATGACTAGAGCCTTTCAATAATGATTGCTCAACTACATTCATCCAACCAACATCGCCCAACTATGATCATCTAATCGTCATTGCCCAACTATGACCATTTGATCACCATTAACCGATTATGGCCCCATTGACCATGTACCCCAACTACAACTTACCACGATCCTTTGACTACGATCATTTGACCATTGTCGTCAAACTACAATCCTTCAACCAAATTTGCCTCACTATAATCCACTAATTATCACTCCTAAACTATGGAATCTAGATCATCATTGCTCGATTATCATCCTCCAATCATCATCACTTAACTATGACACTTTGATCATCATTGCATGACTATTATCTTTCAATCATCATCAACTAACTCTTGTCCTCCAACCATCTTTGTTTGATTATGGTTATCCAATCCCCATCACCTGATTATGATTCTTAGCACCATCCTCTGACTACAATCCTCTGATCATCCTCTAACTATGGTCTTCCAAACATCATTGCTAATTATGGTGCTTCATTACTAACTATGCTGCTTCAACCACTGTAGTCTCCTCATCATCATTTCCTTACAACCCTCTGCCACTATCACTAGACTACAATGATATAACCACCATCACTTGACAACGGTCCTCTGATCATCTTTACCTGACTAAGATCTTTTGACCACCATCATCCAACTACAATCATCCAACCATCTTCGCAGTACTACATTCTTCTAATCACTATTGCATGACTACGATTCTCCGACCATCATCCTCTGACTATAGTCCTTCAACCATCTTCCTCCACCAACATCCAACTATGGTTCTTCATAGATTCCAACTCCAACTTGTATTTGTTTATATAAATGCCAAAATTTATATTGGTCTTTTTGCCCTCTTGTCTTCCCTCCTCAAAGGAGAACATCCAAAAATATAACAAATGATATCTTTAAGATAACTCAAGTTATGTCACATGGTTCTTCTAACTTTCACCATAAAATTAGCCTTTATAATTTATGTCTAATATATTGTAGCAACATATTCCCCATTTATAATGAAAGACATCATTTATAAACTGATGATAGACATTTAATCGAATCATTTCAATTGGAGTCAACCCTATGATTTTTATGTTTTTTCAAGTTTTTCATGTAAAAACTTTAGCAACTTTTATGATTCTCTTTGAAATACATGTGTATTGGATTAATATAATATCAATACTAAGACATTAAACTCACTATCATCATGAAAATTCTGGCACCTCATTCATCTTTAGATTCCAATTCCACAATTTTAATAAATTTTGAAGTTAAATGAGTTGCCAAAATCAACTAGTGCAACATATTTAGACTAATAGAGATTCTTTGCAAACATAAAAGGTGGCCAAACTACTTCAACTATAAATTTGAGAAATTAATTTCTTGAATATAAATATAAGCATATATATTGTCTACCTGTAATATCTTAATTAATTTTAACTTGGCAATATTTTTAAATAATCTAAGTGTGAATGATTTTTCAACTTATTATTTTTCCTATATTACGAGCACAATTAAAAATACAAACTAAAATGCATTTAATATACTTTGCAAAATCTTGGACTAATTAACCTCAACTATTCATGATCCTCAATTTCTTTATTCTATGATCCCAAGCTGCTCAAAACTATAATGTCTAATAAAAACAAAAGCTTTAGCCCATTGTAGATACAATACTATCAAATTAGAATTATCATAAGTAATATAACTCTTTATTCATCTATATAAATATAATCATCACTATATGAGCTAGATTCCATAGCTTCCTGATTTTTATTGTAATCATTAACTTCAAATTCCTCAATTTCTTCATCTTAAGGCTCAAATTTTATCATTTCTTCTTCAATTTCATTAATTTCATGATATTTTGATTATTAAGATCAATATATTTTGAGAGGTTAGTTCCCATGACAACCCAATCATATAATGATAGCTACAAGTTACTTTTAATTCCCATAAACCTCGCATCACTACAGGTAAATCATCTATTACCGAAAAATCTATCAGAAAATTTGTCAAAAATATTTCATCATAATCCATCAAAAATCCGCTAAAATGCAGCTAGAAAATAGTCCATCGAAAAAATCTGCCGGTTGGGTGTTTTTCTTGCCTTATCAATATTTCAAACATATGTATTTAAACATCTAATTGTAGCGACTTACATAAAATTCATGTTAATATAAACTTCAAAGAGTTCTTACAACATAAATACATTGTAATAATATATGAATTTTAGTGATTGATATAATAAAAAATATATCATAAGTCCTTTGTATTGAGTGGATTTCATGTCCTAAAAATGAATCTAAAAATAATATATAAAAACTTACAGTAAATAATATAATTCAATAGGACTTATATATTATTATATTGAAATAAGTATAAAAATTAAATATAAAATATATGTTGATCATTATTGCATGCATTCATTCATATATGAATATTTTCTTATACTTATATCAAATAATACCTTATACATATACTTATATGTGTACATAATTCTTATTTGTACATATATATCCAATATTGTAAGCAAACTAATCAAAATTTCAAATTTGAAGTGCAACACCCAACTTAATCAAAATAAAGAGCAAGTCACTAGAACCTCATATTAGACATAAATAAAGTCAAAGGCTCTCAAACATATATTTATATAACACGCTTGGCTACGAAGGCCTTAATAGAAGTTGTTCCTCAAACATGCTCATAAGGATATAAACATCTGCACAAGTATAATTATTATTATTAGTTACATAGAAATACTAGATGAGGGTCATTGTGTGCTAGAATATGATCATGACAACAGGGTTTGAGAGTTTTTTTGTCTAAGCCCTTGTATAAAGAACCAACACATATACAAATAAAAGAGGAGTATAATAATTGAAAGAGACACTAAATTTATTATATGAAAAATTATATGGGAGAAAAAACAATGGGATATGTTCTAGCTGAAATGATTCATTAGTACTTGTTGTCATTTGCAAATGATACTCTTCATTAGGGCAAGGTATTGATTCAATGTAGTAAACATACAATGTATAGAACATACTATGTGTTTGAAGTTGAAAGAGCTCTATGGCATGTGAACTATATTTAATATATTGTTTGGTTATATATTTGGTTGTACTCACTTGAGAAGGGGAAACCAAATACCAAGATGTTCAACACAAATCCCAAGCTGACGTCAAGATTTAGTGTCGATGTTGAGTACTTGCTTCAATCTTGTAAATGATGACATGCTTTAATATTATCAGTAATGGTTGATGTAGTAAGACGACAAAGACTATGGGTTAGAGGATTGTGGTTGGTTGATCATGGTTGGAGTTGTGGTTAGGCAACAGAGATTGAATAGTTATAGTTGGTAGATGATGGTCAAAGGAAAGCATTTGAATGACCGTGCTAAGGGGGGCATAGTTAGATGACAAAAGGTTGAAAGATAGTAGTTGGGCGACAGTGGTTGGAGAATTATATTCAAGAATCATTGGTATCACGAATGTAGTTAGGAATAGTGGTTAGATGAATGTATTCAATTGGTATTAGTCAGATGATTATAGTTGAGTGATGATAATCAAATGTAGAGGTGTCAATTTCGGGTCACGGGTCGGGTTCGGGTCGAACTCGGAACTGACCCGGGTTCAATCGGGTCGACCCTAACCCGACCCGGATAGGCAAACGGGTCAAAATCCTAGACCCGAACCCGACCCGCTTCGGGTTCGGGTCAACCCGACACGACCCGGGTTTATATATATATATATATATATATATATATATATATATATGAGACTCAAATTTTAAAGTTTTTAATTGATAGTAAAAATTTACAACAAATAAACCAAAACGATCTGGCTATAAAATTGATCTAACAAACAAGACAAGTCACGATATATAATTAGTCCAAGCTGGAGCGCTCTTGTTATTTATATACATCCACATATCGACAACTGCCCGAAATTTAAATTGACGCCACATAAGATTAGGGCTCACAGATCTTAAATGTCGGAAGCCCCATAGGCAGAGAACTCTTCCCCCTCATTTGGTTGTCTCTCCGCCATTTTTGCAGATCCTATAAGACGCATAACAGCTTTTCTATAAAAATAGAGAAACAGAAGCCCTTACTATCTTCTTCTATTCTTAAGATCTTTCCCTCTCCCATCGTCCCCTGCCTCGTCTTTCCCTGAAACGAGAAGCAAAGGAACCAGTTTTTTAAGCATGGAAGGAGAGAAAAAGATAGAAATGTCGACGCCGGCATCAGAAGATGTGACATTGAGCTTGAAGGAGGGGGAGGAGCCGGGCGATTCGGATAACGAACTCAAAAGGAAGATGAGCAGTGCTTCTTTTTACTCCACCGACGGTGGCGAGGAGGACGACGAAGATGCCGAGGACGACGACGATGATCGGAAAGACGCACATGTGGCGCTCGGCCCTCAATTGGCTCTCAAGGAACAGCTTGAGATGGACAAGGTTCCACCTTTTCCTCTCTTTATCTTCCTTTTCGAATTCTCTTTATACTTCTTGTTTTTTTTTTAATGGCTGGATTGAGGTTCTTGTTGATTAGGATGATGAAAGCCTGAGGAAATGGAAAGAGCAGCTGCTTGCCGGCGTTGATTTGTCTGAAGTTGGAGGTATGGTTGTTTAAGATCGGCTTATAGATATCTTCTCTATTTTGTATTGAATTCATTTTTAATTCCTTATTCTTTATTTATTAATTTTTTTGTTCTGTTCTTGTGCTTGAGAAACATATTTGAAATTGTGTTATAATGATTCTGAAAAGCATGCTATCTTTTTGAAAATAAATATATTTTTTATTTGTGTTATTAAAATTTTAAAATCTTATTATTTGTATATATTCAGCATTCAATTCTTCATATTTACAGATAACATTCACTTTCGGCCCGTACTGATTGGATTGATCTTAATCTTAGACATACGTAGAAAGCAGCCAAAAATCCATTAATCTGAATAAAGATTATAAAATAAAATTAGCAGTATTCATCACCATTATTGATTGATAAAGAATGCTTGATACCTTAGAGTAGCAATTTAATATAGAATTAAAACCATAGAGTATGCTTAAAACTATTGTTGGATCCAAATGCTTTTGGTGTATGTCAAATGACCTTACTAACAAGCAATTTCAATAGAAAAGATTCTGATAACTTAGGATGACTATGGGAATGAAAGAAAAAAGATATGAAAGATCTAGTAGAAAAAGATCAAGAAAATCTTAGAAAAACATCCAAAGGGATCAATAATTGTCTAAAAGATCCTAAAGGTGCCTCTTCTCCCATTATTTATAAGATCGAAGGGCTATAGGGAAAGCTATATTAAAAAAGATAACAAGTACATAATTGATTATGGCCCATTAATTGTGGACCATATACAAACACTTTTCCTGATCTGCTAGATGCCTGCTGGGCTCTTTTTCTTCAGCTCAATCCTCGATGTCAGAGAGAGTAAGGCATGTCTCTTAGGTGGGCTGACGAGTTGGTAAGGCAAGTCATAGGTACAATTCTCTGGCTGTCAAGTGTGAAAGGCAAGTTCTTTTGGATATGACAAATGCAAGCTAAGTGCTGGTCAAGTCCAGAGGATCGGGCTCTAAGCCTCTGAGATGCTTCTTCCTTATAGTTGGTGTTGAAGTGCTGATGGTAGCTTGTCAATTTGGAAAAGGGTGAGTATCTTTGGGGGGTTTTCTCCCAGCTAAAGAGAAAAAGCTCTAGGAGTTTGAATGGATCTGTATGAGCTTATAGCTTATGCTGGTGACGACTCTTTGTCTCATTTGCCACATGTGAGTTACGTCATTGGTTGGTGTGTGCTCTTGAAGGATGAAGTGATTGTTTGATCGAGCTCTTTTCACTAGAATCTACTAGGACTAAGTTATTCTATTTGATCCTATAAGGTATCTATAAAAGCCCTATATGGAGACATACTAGTATGCATTAGTTCCGCGATTTACTTGTCCCTTTGATGGGCGAGTTATGAAAATGGCAAGTGCGAGTTATGAAAATGGCAAGTGAATTAATGGAAAGCACTTATTATAACTATACAATAGTAAAAAAAAAAGTTTAGTATGAGTTACTATCATTTTGTTATTGTACTCTTAGGCACCATGCAGATTCGTCATCATGATTGTTCTATGATGACACTCATTTCTTTTGCCTTTAAGTTCTAGTTTGAGAGGTGAGTGCTCTCCATCCTTAAGCATCTTATAAAATTTGGACTTGCTTTAAAAAGTGGAGATGGACCCTGTCAAGTTAGTGATTTCTAGTTTTAAGCGAGCGAGAAGGGTTGTTATTCACAAGTTTAAGGTGGAGGAAGACGTAAAAAAGTGCTTTGAGTCATCGCCAAGTCAAGTGAGGATTGTCGAGGCGAGTCCTCCCGTGGCTCTAGGGCAAGCTGGGTTGGTTGTCCCAACATCATTGAAGGTGGTGAAAGTGGAGCATGGTGTGGCTTCGCTGAATGCCATGCCGAAAATTGGGGCGGCGACCATGAGATAGGTGGTTGCTAAAGTGTCAGATCCTTGAAGTCCAAGGAGAGAGATGTTCTCCTCAAGTTTTGATGATTTCCCATTGATCATTAGGTTGGCCAAACGACCTCTGGTTGGGTGCCCAACAAGGATGTTTGCCACTGAGGTAGCCTCCATTGAGGTCCTTCCGACTTCAATGGTGGTCAACCTTGCCACTGTCATGAGGGAAGGTAAGAAGAGTGTTTCTAGTGGAAACCTTAAAAAGAATTTTATCTAGTGGTTGAGTGTTTCTATTTGCCAGCGAACCCAGAATATGTCTCTCCTTGAGTGAGCTACCAAAAATTTTGCCGAGTGAGTTCAAGGTATTAGCATTAACATAGTGGACATCTTGTTTGTACATGAAAATGATGAATCTCCATGATAGACTTTTTGTTGTTCCATTGGGTTTCTTGGATAGAGAAATTTCCTCTATTGATCCTTCATTGTTAATCATAGGAGCATCCCCCTTGGTTGTGAGTACCCCCGTGGTGCCACCAACAAAGAAGGACGAGCTGGTGGTGGAGGTTTTAGAGGATGTGATGGAGCCGCTTGTAGCTCAAGATACTCCAACAACTCATCTAGCGGTAGTTGTTACAATGCCATTCCTCTAACTTCCCATGATTCCTTAGGCGACGAGATTCCAACCCAGACGTTGTTGAATGTGGATGTGTCGGCTGAGCACATCAACATAATGGAGAAAGTGCTCAACGTCAAGGGCATTCTTAGCGAGGGCATTGGTGGCTCATAGAGGACCATTGGAGGCGAGTCCAAGTCCCAACTATGGAAAGAGATGGCTGCCCTTTAAGTCAATTTGAAGTCTACTCACCACCTCGTCAAGGAAATTCCCTTTGTTGAAGGTGGACGATTTCTCCCACAATATCTAATAAAAATAGGATGCTACCTTTAGAGGCGATCACATAATTTGAATGTCGAATTTTTGGTTGAGACAATTAGTTTCATCTCCCTATTTTCTTTTATGGTATGCTTATGAACCTTGTAAAAATTTCTAAGTAATAAAATTTTGTTTTGAGGCAAGTACCTTTGTATAACTTAGCTCTTTTTTGCTTTATGCGGAGACGAGTTGTGTATACCTTGATGGGTAAGCATGTACTGTTTGAAAATAAGGCAAGCTTATGACATCTTTAAGTGATAAATGAGGTGAGTTGTTATCGATTCTTTGTGAAATGGCTATGAGATAAGTTCTCTATATTTTGGGTTAGGGGACTCGAAATTGTGCTTTGGTGGCGATTGTCGAGCGAGTGAGAAAAGATTCACCAATTCTTGATGTTATGAGGAAAATATAGGTGCAATATGAGCATTAATTGCAGAAATTTGTGTCAGGGCATTCTACTAATAAATACCTCCTTGTCACCTCTTTTGGGTCTTGAGTTTTACAATTGAGAAAATGTTCCTTGCTTATCAGTTTGCAAGTGAGTACGACGTAGTATTCATGGTTGCACTTCACAAGTGCTCTTAAGTTTCTAGAACGTCGACTGTTGCAGTTCTTACGAGTGACTCCCAATTATCCAGACATGGTGTATCTGGGTTATTGCTACGCCAACACGAACTTACAATTTTGTTTTCCTGATGAGGACAAGCACTTGAATGCTTTCAATCATAGTGAATTTTGCATACACTGTGACCACGTCAAATTGGGATTGCAACTCCCCTTATGTAGGGAGTTTGCAAACATTCTGAACTTCTATGACCTCATCCCCACTTAGATTCATCCCAACTTTGTGGCGAGTGTCATAATTTTTATCTCCATCAACTCTCGTGGACAATCACTGTATTCTTCCACCTCTTCACCATGTAGACATTCAAGGACACTTGGTTCAATTCTTATCGGTGGTGATGAGGACAAGTAGATTGGCGAACAAGGTTATAAATTGGAAGGCAAATTTTTTGTTCATCCACTTTGCAATCGGATGATCTATGTCGACTACCTTAATCCCCTTCATAAAGAGTAAGGTAGTTCTCCTAAAGTTTAGTGAGGATGAAAGTCCCTAGCTTTTCTTTTGTGTATTGTCTATGTGCAGAGGGTATGTTGAGCTGCTCCTACTCAGAAGACCCTTTGATGCTAGAGTTCTAGGGCAAGGACCCTCTAACCAAGGAGAAGGGCGACGAAGAAGGCGGGGAGAAAGGCCGGTGGTGAATCCGAAAGAGATGCATGAGTCGCCTCACAAGAAATAAAGAGGGAGGTGGCGATGCCATCTTGGCCTAAAGAATCGATGGTAAGTGCCTAGTCATAGGTTCCTCTTAAGGAGAAGGTGCTTGCAAGCGCCCTTGTAGGGAGGGTGGTTCCCCTTCGTTCGACAAAACCTCCTAGAAAGTTGATTGGGACTGTAAAGGAGGCAGCAATCGTGACAACCAAGCCATCCCCCACGGCGAGCAAGGGGATCATAATAGATGAAGGGGTTGCTAAGAGGAAGGTGGAGGGGGAAAGCAAGCCCAAGGCGACTGTCGAGGGCAAGGGAAAACAAGTCGCCCTTGATCTCGATGAGAAGTTGCCAAGCATCTTGCTCGAGCCATTTTGTTCTGAAGAGGCTGCCGATTCTGAAGGCGAGGAGAGCTCCATTTACGAGTGGGCAGTCTTCTCATGTTCGTTTGAGGCTATCATCAAGGTGATCCCTAAAGAAGAACTGGAGTTAATGACAATGAACTCAATTGGAAAGAATTGGCAACCCCTCTGTCTTAGCTTGCAACCATCGGTGAGCTTCAGTGAACATGCAATCTCTAAGGAAGGCTCACTCAATAGTGGTATGTTACCTTAATAAGGAGAGAGTCTCCTAACTCACCATGGAGGATAAAGTTGTGGAACTAAGGGCAGAGCTCGTAAAAAAGAAGGTAGCTTTTAAGGAAGAGTGAATTAGGAGGTTGTTTTAAAAGAAACCGCCAACAAGCCAAGTGGCATGTAGAAGAACAAGTCGCCTTATTGTAGGCGACGATCAAAACAACTAAGTAGTGGTTCACCTTATTCAAGTTTGACAAGTATGATGATGTCCTTAGCCTGTCGTTGCCAAGGAAGTTGATCACCCTCAATGAGGATAAGGCTGCCTTCTTCCATCAGGTCTCAAAAAGTGAAGAGAGTGGTGGTGCGAGTGTAAGTGGTTAAGGTCACAACAAATTGTACTCCACCCCCCCTCCCCCCCCTCACTTATCTTTTAGTGTTTTTTTTAAAACACTATCGTTGCCAAGTCCCAAGTCCTGTATGAGAAAAGTAGAGGGTTGTGTTAGGTAATCGACAGCCAGCGTAAAACTTATCAAATAATCATGACATGAATCATTTAATACATTGTGTTAATGCAAGGGAGTTTCCTATAAGCGACGCGCTGTATGGCATGAATATAGTGACAACTGATAAGTGTGCAAAGGCCTTTGCATTGACATCCGGGTGCAGTGTTAAATAGGCAAGGGTTCCCACATCATGGACGGATATGAGCAAAAAAGCTAGTCCATGAAAATAAAATTAGGATAGAACCTTGAAATATAAGTACCCGTACAAGTAAATTAATGGAATTAGTAGATATTATGATTCATCAGAAAATAAATATTCTATGCATTCAAAAACTAAATGGGTTGGAGAGAAGATTAAATAGATTGATAGTTTATGATTTAAACTTTAGTATTCTGGTAATAGTCGTATTAGAAATGTTGTAGATGTATGTGATTATAGATAACAATTTAAAGGATAATGTTGTAAAAATTAATAAAATTAGAGATAAAATTAAAGCTTTGAAGATTGTTCTTGATGCTAAGATTATCAATATTATAAATGCTTATATTTCTCAAATAGGTTTGGATATTGGTTTAAAATTAAAATTTTGGAATGACATAGAAGAATTAATACAAAATATACCTCTTGAAGAAAAATTTTTTATTAGAGGAGATTTAAATGAACATATTGGCAGAGACGTACAACAATAACAAGTAAAACAACATCAAACCTTTGTCCCACTACGTGGGGTCGGCTACATGAATCCTTTTTTCAATGTTAGTAGAGGTAAATGATTTTAAAAGCATTCATGGTGGCTATGACTTTTGAGCGACTAATAAAAGTGGTATGACCATATTAGATTTTTCTTTAGTTCATGATTTTGTAATTGTTAATATCTTTTTTAAAAAAAAGAGATGAACATCTCATCACTTATAAAAATGGATATAGTAAAACTCAGATTAATTATTTTCATATTAAAAAATAAACATTATATTACAAAGATTATAAAATTATTTCAAGTGAAAGTTTATGTATCCAATGTCGCTGATTAGTTTTGGACTTAAGTTGAAGTGACAAAAAATAATAAATAAAGTAAAATATTGTTCTAAGATTAGATGAGGCATTTAAAGAATATTAACAAAAATATTTTTGAGAGTAAGATACTAGATCTTAAGATTTTGTCTGTGCATGAAGAATATAATGTTATGCGGGAAAAAGAAGCTAGTGATATTAAGAATATTGTAAAAAGTATACTTGGATTATCAAAGAGAAAGCTCATAATAGTAAAAATAGTTGGTAGTAGAATCAAAATGTTCAAGAAAAAAATAAATAATAAAAATATTTATTATAAAAATTGGTTTAGATGTAAAAATTCTGATAATAGGGAAAGATATAAAAAGACCCGTAAGGAGTTTAAGAAAGTAATATACAATGCAAAAATTTTAGCTTTAAGGATTTATATAATATATTCAATTCTAAGGAGAGCAAAAGATATATGCATAAAATAGGTAAACAAAGAAATAATAGTAGTAAGGATTTAGTTCAAGTGAAATGTATTAAGGATGAAGATCAAAAAGTGTTTTTATTAGAAGAAGATATTCAATAAAGGTGGATGAGCTATTTTTATCAACTCTTCAATAAATATTATGAGAATACAATTGACTTTAATAACCTTAGCAACCTAAATGAAAATAAAGATTTTTATTTTTATCGGTGTATTATTAAAACTGAAGTTAGAGAAGCTTTAAAGAAAATAAAGTGTGAAAAAACTGTTGGACATGATGTCCAATAGAGGTGTGGAAATGCTTAAGAGAAGAAGGAATTTCTTGGCTAACTAAATTTTTTAATATTATTTTGAAAATTAAAAAGATGCTAGATGATTAGATTGATACATATTTTTAAGAATAAAGGTGATGCATAGGATTGTGCAAATTTTAGAGGAATTAAGTTAATGTGTCATACTTTAAAACTATGGGAGATAGTTATGGAGCATAGGTTGCAGCGTGATACTAACGTTTCCTAAAGTCATTGTGGATCATGCTGGGTAGGTCTACTATGGAAGCTATATATTTATTGAGAGGTTTGATGGAGAAGTATAGAGAGAATAAGGTGAATCTACATATGGTATTTATTAAGTTAGAGATAGCATATGATAAAGTTTCAAGAGAAGTGCTATGGAGTGTTCTAGAAAAGAAAAGGGGTTAATAATGCTTATATTCAAGTCATTAAGGATATGTATACAGGAGCTATCACTTGTATCAAGACACAAGATGGTTTGACCAAGTATTTTCCTATTTCATTTGGATTACATCAAGGATTATACTTAAGCCCATATCTTTTTGTTTTAGTCATGGATGTTCTCCTTAGACATTTGTAAGAGGTTGTACCCTGGTATATGTTTTTTGATGATGATGTTCTTCTTGTTGATAAGACTAGAGAGGGAGTTGAAGGTAAACTTGAATTATGGAGGTTAACCTTAGAGTCTAAAGGCTTTCGTTTGAGTAGATCTAAAACTGAATATATGAAATTTAATTTTAGTAATAATAGTTCTAGTGGGGAAATTGTGACTTTGTGTGATCAAGTCATTAATAAGAGTACACATTTTAGATATATTGGGTCTATTGTTCAGAGTGATGGTGAAATAGATGGGAATATTATTAGTAGAATTATAGTTGGATGGTTGAAGTAGAGGAATGGATCAGGCTTGTTGTGTGATAGAAAAGTCCCCTTCAAACTTAAGGGAAAATTCTATAAGATGGTGGTTAGACCTGCATTGCTTTATGGTGCAAAATGCTGGCCATTAAAAGAGAAGCATAATATTAAGTTAAGTGTTGCAGAGATGAGGATGCTCATGTGGATGAGTGGCTTTACTCTTAGAGTCAAGATATGAAATGAGCATATATGTGAAAGGTTGGAGTAGCTCTAGTAGAAGATATGATTAGAGAGAGTCGCCTTAGATGGTTTGGTCACATAAAACGGCGGTCTTCTAATGACCCGATTAGGAAAGTAGATGTATTAGATTTAACTTATGTTAAGAAGGGTAGAAGTAGACCTAAAAAGTTATGGTTAGAAAATATTAGAAATGACCTTTCTTTATTAGATTTAAATGAGAATTTAACTTTTTACATGGCACAATGGATAAAAAGGATTCATGTAGTCGACCCCATATCATGGCATAAAGGCTTGTTGTTGTTGTTGTTGTTGTTGTCTTTTAGTATTTTTTCCTTCTACTTGAAAACAAAATAGTCTATGTCTCGAAATCGACTTATATATAGATAGCTCATATTTATAGTACTACTCATTCTGAAATACCAAGAAATTCTTCTAAGTATTGAACTTATCAACAATTGGATAAGTGAACTAAATAACTAAAGAAAAAGCTTAATTAATGGACAAAATAACTTGAACATATTAGTACTTGTCATAATAATAAAAGAATATTAACTGAAAATAATTGAAGGAGTATGATACATATCATATAAGAAGCTTGATGAAACTGGATTCAACAAGAAAGAACTCGGCAAGTTTATACTAAGTGACTTGACCTAGTCTTAATGGATTCCCTAGATTTATCAATGTTGACGAGTCCAATAAATAGTTGAGATTCTCAATATGAAAAGTAATACTTTTACTAAGTCTAGGTTTCAGCGATTTGCAATAAGAAATCCAAATCCTATGGACTCGCTAGTTAGCTTATAGTGTTGATGTACTAAATATTTGGCATGTTATAGTAGAGAGTACGTATACTTGCAACTCATCAGCTACTAAATGATACCTGCATTATAAGGACTTGGCATGATGTCGCCTTATGTGGGCCTCTCCTTATGCCAGATATTTCAATCTCCACGGGATAACCTCCTCGGCTCCTCCCAATACATCATGCATCATCTTTGTGAGCCTTTTCTCCATTTCCTTGAGAACTTGATGAGTTTATGGATGGTTCTGGGTTCTGCTATTCTTCGAGGTGTCTCTGTCTTCTAATCATTGGCATTAATCCACGCTCACCACCCTTTTTATGATATTGGATATAAATGTGTCGATTGATGGCAACTGCCTTACTAGCAAGCAGTCTTAAGAGATGAAAACCTGAGAACTTAGGATGAGTATGACAAAAAAAGGAAAAGATTCGTAAGATACAGAAAAAAAAAAAAAAACTAGGGAAATCTCTGAAAAATGCACAAATAGATCTATAATACTCCAAAAGATCTAAGATGTGCATATTCATCCCTTATTTATAGGGATACGAGGGATACAAAGAAGGCTACATAAAAAAGATAAAAAGTACATCATTGATTATGGTATGTTATGCAGCATAAATGACACATGTCATGGCTTACTAGATGCCCTTGTGACTCTTTGTCTTCATCTTAGTCGTTGACCTCAGGGTGAGTAAGGCAAGTCTCCTAGGTGGGTTGACAAGTTGATAAGGAGAGTCCTCTAGGTATGTTGTGTCACCAAAGAATTAAATTTGGAATAATTATTCTTTTTCTTTTAATAATTATAACAAAGACTACCAGATTTATCTAAATTTTATTTATCAATAATTAAACTAGTAGTGAAATTCATTATATTTATCTAAACACCAATATAGATATGTATTCATATTCTAAAAATTATATACAATAGTTAAGAGTTATACAATCTCATCATAGGATATATATGCTCCTGACTACAAAAGAATAACTAAACAAGATAACAAAAAACCTAGAGGATTCTGTAAACGCTCAATCTTACAATGCTAATCCTCTTCCTTAAACTGAAATCATTGAAACCACATATAATGGACTAAATAGCCTAACATGTCATAAAATCTTAAAGTTGAACTCAAAGCTCGATAAAGATACATTATGCATGTCATTAGTCAATTCATAACAATAGTAGTCAATATGATTATGAATCTATACTGAAACAATAAATCATATGCAATAATAAAATCTATAAAACAATATAATCATACGGTACGGAAGCCAGTAAAATAGTGTGGTACAAAAACCATAGAATCAATAAACTAGTAAACTAGTAGATCAGTAAATCAGTACGGAGGTCGACTCAAATAAGCAGTAAACGATCCTTCCCAAGTCATACACTATAGCAATAAGGAAACTAGAAACATCTATGAAAACGGTCAGAATCTATAACAATGCAGTACAATTAAATTAATATACACATGAATATTAAGCATTCTATGTAAGTATCCAAACAGTATCTTATATCATATACTTAGTGCTCAGTATAAGAAGCACATGTTCATGAAACAGTAAATCAATAAACAATGAATCAATGATAGTAACAGTGACATTGAATCAGTAGTGATATCAATAATAACGTCCATATCATCAGTAACAATATTAATGCTATAAAACTAGTGACAATAATAGTAAAACAATAATCATTAGGATATTAAAACAATACTATAACATGCATCCCAATAGTCATACTATACAAGTAAGAATTCTAGCTTGCACGATACTTTTTTTCAGTAGTAAGTCAGTAATTGTTGGCTCAATACACATAGTCGTCACTTTCTGCCCGTTAGCATAGTTATAACTTCTTATAACTCTCAACCAGTAAATCACGTGAATCAGTAGAGAATAACATCAAACCACAATATTTGAAGGAAAGCCCGTCAGCCACCATCATGTGCAGGTATAAATCAATTTTCAACCAACGTCAATAATTCACTAGCCTTTGCTTATTTTAACACATTATTATCACAATATTATTACATTAATAAACTATTACTCAATCACATGCTTATATTCATTCATAATGCTTGTATTTATAATATGCATATATTAAAATATCAAAATATCTATTATATCCAAATCATTCAAAATACAATAACTTTCAGTTTATCTAGTAAAATCATGAAATTATCTAGTAAAAATTTCTAGAATAATCAGTACTATAACAGAGAAAAAGTTGTATTGTAGAAGTTTGCTAAATAAGGAAAAAAATGTAGCAAATTTAATTTAAAAGAAGTCAGACGGTCGAAATCAAAATCTTTGAAAACTAAGACACGATAAAAGTCACCTACCTCCCTTGCTGAAGAGAAAAGCTTCTAGGAGTCTAAATGGATTTTTATGAGTTTCTTGCCCCTTTTGTTGGGGACCAATTTTTGACTCGTCTGCCTATGGCTAGTCATGTCCCTTGGCTGGCGAGTGCCCATCAAGGACGAAGTGATTGTTCTGACTGAGTTCTTATCATTGAAACTTGTTGGTCTAAGTTCTTCTATCTGAACCTGTTAGGTACCTATAAAAGCACTATATGGATAATTACGTGTAGACAACTATAGCTAAATAAAGAATAAATGATGATATGCCAATAAATATCCCAAATATGCACTAGTTATTCTAAAAGCATTTAAATTTCTTTCATGTATTGATAGAATATCATAAAGTTTGTTTCATTAGTTTTGATATCATTAATTTAGGTAATGTCAAATGCCTTTCTAGAAGTATACTAATATGTAAGGGGGGCCCACCTTGAGGGGCGGAGAGGAGTTAATATTCACTATGTAAGGAGGAGAAATCATGGGAGAAATAATTTGAAAAGTTTATTTAGGAAAAGATGGCTTATTTGAATTATATTTGGGAGGGATATATGAAGGTTTTATTAAGAGAAAGAGGTTGATTTAGATGGAATTAATTAGATGTTTCCTAATTGAAGAGGGCATATTTGGGGGCTGATATGAAGGGTGTTAATTATAAAATATTTTCTAATTGAAGATGGCTGATTTGGGAACTTTTATTTTATCCAGTGAACGTACGCTCCTCTACGTTCGGTTCTAGGCAAAAAAAGCGCAATACCGAGTACCGAGTACCGAGTTGTACCGAGTTTTTTCAAAAAACTCGGTATTGCGCTGTTTTTGTCTAAAACCGAACGTAGAGGAGCGTACGTTCACTGGATGTAATAAAAGTTCCTGATTTGGGGGCTAATTTGGAGAAGATTAATTATGAATTGTTTCATAATTGAAGAAGACAGATTTGGTGGCTAATTTGATGGTTGATTTAGGAGGGAAATAATTAAGAAAATATGGTAGATTTGGGGAGGACTGTTTTGGTATTTTATTGTTTATTGATTGCTTTAAATAGTTTATTTACCCTAGATTTAAGATATATTATGTGTTTGTTGAATTTAGTTTGTTCTTAGATTACGAGGGCTTTAGCCGCTCGCTAGAGATTTGGGAGAGCCTGTATCTTTCTTTTCAATTGAAGATCTATTGTATCTTGTTTATTCTCTTTTAATCTGATGTTCCACCTTGAGGACAAGGTGTTTTTTTTTTGGGAGAAAGTATTGATATGCTAGTGGGGACCACTATATGGGGCCCATGGGAGTTAATATTCATCATGTAAGGAGGAGAAATCATGAGAGAAATAATTAGGAAAGTTTATTTAGGAAAATAAGACTAATTTGAATTAGATTTGGGAGGGAATTAGGAATGTTTTATTAAAAGAAAGAGGTTGGTTTTGGGGCTGATTTAGATGAAATTAATTAGATGTTTCTTAATTGAAAAGGGTATATTTTGGGCTGATTTGGAGGGGGTCTTAGGTGGAAGAATTTTCCGGAGTACAAAATCAGAAGATCGTTCCCATCTTCCACCTAATAAGTACCTCCTTAAGAATAAACCCAAGATGTTGAGAACAAATTGGTAGCTCAATAAGATCATTCATTGAGATGATTATTTTTTTTACCCTCTTCAATTTGTTTGTTGAAAGTTCTGAGTTGCTCTTTTTCCTTATCATAAATCATTCGCATATTCAATTTTCTCACCCTAGAATTGCTACCCCAATAGCTTCTTCCTCCTCTAGTGTAGTAGTTGTTATAATCCCTCCATATTTTACCCGTGTATCAAGGGTGGGAATCCCACATTTTTTCCCTCCACTTCACATGACCTGATGCCCATGGCTCGGCCCGTCCCCATCCTTCTACTGTCGTCCACTCCCCTTGCCCAAAAGACCTCCCATTGTGGTCGGCCACCTTCACCACGAAACTCCCTTCTTGTTATTCCCCATATGAAAACCCTATTATGTCCCTTAATGGAGCCTTGGGAGGTGGCTGTTGACCCCCTCCTCCTTTGATGACCCACTCCCCTTACTCGAAATGTCTCCTATAGTGGTCGGCCTTCCTACCACCTCCACAAAAAAAAATTCTCCTTGTTGTCCCCTCATCCAGAAGCTCCGACTATCCCTTATCAGAGCCCTAGGAGGTGGTTATTGATGAAAGAAACTCTCATTGTTGAACTCCTTCCATTTGATATCTTTTCCCTTCAATTCGATCAAAGGGAATCCAAATCAAATCTTGGTTAGAGTCAACCATCGGAACCACCGATGAATTTTTTTTTGCATCTACAAGAGTTTCTTCATCAATCTTCTCCATCCCTCTTAATCGGTTTTCTATGGATGAAAACCTTCCTTCCATGGTTGAAAATTTCTCATTCATGCGGGATTTGAATTGCTCCATTTTTCCTTCCAACGCATCCACTCTCTTTGGTGCCATCTCTCCAAATTCTCATTCTGATACCAATTTGATTTGAAGTAGAATAACTTTCAACTAAATCAGCGAACCTAAAGAGAAATTGAGAAGAAGAACACACCACAAATCTTTTGAATTTTAGAAAATATAAAAATAACAAACAAGATACAATGGATCTTCAATTGGAGAGGAAGATTCGGCTCTCCCAAATCTCTAGCCACCAGCTAGAGCTCTCACTACCTAAGAATAAACTAAATTAAACAAACACATAACTATTTAAAGCAAACAATTAACAGTAAAATACTAAAACTGCCCTCCCCTAATTTCCTCCCAAATCTATCATATTTCTTTAATTATTTCCCTCCCGAATCAACCCCCAAATTTGTCTTCTTCAATTAGGAAATATATTCTAATTAATTCTCTCCAAATCAGCCCCCTCCAAATAAGCCCTCTTCAATTAGAAAACATTTTTTAATTAACCCCCTCCAAGTCAACCCCCAAATATGCCATCTTCAATTATAAAACATCTAATTAATTATATCTAAATCAGTCCTCAAATTAGCCTCTTTCCCTTAATAAAACCTTCATATTTCCCTCCCATATCTAATTTAAATCACCCATCTTTCCCTAAATAAACTTTTCTAATTATTTCTCTCATAATTTCTTTTCCATAGTGAATATTAACTCCCCTGAGTCCCACAAGGTGGGCCTTCCCCTAGCATATTATATACATCACAAAAAGTCAAGCTTCATAATCTAATATCGTTATCTACTCTAATTAATTATGAAAATCAGCAAAAAAATAAATGTTCTAACTGTAACAGAGCAATACCCTAATGATAATCAATTTCTCAATAATGTTATATGTGATTGTTTTTTTATTTCTTCCCTACTTAGAGTTTCTATCTGAAGTAATGCTTTTAAAATTAGTAAATATCTTGTTGGCAACTTAATATAAACTGAATATTTCCATTGTTAAAACAACATAACAGCAAAAAATTTATGTAATGTTGGATGTAGGAAAAAAATTGGGTTGTTTTCAAAGATTGTAGATTTACTTTGAGATTATATAATACAAAAGAAATAAATTAAAAGTTATATGATAGGAAATACTCGAGTTCGCAAGTAACCCTAAGGGTAATACTTGAGTTCGCAAGCAAACCTAATCAAAATTGGGGGAAAACATCAAGAAATCTGCTATTTTCAAGAAGGAACCATCAGGAAAAAACAAGCAGAAATAACAATTTTTTGGAGAGAGAACACAAGCAAACTCCTTCTTTCAATCAAATAACGAGGAAGCAAAGAAAGATACAAGTTTCTCCAATTCGAGGGGAAGAAACAACCCTCCAAATCTCTAGCCGTAGCCTAGAGCCCAAGCACAAACCCTAGATCTCAAATTACATTCAAATTCAAGATAATCCCTAATTCCCTCCTAAGCACCTAATTAACTATATAGGAGAAATACAAATTACCAAAACAACCCTTCCCATTCAAAACTTCCCTCCAATACTAGTTTTCACTCATGCTTGGACCCACCATGGGTTCCGCCTGGGCCGGCCTAACACTATGTTGCACTATGTTCAAAATAAATCAAACAGATTTGAGAGCCATTCCTAACTAAAAATTTGATTAGATATCTTGAGGATTTTTTTTTCCTTCGGGGCGCCCTAGGAATAGTAAGCTATTCATCACAAGTAGTAACTTAACATTAGTTAATGCCACTGGTCAGTTAAAAAGTTTTTTTATCTTCATCTTTAGCCTCATTACAATTTTTTATTGGTTTCATGAATTCTCCCTCTTCGTATATAAGGTGTTAATTATATTTTGCACTTTCTTTTGATATAGCATAAAACTAAAAAACTCTTTTTATGTGCCATCTTTTTTTTATGATTTTTTCCTATGCCTTCTTTATTGTTTGTCTTCTAGTCTTCATTGTTGGGTTGTGTTATGCTAATTTCAATTCCAGGTGGTTACATGGCTTTACCACAACTAGAGTCGTTGGCTTTATTCAAATATCCATCTAATTTTACTCATTTTTAGTTCTATTTCGATGAAAACAACTCGTTTGATTGTGTGGTTTCATTAAAATGCATCAATAAGAAATACAAAATTGATTTTTAAGAAATAAATATAATCCTAAACTATTGATTTTCTTACCACATAATACGAAAAATCTAAATAACTTCCAAAATTCCTCAATATGTTAATTAATAAAATTTTCATGTCTTCAATTATTCTTTGAACAATTTGAGCACTTACGAACAATTGCATAAATCATTGATAGTTTCTTTTTGAAGAACAAGGTGGTCATCTTGCTTTTATTGAACAAGGTAGAATGAAGAACTACTTGTATTTTTTGTAAGCACTAAGTAGAAGTTAGTGATGGCATTCTTTTACTGAACTAATGCAGAGAATCCAGATCCAGAAGTGAAGATCCAGAGTCTCACAATCATCACTCCTGATAGACCAGACCTGGTTCTACCTATCCCCTTCGTCCCAAATGCGAAGGGCTATGCATTTACTCTTAAGGATAGCAGTCGCTACCGACTCAAATTCTCCTTCACTGTCTCAAATAACATTGTATCAGGACTCCGGTACACGAACACTGTGTGGAAGACTGGAGTGAGAGGTAAAGAAAGATTAAGGTTTCGTTTGAGACAGTTTTTTTTACTGTTTCTTAAAGCAACTTTTGAGTACAAAAATTTTGACTTTTATGCTCAAAAGTTGTTTTAAGAAGCAGTAAAAAAACTGTCACAAACGAAGCCTAAGAGAATAATAGTCCCTTTAATTCTTTTAACAGTTCTTTCATATCTGTTTAGTTCAGTTGGTTACTTAATATGTGACTTGTTTGAAATTGTGCAGTTGAGAACACAAAGGTGATGCTGGGAACTTTCAGCCCTCAGAAGGAGCCATACACCTATGAGCTAGAAGAGGATACCACCCCTTCTGGCATATTTGCAAGGGGATCCTATTCTGCTAAAACAAAGGTAAATAACATTCATGTTTGAGGCTCTTTTGTTTCTTCTATTAAAATCTTACAAGGATCTCTTTTTCGATGTTTCAGTTTGTGGATGATGATGGTAAATGTTATTTGGAAATGAGCTATTACTTCGAGATAAGAAAAGATTGGTCATAGGCTTTTTCATAAGCCTAAAAATCAACCAATGTCAGAGATTTTATATTAGTTTTTGCACATTGCAGTCCATCCATGAATGGTTTGTTTGGAGATTTTATTTTATTTTATTTTTCTAGTATGCTATGTTGAGATGATTCTTCTGTGTTATTATTGTTATGTAAAGATTATTTCTTTTGTTCTAAAGAAGAATATCATGTACTCAATTAAGCTCGTTTCATCAAAGGATTGTTAATTAATTTTCATCCTCGAAGTTCAAGTGAATAGAGAGATTATCTTACTCACTGAGTAGAAAAGTAAAAAATATGATGCATAAAATGAAGAAATGTTCATCTTTGCTTTGAAAAATCTAATCATACCCACACATAATAAAAAAAGAAGCACAATTAATTTGTCATATATAACATGATCACCTTTCACCAACATACTAACACTTAATGCACCAAATTACATTCATAAATGGCCATTTTATAAAAAGGAATGTCTTTTAAATTTAAATTAGTTTAAAGATCTGGTTTAAAAAAAATTAAAAAGGAGCAAATACGAAACTCAATTATCTGGTTTCTAAACCGTAACTTGATTATCCGGTTTCTATTTCGAACGGAAATTGGATCTTGTTTCTCCGGTTTCTATATTTTTATTTTTTTTATTTACTTCTCTGATTTTTTTATTTTCTGAAATTCAATTATTTTTTAATTTAAACAAGAAACCCGAATAAATTAATCCGGTTTCTTAAGAAACCGGATTAACAAATTATGGTTTCTTAAGAAACCAGAATTTGAAGGTCCAGTTTCTTAACACCAATTTTTATATTGTATTTTCTAATTAATCCAGAAAATTAGAAATCATAAAATTGAAAAATTGGGATATTTAATAATTTTCTACTTAATGGGCACATTGAAATTTCAGCCGTTGAAATTATTAATGAATAATATTAAAGAAAATAAGTTTATGAATTTCCAATTACAACATTTTTTATAAATTGGCCATAATGATTACGTTTCCAAAAAGTAAAATTAAATTTATTTTATTTTTTTATATAATGTTCAATTGTTTTGACAAAAAGAAAAAATGAAAAAAAATCAATTAAAAATAAAATAAAATAAATTTTAGTCATTTTTGTCATTATAAATTCAAATATTATTTATATCAAAACTAAAATATTATTTATATCAAAATATTCTATAAAAAGAGTTTTTATAAAATTAATTATTTACATTTAATTATTATATTTTATTTAAATAATATTTTCTAATTTTTAATAATAATAATAATAATAATAATAATAATAATAATAATAATAATAATAATAATAATAATAATAATAATAATAATAATAATAATAATAATAATAATAATAATAATAATAATAATAATAATAATAATAATAATAATAATAATAATAATAATAATAATAATAATAATAATAATAATAATAATAATAATAATAATAATAATAATAATAATAATAATAATAATAATAATAATAATAATAATAATAATAATAATAATAATAATAATAATAATAATAATAATAATAATAATAATAATAATAATAATAATAATAATAATAATAATAATAATAATAATAATAATAATAATAATAATAATAATAATAATAATAATAATAATAATAATAATAATAATAATAATAATAATAATAATAATAATAATAATAATAATAATAATAATAATAATAATAATAATAATAATAATAATAATAATAATAATAATAATAATAATAATAATAATAATAATAATAATAATAATAATAATAATAATAATAATAATAATAATAATAATAATAATAATAATAATAATAATAATAATAATAATAATAATAATAATAATAATAATAATAATAATAATAATAATAATAATAATAATAATAATAATAATAATAATAATAATAATAATAATAATAATAATAATAATAATAATAATAATAATAATAATAATAATAATAATAATAATAATAATAATAATAATAATAATAATAATAATAATAATAATAATAATAATAATAATAATAATAATAATAATAATAATAATAATAATAATAATAATAATAATAATAATAATAATAATAATAATAATAATAATAATAATAATAATAATAATAATAATAATAATAATAATAATAATAATAATAATAATAATAATAATATTAATAATAATAATAATAATAATAATAATAATAATAATAATGTTTGAAGTTTGTCAACCTCCAAGCAATTAAAGGAAAACCATTACAATTTGCCATGAAGGTAGTTAGGATGAAGACAACTTTGCTAAGGATACATATTTGAGCAACCACACCCATTTGTTGCAAGTGTAGAGGAGAGTAATATCAAAATTAACAAAATTTCTTAATGGCGTTTTCTAAAAAAAAAAAAAAACCTAATTTCAAACAACTATTTGTTAGAAAATTAGTTAAAAAAACATATGTTTAACAAATCAAAAAAATCTTTACTAAAAATGTTTTCCTATGAAAAATGCTTCCTCAAAAAAACTTTTTAAGGGACATATTCATTGCAACATGTGAAAAACTTACCTGTCAGAATATAGTTCCCACTTGATAAATTGGTTGGATGCTATGAAGTTCTAATTTACTACTAAGTTTACATTTGTCCAACTATATATCACAATTGTGATGGATTTGTTAATGGACAAACACCATCTGATCATCACTATTGGACAACTGATGCTTGACTATCACAATCAGACTGTTGTTGTCACAACCCAATCTGACAAGACCTACTGATGAGACATGTCCTATCATTTTGGCTTACAACATACGAATCCCATGCAATATCTAGTTTTGAATTTTATTTCTAGATTTTCTTCTAATATAAATGTTAAAACAAACAACATACTACAAAGCTGCTAAAATGTCCAATATCCTAAAAATAAACTCATATATATTTTTTTTTCATTTCATCATCAAAATATCTATACAATCACAGGTCATGACTATAAACAAATGCTACATAACATAGGTATAAAACTATCTATGACTATATAAAAATCAAAAGAAGAAATACTTATGACTTTATTTCACATAACATAAAATAATATATTTTTTTGATCCCATACATGATCTCAAAGTATTCTAACCCAATTATGACTTCCAATATAATGTGCTTGTATCATCAAAAAATGTCTGTAGGCATCAGGACATAATATTTTACCATAAGAATATGCTTTATAAGCACCATAATATCTTGCTTCTTTCACACTTAACTTCCCTAGAACTTCTCAATTCAAATAATAAAATATATAATTCAATCACATAAATACATATTTCATCATATTGTAGCAATTAAAGCATAACTGAGCCAATTTAGAATTTAACAATTTTTTTTTTTATAATGGTATGCAATAACAAATCCTACTGAGTAAAAATTTATAGTTTTAAAACATAACTAAATTACCATAGATTGCATCAAAAAATGGTAGGCAAAATCTCTCTCTTTCTCTCACCATTCACTTGCCCAAATGAAACGAGTTGATGGAATAGTGAATTTTAATATATTTAATTGCAAAAAGTAGACTAACAATTAGGTGCCACTATTTGAGTGTCGCGGTCCTAGTTCATTTTTCAAATTCTAGAAAGCTTAATGCTGGATCACCAGAACATGCAGTGTCGGGGTGCTTCAGGAAAAAAAAAATCCTTTTTTAAAAAAACAAGCATTGATGCCCCCAAAATATACTTCAAAAAACATCCATACCTTTTTTCATACAAATATGTCATTTCAAACACATGTAAAAGAGTTCAAATACTAAAAACTCAATAATTTACCTAATTTCTAGTCAGGTTAGACTAGTTTCCAAAGTACTCTGATTCTGGAGGTGTCACAATCGTCACTTCATATCCACCTTTGGAGTACCACAATTACTCAACCATCATCGTTGGATCATCGTTGCCCGACTAACATCGTCAGATCACCATCATCGTCAGACTATCATGGCTCAGCCTTCATCGTCGAATGGGCACAAACCAACCTTCATCATTGGGCTGTTACTCAACCACTATTGCTAAACATCAACTGTCTGACCGCCACCATTGCTACCCGATAACCATTGTCGCTTAATACTTGCCATTGCAACAATGTTGAGTGACCTCCACCATAAGACCATCATCGTTATATCACAATTGGGCCACCGCTACTTGACCACCAATGTTGGACCACTATTACCTGACCTCCACTTCTGAACCACCACCACCCAGCTTTTATAAGCAGACTTCCATCTCTCGATCACTATTGTTAGACTATTGTCACTCCGACCACCTTCATTAGACTATTGTCTCTCAACCATCACCGGTAGACCAATACCATAACCATCAGACCACCACAACTCACATCATTGAATTGGTTTCACTTGACCACCACAGTTGAACCATCAACTCTATCATATTTAACACAATGATGCTATTAACCTCAAATTGCCTAATCAATTTTTTTCCTTTACACCCCTGCTCTATATGTGTCATGAACAGTGTATTGTTTCTCTCTATATATGATAATAGTAGTTATCTACGTGCATAACAAGATAATTCAAATGAGTCAATTCTCAAAGAGACAAGGAGTGCAAACCAATAAATTTGCGCTTTGCTTGAAGTTTGATCGAACATTGATGGAATCTTAATTAACCTTGTTGTAAGTTGTTAGAACAATATTTCATTATTAATCAAATATTGTTCAAATCTTGCATATTCATCTTCTATTCTTGGATTTTAGTAGGGATGTCAATTTCAGGTCACGTGGCTGGTTCGGGTCGAACCCGAAACTGACCTGACACTATTCAGGTCAACCCGAACCCGATCCGTTTTTGAAAACTGGACGGTTTTCTAGACTCGAACCCAACCCGCTTCGGGTCCTGGTCAACCCGACATACCCGAATGACCTGTTTCTAACAAAAAATTGCTAGTTTTCAGGTAAAAAACGGGTCTATAACCTCTTTTTTGGGTCAAAATCGAGTCAAACTCCGGTTGCCGGGTCAAAATCAAGTTTTCGGGTCAAAAAAGGGTCAATTTCAGGTCAAAGGGTTAACCCAACCAACCCGATTTTTGAAACGGGTCGAAATGTTGAATATGAACCCGACCCGTTTTGGGTTCGGGTTGACCCTAACCCGAAATTTTCAGGTCGGATTCAAATCGAATTTTCAGGTCGTGTCTAATATTGACACCCCTAGATTTTAGGCACTTTCAAGTTTCAAAGTTGACCCGAAACAGGGTAATCTTAAGTGAATGCTATTTGGATCGTATTCGGGTCGGATAGAGCCGCTCCTAACAAACCCGTTAACAGGTTAATCTGTCCCCGAACATAACCCTGTTTGTCGATTTCTGTCATCCGGTCCTTGCCTTCTTGGCCGACACTCAGACAGCCTGACGCCATTACGATTTACGAGCTGCTTTGCTAAGAACAAAGGCCGCATCTCTTCATGGCTTCACCGGTGGAAAAAGATACGGCATTACAACGTAATCCTCTACTCACTCTCTATTCCGCTCGCTCTTTGATTTTAAGACTTAGATTAGGTTGATGCATGCACCTGGCTACATCTACTCCATTCTCCTTTTCACGTATATGTCAAATCCTAGATTACCGCTATTGCTTGAATGTTTTCGATTTTCGTAATGGAGTAGTACTCCCGGGGAGAGATGCGGCTTCAAGTTGGAATTTTGTCAGATAAATCCCTTCAAAGGCCTATATATTATCAAGCTGACATAATTTGCTACGATTCAATGAGGGGCTTGGCTGATTAAGCTAGCAGAAGCAAAAATAACTGGATAAATTAAAAATTAAGTTTGTAGATTTGTTTTTTTTCGTTCGTGTCAAAATATTGTTATCACAAAATTAACCATAACTTTTTTACTCAACTTTCTGTTGTTTTGACTACCCTGGCTAAAAAATAGATAATTGATGTTATCTGCGTTCTGTATAAGAGAACACAAGTACCATTCTTCAACTGTAATTTGCTAGGTTTCCTGACAGAATGGGGAAAGAAACAATTGAACTAGGAGAGCCTTTGTTGCAACAAGGTATCTCTTTCAACATGATTATAGTTCGTGTGATCCGTTAATTGCAATGCTGACTATTTTGTTATAGTGTTTGTCAGTAATTGGTTTTTAAAACTAGTATATAGTTTTATTATTCTTTTTAAGTGGAGATCATGCTACTTTGCTTTTTATATGGTGCAAATAAGAAATTCATCCTAAATGTTTTTCTAAAAATTTTGATATGCAGATCCAGCGAAATCAGTAGCAGTTGTGGGTGGTGGAGTCAGGTCTGCTCCAAATGCTCCAAAAACTCATTTTGATCAATTATGCCTATTTATTTGAGTTCTTATTATTTGTTTTGCCAATGTTGGCTTTTGTATTTATTCTCTAAAATGGTGGATTTGTTTGTAAAGATTGTTTGAATTAATTGTTGGTATTGCTTCCAATTTCTGGCAATATTTTTACAATTTCTTCTGATTTGTCGTTACTGCATATTATCTATTTTCACAAATTAAATTCCTGTTTTTGTAAATCCCATCCCTGTATTTCATTAATATACACATTGACATTATTAGTTTAATTTTTATGTAGGATTGTGGCTCTGTCAGGTAAACTTTGGGCCTTTATTTTGTAGCTCAAACTGAATAAAAAAGAATGAGAAGAAAAAGAAATGCAGCCCTGTTAATCAATTTCTACATTTATTAGTTTTGATGATTATAACAAAGGATATCTTTTTAAAGTAAATGTCTGGATGATTTTTTGTTATGACCTTAACAAGCGGTGATCAAAATATCATTCCTGGAAGTTGCTTTATTGTGCTCTTACTGCATGGTATGCCGGCCACTCATCCAAGTTGCATTGAAGAAATCTGGCCAAGTACTTCTTTTCCTTGAGGCTAGATGGCAGGGCAAGGAGTGAAAGCAAGTGTCTCTTGTTTGCTTCATATATGTGGCTGATTTCCTACTGGATTTTGTTTCCAACGCATATGTTTTTATTTTTATTTTTATTTTATATTGCTGATAAATTTTGGTGAAACTTCTTAACTGTGACCATAAAAAAATTAATTTTCAGTGGGCTTGCTGCTGCATATAAGCTTAAAACAAATGGGCTGAAGGTCACTCTGTTTGATGTTCAAGATAGAGCTGGAGGGAAAATAAAAAGTACATCAGAAGATGGTTTTATATGGGATGAAGGGGCAAATACAATGGTGAAATCATGAACAATCTCATCTCTTGCTTTGCTAGAATCAAATATTCTTTAAAAGTAAATGCCCTCATTTTAAACACTAAAATAAGGCAACTTGTTCGCCAATGCTGGGTGCATATACACAACTGTAGGTAACAAGCCACTTCCTAGATTTCTCAGCTAAACATCTCCTTCCTTTTCATGCAGACAGAAAGTGAATCTGCAGTTGGAAGATTGCTTGATGATTTGGGACTTCGAGAAAAGCAACAGTTTGTATGTTCTCCTCTATGTGATACCTCAGTTTCAATTTCATGTTTACTATGATCTCAATTAATATTCTCAAAGAATATTTTTTTATTTGTTATGAACACGGTGATACAATTCTAATTATTATGACTTCTCCTGAAATAGGTGAAAATTAAAATAATGAAAGAAATATTTAGAAGATAGAGACCTTAGATTTACTATAACAAAGATTGAATGTATGACATAATTCTAGTTGGTATGATGTCAATAATTATCATTCAATATTATTGTGATGGGTTTAAGTATCTTGAATTCATTATATAAAAGAATAAGGATATATATGAAGATATAGTTTCTAGAGTTAAGTCTGAATTTTTTAAATAGAAAAGTGTATCAAGGCGTTAAAGGTATATTTTATAAATTGCAATTTGGTCAATGATGTTGTATGAATCCAAATATTGGGCTATATAAATATTTTTTATGCAAGTCGCGCATAACAAAAATGAGAACTTTAAAATATGTGGCTAAACCAAGAAGGATAACATGATGAATGAGCAGATCAAAGGAAATGTTAGAGTGATATCTACCGAAGATAAGATGACTGTAGGAAAATTTAGGTACTTTGGACATACAAAAAAAGGGTATAAAAGACACTCATTAGATGACTTAATAAAATTAATGTTAAAGGATTAAGAATAAAATTATTTTGACTTGATGTTATATGAAGTTTCTTAAAATGATTTATGAAGAATAGGTTTAACAACTCATACAATACTCAATAAGAATGAATAAAAAATGACGATTCATAATGTGAACCTCAAATAATTGGGATAAGGATGATAATTATGATGATGATAATGATTCACAGAGAATAAGAAATCATTGTACCAATGCATTAGTTAGATTCTTTAATGTCAAGCTTGGGGTACAAAATGTAATGTTTGCTGTTTTAAATGAATATTTTAAGAGTTAAATGGAATTTTGGATTATACTCTTCAATTTAACCCTACTTTTGGGTTATAATAACATGGTTTTAGTTGTTTTTCTTGGGTTGAAGAATGTACTGTAAAAGATTCCCTCAAATTGAAAGGTAGTTATGACCATGGGCTAGCAAGTTTATCGGCATGATTAATTACACTTATTGAGGCATTAGTGTCTTAGAACCTTAAGCCCTAATGCGGTTTTTCTCTTCAAGATTTTTGCTTGGATGACAATTGCCATTGAAGACCACCTTTTATAACCGTAACACTTATCTAAATCTTTATTTTCAATCTTTTGTTTTGCTATGCTTTTTTCAAGTGTTGGTAGCTAATTGTAATGATCTGTATGTTCATCTTCATCTTTCTTCATAAAGGGTAGGATTTGATTTTTTTCTTAGCATTCATTGCCTTCTATTGGTAAGACTAGGAGGGAGTTGAAGGTAACTTGAATTATAGAGGTCAAATTTATAGTCTAAAGGTTTTTGTTTGAACAGATCTAAAACTAAATAAATGGAGTATAATTTTAGTAGTATTATATATAGTGGGAGGATTGTGACTTTGGACGATCAAGTCATTAATAAGAGTGCACGTTTTAGATATATCAGGTCTATTGTTCAAAGTGATGGTGAAATAGATGGGGATATTATTAGTAGAATTCAAGTTGGATGATTGAAGTGGCGGGATGCATCAGGTCTTTTGTGTGATAGGAATGCATCCCTCAAACTTAAGGGAAAATTCTATAAGATAGTGATGAGACCTGCAATGTTTTATGAAGCAGAATGTTGGCCATTAAAATAGAAGTGTAAAATTAAGTTAAGTGTTGCAGAGATAAGGATGCTCAAGTGGATGAGTGGCTTCACTCTTATATATAGCATGCAAAATGAGTATATACGTAAAAGGTTGGAGTAGCTCCAGTGGTTAACAAGTCTAGTTATGGGCTTAAACAAAGCCCTCTTTCATAGTTTGATAAGTTTTGCTAAGCTATTGTTGAGACTAGTCTTCGTGATAACATAAAAGATCGCTTAGACACACCTTGAAAAGGTCTGTTATCTTGGTAGTCCATGTTGACTACAATATTCTTATAGGGAATAATCAAGAAGTGGTGACTAAGGTCCATCATTGAAAGGCTGCTCATTTCCAATATATTTTTCCTCAAAATAGGCTAATAATTGTTAGAAATCCAAGTTTCTGGCATACTTGTCAATGGCGAATGACGCACAACGGCACAAAGTTTGATAATTAATTAATTAATAATGAATTATGATATAAATATATAAACCTTAAAAAAATTAATTATAATTTATAATTTAAAATTTATAACATGTTAAAAAATAGTCCGTGCTATTTTGATGTGTTGCACCGTGCCAAGAAAATAACGCCCCCCACCATGCGTCATTTTGCGTCATTGACATGTATGATTTATGTGTAAGGCCCGTGATAGGAAACAACCAGTATAAATCCAGTAAGCTACTGGATTTCAGAAAAAACAACAACAGTTATTGTGCAGGTTTTGTGAAAACTGTAGGAAAATATGGGAAAATCACTTGAAATTCAATAGAGGACGAAGAAAAACAACAAGATACAATTGATCCTTTATTTGAGAGGAGGATCGATCTCTCCCAAATCTCTAGACGCCGCTAGGGCCCAAAGAAAACCTAGATATAAGTGATCTCAAATTTCAGCCAAATTTAAGATGTCCTAAGCCTAAGAAAACAAACTATTTAATACATACAAATTAAAAGAAAATCCCTAAACAGTCCCTAAATTCAAATTTCCCTCCTAATTCCCTCAAAAAAAGCTCTCACTAATCTCGCGGTATGCGTAGGAGGCAGAGAAATTCCGCCTTTGTTGGGCTGGCCAGTCCCGTATGGACTAGCCTAACTGGTCCATTGGACCGGTCTAACAATACTCCCCTCCCAAAGATCTACCTTGTTCGCAATGTGGAAAAACGACACCCTCCTCCTTTCCTTCGTCATCACAAACGGTAATAACCTGAAGAGTTTGGTCCTTACACATATGCCCTGGCGTATACCTCTCGTCACATCTGAAACAGATCCCCTTCACTCTCTTCTCCTATAATTCTGTTTATGAGCTTCTTGAAGTTATCTCCAGGTCTTCCTCCGGCAGTCTTCTCCTTCGAAGTCTCCTCAAGAGTACCTGGTGTTGGCTCCTTGGGTGCCAAAAAGTTGGTGGTCATCGTGTACGAGCCTCCTGAATTGTTGCCTCTTGCTCCCTTTTCCAGTCTGATCCTCCACCAACTGAGCTAGCTCCATAGACTCTCCCAAGTCCCGAGATCTCATCACTCTGACTGCTGCATGGATCTTTGGTTTCAGTCCCTTCATAAATTTCTCCTTCATTACAAACTCTGGAAGCCGATCCAATCGACTGGCGAGGTACTCAGATTGCTCACGATACTCCATCACTGCCCCCTTTCGCGTCAAAGCGAAAAACTGCTCGTAGAAGTCCCCTCCCCTGCTGGTTTGGAAATGTTCCAACAGACAGTCCTTAAACTCCCTCTAGGTCCTTATTGGTCGTCTCGTATCCCTCCACTGGTACCATGCTAAAACTTTCCCTTTCAAACACATCCCGACTGTCATCAATCTCTCCCCCCCCGGTCAACCTGTTGACAATAAAGTACATTTTCATCTTATAGATCCACCCATGGGCATTCTCTCCCTTGAAAATAGGCATCTTTTGCTTGCTCACCCTCAGATCACCTCCGTTCCCTCTGTTCCCTTTATAATTTCTTCTTCCCCAAGGGAGTGGTTCCGCCTAAGTGTCCCAATCATCCCTTCTAAGTTCATACCCAAGCTCTTCATCAAATTTCCACCTTTCCCTTTCAAATTATGCACCCCTTGTATCATAACAAGCTCCTCCCCTTTTAGATGCAATCCTCCTTTGGACATAATTATCCATTTCTCTTTTAAATTCGGCACCTCTTCGATCAAAATCAAGGCCTCGCCTTTCCAATTCAGCCAATCCTCTTTCAAATTCAACATCCCTCCACTCATGCCCAACCTCCTCACATCTCTCCGCATACCTTCTACCGGACTCCTCCCTAGGAATAGGTCCTAGGGGAGGCATTTATTTTTGCTCCCTCCAAAATCTCCACCTCTTGATCTTCCTTTTGCCTGGTTGGCTTCAGATTTTCTCCACTTCCGTGGTTGTTGGCGTCCTCCCTCACTTCCGACGGGGATATTTTGGTTTGGCCCTTGAGCACTTTCTTCAACATCTCCTCAATGATGGAAAATTTCTAATTGAACTTTTCATGAATGGCTGAAACATCCTTTTTTAAAATCTGAAACTTGAGTTTGGAGATCTGAAATTTCATATTTCATTTGTTCAATCTCCACTTCGAGGCATTTCTCCAACGCATCCATTTTCTTTGCCGCCATTGATCCCCGAATTTTTGTATAAATAAAAATCTGGACTTCGACTTTCAAAAACAACATCTTTTTTCTTCGAAATCCCAAGAGCAGCCGCTAAAATTCACCAAAACAGCCTACCAAAGGTCCTAAAAACTGCTTTGATACCAATTTTGTATGAAACAACTATAAATCCATAAAACTGCTGGATTTCAGAAAAAGAAAAAAAAAACAGCAGCTATAGTGAGGTTTTGCGAAAACTATAGGAAAATATGAGAAAATCACTTGAAATTCACTAGAGGACGAAAAAAAACAGCAAGATACAATTGATCTTCTATTCGAGAGGAGGATCGATCTCTCCCAAATCTCTAGACGCCACTAGAGCCCAAAGAAAACCTAGATCTAAGTGGTCTCAAATTTCAGCCAAATTCAAGATGCCCTAGCCCCCTAGGAAAACAAACTATTTAATTCATACAAATCAAAGGAAATCCCTAAACAATCCCTACATTCCTATTTCCTCCCAATTCCCTAAAAAAACCTTCCAAAAAAGCTCCCACTAGTCTCGCAGCATTCGTAGGAGGCGGAAAAATTCCGCCTTTGTTGCGCTGGGCCGGTCCTGTGTGAACTGGCTAGACATTGGACCGGTCTAACAGCCCGCTACCACAAGCTTTACCAGAATGCAGGTCCTTTACTCCAGTCACATCATTGATCACATGCAAGGGTCGTCACCTTCGCCATTTGGTTCATTACTTGCAGCCTTTGCATAGTTCACTGCATCAGTCCCTATTTACCGTTGTTAATCACAAGGACCTGCTAGTGATGCGAACCTCACTTAAGAGGTTACTCGTGACTTGGCTCAAGATCCTAGTGTGAAGGGGCTGGAGACAGAAGCCAGGGAGCAAAAAGAAGCTGTAAAGACTCCCTATAAGAGTGTTAAAAGAGCACTGGTATAGTGCGTCTCTCATAGAGCTTAAACAGAGCTTTTGATAAAATAAAATAATGTCTTAAAAGTTTTATTTGATCATATTTATCAAATAAATCCGAATACAATCCAAAAAATGTTGGATCTATGTTTAGTAGTAAACCTTAACCAACCTGTACGCCATGCATTTTGATTTCCCATCGGGTTATTGTAGTTGTTCATAACTTGACAGCTCTAAAATTCAAAGCTTTGATGATCATTTTATAAAATGGCAGTTGCTTACAGATTTGAATGTTGTGAGGAAAATTAACTTCCATGTTGGTTCATGCAGAAATGAGAATTTTATAATGCATGTGTTCTAGAGATTAGGAAGGATATACCAAAAATAAATATATCAGAAAGATTGTCAAACTATCTGAGATTAAAATCGACGTAGTTTGTTTGAATATTAACATTGTTGAAGATGAGACAATGAAATTATAAACTTAGCAAGTTATCAATATGGAGAGAAGATGCGGTAATATGAAAAATACAGAGTTAGTGAGAGAAGATTACAAAGGCAAACGGGCAAAAATAGATTAAAGCTAACTTGACAAAAATTTGAGCAAAATATTTATATAAACTAGAGTTTTCACGCCATGTAACTCCAACAAAATGAATATAGAATAGGGATTCATGATACCGCCTTAAATAATTAATACATGGTTAATGATTCTCCCATTGTTTCTTCTGCGCATCTATCCATCATCAATGTTGAATATGATGATTTAAAATCAACTTTTGAAGTTACTTTCATATGAACAGCCTATTTCTCAAAACAAGCGCTATATTGTGAGGAACGGGATGCCACAATTGGTAATTTTCTCCTTCAGAACTGCACGGCATTTCATTCTTGCTTTGTTCCTTCTTCATGGATATCGTCGGCAGCTGATATTTGTAGTATTTTGGCATGTCAGATTCCTTCAAATCCAGTCGCACTAATCAAAAGCAATATCCTTTCCACACAATCAAAGGTTGTTTTTCTAACTCACTTGCAATAGAACTCTAGTTATCATTTGCAATTTTTCTTAGAAAATGAAAAAACTGATCTTACATTTTTCAGTTCTCAATAAAAATGCACTGCTTATACATAAACTCATTACTATATTCAATTTCTTTGTATGAACCAATTTTAGCTCGTACACTATTGGCACAGTATTCAGCACCCATGCTATTGAACTATTGTGATATCACTTTATTTTGTTCTACTGTACTGGCATGCATTTCGGTGTCTTAGATTTCACCCGTTTCAGTTTTTGGTAAAGATATTCAATATTGACTAGTGCATTTTCCGTATTTACAAAAATATCTGACCAGAAGGGCTCCACATCAGCTAGCTGTAGATAAAATCTCTTCTATGACTCATATATTTCATAGACGATCTTCCTGAAAAATACTCATCAAGTAGTGGGTGAATTATATATATATATAACTTATTACTATATCACAATTCAATATAACAGTAAACATAAAGTGAAGAATCAATATGCATGCTAATCCTTGTACATTGCAGTAGAAAAGCAAATCTATAGATAAGCATATCATTAGAATAATAATCAATTGCATGGCATAAACTATTTAATCACAATGGCAATTGACATAAAATTGATATCATAATCATTATGAGGAAAGATCATATCATTAGGCATAACTCTGCAATACAAAGTTATGCATGGTAATCTTAGCATTTGAATGTCACATAACTTTGCAATTCAAAGTCATAGCGTTTGTTGTAATCCTAACATTTGAATTTCTTAAGCATAGGAGTTAATGATGAACATTCACTTTGAAAATTTTGTAGTTAACGATGGACATTCACATTGAAGATTGACTTTTTTTAATAGCAGAATTGTTAGTTAAAATACAAAAGGAAATAACTTGAGTTGTTTATTTTGTAAGTTATTGGAAAATCCTCTCCATTATGAATGGAAGGTCATGCTCTTTTTGACCATGTTTCATTCAGACGTCCATAATCAACAATATTCTGATGTAGACTTCGTTTGGGACAACTTTCTTGTTGCTGCTTAAAGCAGCTTTCTAGTATAAAAATTTTAATTTTTATAATAAAAAATCACTTTAAGAAGCAGCAAAAAAGCCGTCCCAAACAAAGCCTTAGACTCCATTGAAAATTTGCTTCCATTTCTTCTTCATTGGTTGCTCACCCACTGTGAATTGCATTACAATTATTTGTTGTTGCAGTTGAAGATCCTATTGGAACCATTATCATGGTGGCATTCTGATAAAAGAAGTTCCATGAAGGTGTGTGATACAGTAATACAAGAAAGGTAACGTCTCTCATGATAGTTTGGTGGTACGTGCTTTTAGAAATATAGATTGTTTTGCTTTTTTTTTTTTTATGGTTTTTCTCTTGGCATGCCACATTGAATTTTAACCAAGTGATATCTGAATAATTTTCCTCAATATTTTTGTTTTTTTTTTTCTTTTTTTAAAAATTTTGCTCATCTTTCTTGAGCTCCAGAAACAATTATTTTTTCCTTGTATGTATATTATCATAAATAATTTCGCATGGTAAGATTAACTCCGAGCCATACATAAAAATTAGATGAAATTTACCATAGAGTATAAAAGTTATTTTGACAATTAACCTAGCCCAGACTTGTAACTTATTGTCTTCAACCATTAGCATCAAGTTGGTTATTAAAATTTTGCAACTTTCTATGCTATGCGATGCATGAATTCAAAATCATTCATGGCCTAACAAATCTGACACTTCACTATGACAATGGTTCAAATTCATTGCCCTAACCCGAATCGTCACCTTCACAGGACGATTAGTTGATAAGATCGTACTTTCAAAACCCTAAATGTTACCAATGGTGGCTCAGATGGTCAACAATATATATAAAACGGCATCATAGTTGGACACAGGCAACAATGCCCTATACCATCCAATGATGTCACATTGACATTGTAAATAAGTTGTATATAGCTTGCCCACATTTAAAAACAGAAAGAAGAAAAAAAAAGGTGAATGGCATATCTTTAGATGCCCTCAAAAAGTAGTCATCTGCTGGTGGTGATGCATAAATATGTATGAAGGTATATACCCCCATTATTTATATAAAAATACATGAATTGAAAAGAGGAGGGGAGGGGGGTTCAACGTTCAGCAAGTGCATAGGGAGTTGGATGGCCTCCTTTAGTAGTTTTTTTTTAAGTTTAAAAGCTCATCTCCACATTGCCCATAGGTTTCTTTCTTTTTTGCACTTAGCACCCGAACGTCCTTTTGTTTCTTTCCCTCCAACTCTCTATTTCCCTCTCACTTGCTCACTTTTTTGCTCGTTCTGTCACAAATACCTTGTGACAATGATCATAAATGAGAGATAGACTTTGAGCTCATCACAGGTTACTCATTCATGTCATTTTGTTATGCTAGGAACCTTTTTTCAATAGATTTTATGTGATTTCGTGTATAAAATACGCCACACAAATGCCCTTAAATACCTTTAATGGTTTAGTGGGATGTGATTTTTGGCTGTTGTGGGAAGGAGGAGGCGGGGTCCAAAGCATTTCCTTTAGTGGCTTATCAAGATGGTCCACTTTTGCTACCCTTCGTAGGAAAAAAAGGGAAGATGGATGCAAAAGCTTCCTAAAATTCACCCAAAAAAAATTTAAACAATGAAAAAGGGAATGCTAGAAAAAAAAAAGACAAAACAAATAATCTCATACAAATTTGTGAATAAAAAAGAACAAGAACATTGTTACGTGAGCTTCAATTATAACTTGTCACCTTTGAGAACATGGATACAAGTGAACTTATGAAAGAAAATGAGTAAAATAATGTATAAGAAGTGTGCTAAATGATGCATCGGCAATGTAAAATATTAAAAATTTTGAGACAAGCATGCTTGTCAAAGAACTCATCATCAACAAGTTTTGAGGACTCCTGTCAACAAATCCTATGCAAGTTTTGAGTCTTAGCTTGGCCTAGAGTTCAGATAGTTTGTGGCCTTATTTTATAGACTTGTATTGGCTAAATAGGAGTGTTTGCTTCAATAGAATCACTTATAGTATTAGACATTTATTGTTCTTAATGATTAGCTATGGGAATTTTTATTGAGAATTTAATTTCTTAGGATGTTGATTTCTTTTGTGTTGAGCCCTCTCAATTTTGTGTAATGAGTTAGATCCTTTGACGTGTTTCCTTTGTATTCCCTACCACAACCTTGAGGTTTTTGAGTTTTTCATTAAGTTCCCATTATTATTTTTGGTATGCCCCTTCTTACAATAGTTACATCATGGTTGTCTTTATGATAAATTTTTTGTCTTCATTCTTGGTTTGTCAAGTCCCAAATCCTGGATGAGAAAAGTGGATGATTGCGTTAGGTTGTCGATAGCCAGCATAAATTTTGTTCAATGAATATGGCATGAATCATTTATTCTTGGTTTGTTCAATGACTTTAAGTTATTCTTCTTGAATTTTTCCTTTTGTGGTCGTCGTGGTCAATCCTTCTAAGCTTGGTGCTTCCAACATGTATGTTTTTTACCCTTCCTCAACCCTTACTAGGGATAAATCTTCATTGAATAATGCTAGAACTTCTTTTCCAAAGATTTAGAAATGAACTTGGTCAAACGATGCTAAAACCTTCAAGGAATTTAGATATTTCATCTTTTTTCTACATGCTATTTAAGTTTAGTCTTGAAATCCTTATAGTGATTTAACTCCAACTAAAATTTTTCCATTGCATTGAAGTATTCTATAATAGACATGTTTCTTTTTTTGGTAGTCGAGAGTTTTGTCTTGATCTCATATACATATTTATATATATATATATATATATAATTTATATATATATATATATATATATATATATCTTGATCTATAAGTAGATTTGTATCTCAACAGCCCTAACTTTATTTGTTGTTATTAGGAATATCTAAGGTCTACTTCCATATCATGGAGTTTTGTATCCATTTCATAATCATAGAATTATTTTCATCCCAAAGTGTGGACTTTGGATCTTTAAGAATTGGTGGAATATTTATCAATTAGTTGAGTTTCCCTTTTCCTTTCAATTTTTTTTTTTTCACAATTTGAAACCACTTCACATTATTTCTTTCATTTAGTCAGAATGAAGCTTGCATACTCTGAAATTCTCCCTTGGTTGGATTGTTTTGGTTCTCATTATTCATGATAATTGGGTCTCCTGAAAAGAAATTAAAGATTTCATAGATGGGAAATGTAATGGCAGCAATAAATGAATATAATAAGATTCTGGAGTGAGAATTCAAGCAGCATACAGATCGGAAAGGAGGATTATATATATTGAGCATCAAAACCATGTTCTGAAAATTTATAATATGATTATTCAGCTGGAAATGATGTAAAATTTTGATTTTAATAATGACTTGAACATGTCTTTTATTTTATCCTTTCAGCGTGGGCCAGTTCTTTAAACGCCACTTTGGAACTGAGGTGTGTGGACCTTTTTGGGAAGTTAAATAAGCATCGGCTTATCTTATCCCTTTTTTACTGTTTCCAACGTTAATAATTTAATTTTCATGTTGAATGAAATTGTAGTGATGTGCTTACCAAGTCATTCTGTTTTCCCAGTATAGGTGGTTGATTATCTGATTGACCCTTTTGTGGCTGGTACCAGTGCTAGCGATCCTGAATCTCTCTCTGTGAGCACCCGTGTTATTTCCATGTTTAAAATGATTACTGCCACTAGATTTTGGCTGAAGATGTTTGTTGCTTTAAATTTATTTTTTTAACTTTTTTTTTTTTTTGCTTCAAGACTTCTAGATGGGGCTATCAGTGAACTAATTCGCTTGCTGAACGACTTAATATTTGTGGATATAAGGTTTATTTGTATTTGTTTCTAAAGATTTTAAAGGTCAATATTTAAATGAGCATTTTTGAACATTGACCCACTCATTCATTTATATTTGTGGTCATGCTTATTTAATGTTCTACAAGTAACTCAGCATGATAAAATGCTCATTTAATAATGACTTCACTATTTTTTTAATTACTTATTCTATGTTCCTGTATCTACTTTTTTTATTTCTTATGAACTTCAGAAATTATGCACATTTATAAGATATAAGTATGATAAAAAAAAAGATAAAATGATCAAAATAGTCCCTTGACTTTTTATGAATGATCAAAATAGTCCTCAACTGAATTAAAAGATCATTTTGGTCCCTTAAATCTTTAAAAAAGAATCAAAGTAATCTCATAGTGGAACTATTTTGGTTCCTTTTTAAGGAATTGAGATACCAAAATAATCCTTAATTTCTTTTTGACATGTGTGCTTCACAACTTATTAGCATACTAGCTATTGAATTTAGTTAATTTTGGTTGAAAAATTAAGAATGCATATATATTTTATAATAAGGCTATATATTTAAATCTTAGTATCTACATAGAGTTAGTTAAGGTTGATTCGGACCTGAACTCCATAAGAAAATAAATATGCAAGCTTCAACTAGATTTTAAAACTTATGTCATTGTCAAATTTTGCTCGAACTCTAAGAAAATTAATGAACCAACTTGTATAAGATTACATTCAGCCGTACTGCATTCATTTACATCATACTTCTGGAATTGAATATCTGTTTGGTTACTCATGGATCCTTTTTTTCCCCTTTTTTTGAGGTTTTACTGCCATGATGTGTCATCATAATTTTGTGGAACTTGTATAGTGTTGTTGTAAGAATCTGTCAATAGCCTTCTATGATTATTAAATTGTTTCATGTTTGCAGATGCGTCATGCATTTCCACAGTTATGGAATTTAGAAAAAAAGTAAGTTTCTCTGTTCAGATATTTTTTTGTTTGTTTCCTAAAGAATGCCAGAGATCTTATCAAAAGAAATTAGTTTGGTTCTAAGCTTATAATCTGTTAATCCGAAAATTGAGTTGGACAAATGGTTAGCTCATAAGCAATATCTGGCCATTTGGGTATGTCTTTATGACTTCTTTCTTTGCCATGATTCCTTATAAGAAAGGCATGCGAAAAGAGTAGTCTTCTTTAATTTTATTGCGAAGTCTGATGTTCAACCAGGTTACTTCTAATCAAATGAAAATATGTTGTGGTTTTATTTTGGAATATCTATTGACTGACCTTCACTGAATAGAGAAAATATGGCAAGTTTAAGATATATCTATATTGAATGATGCTGACTATGATGATGTTATAGACCTGTAGTAATATCACTTCAAGTAGTAGCATTATGGTTATGATGAGGATTAATAGAATATTATCACAACTGAATATTTCTACTCTCGTTTCCCTGCTACTTTCATTGTCTATCATAATTTTGATTTAAATGTTCTACTGTGTGCTTTCTCCTTTTTACCTTTTCGGTGCTTCCCTCTATAATGGAGGAGCCAAGATCCACCATGTTTATGGATGATATATGCCTTTATAAAACATGAAAGCACTAAATCTAAGATAACTCTAAATACAAGAAAATATGTTACAATTGATTTCAATAATTTTTTATATCTATGAAACAATCACAACTATATATATTTTAAAAACTGTTAAATTTTTCCTGATTCATCACTAACATTAAAGGAATTAGAAAAAATATAAAAAATAGGATTTATGTTTGCACATCATGATAATTTATAATTATGTTAATTGAAATTAATGTATTCTGTGAATTTGAATAATAATAATAATGGATGCAAGAAAGTAAGTACATTAAAAATTGTTCAATGTGAATAAGTTTGAGAACGCAACGTGTGAAATTTTGATTTTGGAAATACTTAGAGGTTGATGCAAGATAAATATGGTCGTCAGTTTATTTTTATATTAAATTTTAACCTGATGTCTATTTAATTTAAACACGTTTTAAATATCTCTTATATATGCTATAAGAACACATTATAGTGTTTATTTCCTTAAAGTTTAACTCCCTAGTTTATATATAACGGGTTGTAGCCTTGTATTAGGGCGCTTGATTGAGACTGAATGATTAAATGAAATAATGAACGGTGAAGCTCCTCTTCTATCTCTCTTTCTTTCTATCCCTATCTCAAGTGTAGAAAATGCTATATTGAAATTTTAACATGGGCTTATACATCTTCTCTCTCTCTCTCTCTCTCTCTCTCTCTCTCTCTCTCTCTCTCTCTCTCTATATATATATATATATATATAAGAGAGAGAGAGAGAGGTAGATATCGATTGCTGAATTCTGATATAAGAGAGAGAGAGAAAGGTAGTCGATTGCTGAATTCTGATATTATTAAGGTACTTTAATGCTAAACAAAAGCTCTATGATCGAGGGGATCAATATGTGCCGTCTGATTACACATTTAGAATTTTCTTCGGATCTTCTTCATATTTACGGAGCATGTCACTCCCAAAAATTTTTAAATAACCTCCCCCTCTTCACATGGAGAAGGTGAAGATCTTGGGTTAAAAATTCAAGAGAGCTTTGAAGCTTGAAGAATCTTGGAGATCCACTGGAACACCCCATCGACGAACACTTGTAGCCGTCAGACCCAACTATGGTCCTCAGATCACTGTCACTCGACTACGGTACTTTCGACCTTACATAACTACCTGACTACGACCCTCGGACCATCGTCGACAGGCTACAGGCCCCCGATCACCATCGCCCGACTACAGTCATTCCTACCTCTCTGGCCCACAAACTACGTTCCTCGGATCACTGTCGCCCGACTACGATTCTCGGGCCATCTTCACCTGATCGCGGTCCTTCAAACTACAGTCCTCAAACTACCGTTCTCAGACTACCATTATCCAACTACAATTCTTAGACCACTGTTGCTATGGTGGCCCAATTACGGTCCCTTTGGCCTACTTCATTTGACTATAGTCTTTTTGACCTCTGTCGTTTGCCAACTATGGTCCTCAGACCACTATCGACCTACTATTGTCCTTTCGACCTACGTTGCTTGGCCGCTTGCTGACTACGATTCTTGGACCACCTTCTCTTGACTACATTCCTCGGGCCTTAGTTGCTCGCCAACTAACGTCCTTGAACCACAGTCACTCAACTACAGTCTTCAGGCTACCGCCGCCCGACCACAGTTCTTTTGCCCTCCGTCACCCGCAGACTACGGTTCTCGGATAAATTTTGCTCGATTTTGATCCTTCCAACCTCAGTTGTCTGTCGACAACTATCCTCCGATGACTATTCGAACTACTACAGTTCTTCTTACTTTTGTCGCCCGTCGATTATAGTCTCTAACCATGGTTGCCTAACAATGGTCCTTCTGACCTCCTTCGCTCATCATCTAAGATCCTAAGACCAATATATATATATATATATGCTACATTGTGCCAACACCTTCTTCCGATGAATGCATCATTTGTAAGGAACTACAAACACTAGTGAAATCATTTAAATTGAGCAAGACCCTGTGTTTTTTTTTTTCATTTTTCAATGTTTTCTACATACAATTTAAGCTATGCCTTATGATTGTTGCACCTTCTCTTTTATCTGTGTGTTGAATCTTCGTACAAAACTAGAATGCTCAGGTGGATGAGTGGCTTTACTCTTAGAGACAATGTGAAATGAGCATACACATGAAAAGGTTGGATTAGCTCCAGTGGCAGATGAGAAATTAGAGAGTCACCTTAAATGGCTTGGTCACATAAAACGTCGTCCTTCTGATGACTTGATTAAGAGTGTAGATGTATTAGATTTGACTTATATAAGAGAGATTAGAAAACATTAGAAATTAACTTTTCTTAGATTTAAATGAAAATTTGATTGTTGACATGACACAATGGAGAAAAAAATATTAATGTAGCCGACCCCATGTAGTGGGATAAAGGCTTAATGTTTGTTGGCGTTGTATAAAAAAATATTCAATGTTCATGCTTGTCATGTATCATTTCTTGATATAGTATCAAAATAGATATCAAATAAAGAAACACAAAAGAGGAGCCACGACAACTCCTTTTTTTCATTGAATTATTCTCAATCGAACATCGAAATGCAAGACGAATCTTCTCATAATTACACTTATATTGACTATGGTTCATAATACATTTGCAAACTATATTAAACTTTTTAAGAAAGAAAATAAATGTAATAATGTGTGCTTATCAAATTTAAAACATGTGAAAATTAAAGAGACTCACTTAAAATTTAATGTGGAAAATGTTGCACATGAAAATCAAATAAGCACATTTTTAAATTTTTATATGTTGAAAATAATCTAAAAATCGTGCTTGTCTTGTTTTTTGGGCTAAATGAAACTCATTATAGAAGAGTCGGATTGTGGCAGTGGAGTTGGAGCTGGGTCATGCACAGCTATAAGCATGCTTGGAAGTATGCAAGCACTTTAGTCGGGTGGTCATGATTTGTTCGATGACCACATCATGAAGGACTAATGGGCTTGTTTGTGATTGGATAATCTGGAGGTTTTGGAGCTGGATGTTGACATAGAGCATGAATTATGAGCTAAAATCCCTGTATAGTTTAATTCTGATTGTGGAGGCAATATGAATTATGAGCTCTATGCATTTTATAAGAGAGAGAGAGAGAGAGAAGATTTTGTTTTTAGAGAAAGCGGATGAGGTAGGAGAGATCGGATGAGGTATTGTGGGAAGTGGGGAGTGCTATTAGTACCAAGACTTGGAGAGGAGCTGCACGACATGTCAGAGAGCTGAGTTGGTATGATAATGATAATTAAGATGTCATTATCATGAGTGAATTAACTTGAATTAAAAAAAAAAAGCAATATTTTAAGGGGTGCAATTGCATCCATTTTAATGTACGTACAATCTCCCCTGTCTATACTTAGATGAACTAAAGAAGCCTTAAGAATGTTCCAATTTAGTGGAGTAAATTTAGGTTCCTAGGCTGTGTAATGTCATGATTGGTGTGAGTATACTAGCATGTCAGTTAATACGAATGTAAAATGATTATAAATCTTATCAAAAACACAATTGTAGTTGGGACAAATAAAAAGATGAGACACAGTTGACCTTATCAACTAAACATTGTGACATTAAAGCAGACCAACTGAGAGGTCATTGTCATGGAACAAATCTGTAAATTTAGTGCAACCGGTGTACCATGTTCACCAGGCTTATTAGCTGAACTGGACCTACCTCCGTTTCCCTGCTAGCCAAGGCCTAAGGTTAAGGAAAGAGTGTGCATTAACCGATCTAATCCTGCCTGTTCAGGTCAGTTCTGAAACTTTGCAATACTATGTTGAGCAAAAGATTTCTAAGACTGGATGCTAACTATATAAGATGACAATCAATTTATGATAATTGAAATGGCAAAAGATAATAAAAAGTTTATGATGTGAAATGACCAAGTGAGAACTTTTTTTTTCTATGTTGAGACTGTTGTCATTATTTCTTCATCAAACAATTTATATCTTTAGATGTTTGTTTGAACTTGTCAACTAAACTTCATCTTTCCTTGAGATGGACACGAAAGAACATTTTTTGACCAGTGGTCAGAAACTTAGACAAATTTTTTTTTTCTCTTCAGGTTTGGTTCAGTCATAGTTGGGGCAATTCGATCTAAGGCTTCTGGAAAACCCAAGGATAATGTTCCAAGTAGAAGTTCTTCGGATAAGAAAAAGCACCAGAGAGGTTCATTTTCATTTCATGGTGGAATGCAGGTGATGTTATCTATTATTTGCTTTCTTGTAATCTGCATCTTTTCTGAATAACCAAAATGGAACCTAACATTTTAAATTATGATAGCTTAACCTTTTATGATTATTTGATGGATGCCTGAGTGGTTATTTGTTAGCCTTTACGCACTCCAATCATTCATCTGTTTTGTTGCAGACTAATCTTGAACATGAGAAACTGATGACAATCGTTCCCCTTCTCTCATCTTGATTCATACCATTATTATTCGGAGATGAAACTTTTTCAGGAAATTGGAGCCTCCTGTTGCTACTTTGAAATATTGCGACCATGCCTCATTGTCACATTGACAATTTGTACTCTTTTGAGCATAAATGTTATACGGGATATTGCTAAACTTAATTTATTAATGTGAAGCGTAATGCTCTTTCCCGATGATTTTGATGTAAAATACAGATAAATATTTTATGTATTATCACTACAAATGCTTGTGTTGAAACTATAAGAAATTAGGAGAGGCAAATTCACGATCCAGAATAACTTTTTCATGCTAGCTTGTTATATCAAACAAAATTTCTTTCTTAAGAATGCACGTAAGAGTGCAGAATAAATAAATCTAATATTGTAAAAGGGAAATCCCTATACAAATCAACATATCATCTCAATAATGGGAAGAAATTTTATCAAGCTTCAAATCTAGGATGTTATATTATTTATAATCTCTACTGTAGGGTTTGATGTTGAAATAATCTAGTCCGTTAATTTATCTAGAGTACTTCACACCAAGCTTCTTCTACCTGCAATCTCTTCAATGGAATTGTTGGACCATCTGCCCAAGTAGTTTCTCTCGATGGCATCTAGTATATATTATATGCTTTAACCTGTAACTTCTTGCTTTGTAGACACTCACGAATATACTAAGCTGCAAGGTTGGTGGGGAAAGTTTGAAACTAAACTCCAAAGTGTTATCACTATCTTATGACTCTGTTGGAGATTCTCCATGCAATGGTTGGTCTATTTCTTATGCTGCAAACCATGTTAATGACTCGGATCTTATGAAAAGCCAAGTATTTGATGCAGTCATAATGACGGTAATTGATCTTTGCTACATATTCAAGGAAGCTATCTTTGATTATAACTTGTTAAATATCTGATAAAAACTTACTATTTGTTTCCTTAGTATATGCTTTATTATCAAAGTTCAATTCTATCATTTAGTTTGCTCTTGAAACAAATTTTTTATACACGTACATTTTCATATATGTAAGTTTCTAAATTAATCAACTCAAAAGTAATTTCTTCTGAACCATTATTCAAAAGTGGTGAAGCATTGATTTTTTTTTCTTTTTGTAGGCTCCATTATGTGATGTTCAAGAGATGAAATTCAAAGAAAGAGGAAATCCTTTCAACCTTGATTTCCTCCCCAAGGTATTTTTCTTCACCTTGACTCTTACTTTATGATGTGGTATGCTATGGAAGAAGGAGGTAGCACAAAGAACAAACAGAGAAACATTGATAACTGTAGAAAAATATATTATTAAAACTATGCTATTTTCTTCTTCCCTGGAAGAAGATATACGAGAACTCATTCTCTTGCTAAAAATAGCCATTCCAAGAAAAGCTACGCCGTTACTCTACGTCTGTAAATAGAAACTAAAAGAGGGGTACTAAAACATCCTAACAGTAAATCATAAGCAATGAGTGATAAAATGAACCGTAGGAAAGTAACGGTTATGCTGCACCGCATCACTTTATGTTGTGAACACATCTGTGTAAGTGAGGAAAGGGAAGGCCATGCTAATGTGATTAACCCTGAGAACAGTTATTATTGGCGCTTAGATATAAAATCATTGATCGTTAGCAGTTTTATTCAATCTCTGTTGACTTCTGGGTTCACCTGGAAGATATTTGCTCTTTATTTATCTCCTGCCACTGCTGTGCAGGTGAACTATGTACCCGTATCAGTCATGATCACAGCCTTCAAAAAGGAGTGTGTGAAAAGGCCCTTAGAAGGGTTTGGAGTTCTTGTGCCTTCCAAAGAACAAGAAAATGGTTTGAAGACCCTTGGTAAATAAATGAATTGTAGATAAAATATTAACTCAAGTAGTTGATCTTTTTTTTTTTTCTTTCCATCGAGTGATTGTCGGAAACCTCATCTTCTGCCAACTTCTCGTATGATCTTAACAAAGGAAATTTAATTTTTATTTTCTTTCAGGTACCCTATTTTCATCCATGATGTTCCCAGATCGTGCTCCAAAAAATCAGTATTTATATACCACATTTGTTGGGGGTAGTCGGAACAGGAATCTAGCTGGAGCTTCATTGTATGAGCCATAATTGTTTCTTATATTTTTGCAAATGTATCTCCTGATTTTAGTTGAAGTAATTATAATTTCGTGTATATGGAACATGTTATGTAGAAATGAGATACAAGAAGTTGTGACTGCTGACCTTAGGAAGCTTTTGGGTGTAGAAGGACAACCAACATTTATGAGGTATGGAGAATATTTATTGCAGTCTTGGTTTTATGTCTTTTCTTAAAGTGATGTGAGCATCTTGTTTAAGTTTGAATTTTTCTTCATGATGTCCTGTCTTTTGTATTGTGTAAATTTGATGAGGTTACTATCTTACCAAATTTCAGGCATATCTATTGGAAGAAAGCTTTTCCCTTGTATGGTCTAGATTATGACTTAGTTCTAGAAGCCATAGAAAAGATGGAGAAAAAGCTTCCAGGATTCTTTTATGCAGGCAAGTTGTAATCTCATTCGTTTCGGAAAATGTGCTGCTTGCGTTTACTTAATAATCTAGCATTTTTTTTCCCTTTAGACCAAAATATTCATCATCAAGCATTTCACAATCTATAGTTGAGATCCATGGTGTATCCTACAAATGTTGCATGGACTAGTATCTCCGGTTGTCAGATAAAGTAATGCACAACTGCCGAAGCATTATATGACCTTTTTCACCACACTTATTTAAAACAACTCAGCATACTTTTAAAATCATGAGATTCCTCGTGGTTTTCTCTCCCTGCTTTATGAGTGACTAAAATCTAAATTTGTACACACCAAATGTCATTTCAAACACCATTTAGGTTCTTCCGCATGTTGATGCACATCATCATCATCGTTATTAGCCTTATCTCAATTATTTGGAGCTGACTTTATGAATCCTCATTATTTTTCATTTCGGTTGAGTATCGCTTCAATCTTAAACCTAATTTATGCAATCTAAATGTGTATTATTATTATTATTTTTCAAATTATTATTGGTCTACTTTTTTGCTTTAATCAAACAAAATTAATTTTATCTATCTATGTTATTAATGCATCATGTATTTTTTACATGCCCAAATCATCAAAGCTATTTTTTGCTCCCATGGCTTCACTTGATGATACTCTCATTCCTAACCAAACATTCTTTCTATTTCTTGCATTCTTTCTGAAATTGTTTATAACATGTAATCTTATTTCTGATTTGGTGAAGCCATATCAATTCTATCTGTATGTGTCATTTTCTCGTTCATATGTTGCCATCAACGTTAGTATCATTTGCGCAGGTAACAATAAGGGTGGTTTGTCTGTTGATAAATGCTTATATTCGGGTCTGCAAGCGGCTGAGCGTGTAATCTCCTATCTGAATGAACAAAAATTTTAAACAAGTATGATAGTTGAACCAAAAACTCTGGTCATATCTTTTCATCATTTATGTTATTCTTTGCTTTTTCCTTCTGAATTATGACTGAATAATATTCGAATGTGGAATCCAGAATTTTTGGAGGAATCCTTGTCAATTTTCAGAGAGTTTCAAGCAGCTATAATTTTGGAAGAAAAGTGAATGCATTGCATTTCTAAAGCAAATCCAAAGTAAATGCAGTGTATTTTATTTTGTTCATTTTTTAGGTAAAGCGTTCTCACCCATTTTGGCCTAGAACGATTTACACTGGTTGCTCGTTTGCTTTACCACTAACGACCACCGACAACTACCTCCCGCCATCACTAGCCAAACTCATTAATAGCATAATTTCATCAATTCCATTAAAAAAAAAATCAAATATCATAATTTTGATTTAGAAAAAAAACAATTAAAATCATATGTATTGAACATCTTAACATAGCAAATTAGTTTATTGTACTTATATGATACAAAAAGTATTATTTTAAATTTTATTATTATCAGAAGTTCAGGAAAAAATCATGAACCTTTGCCAGAAGAAATTCGATAAAACGCGTTTTACATATTACTTTCATTCTTGAAAAACACTCAAATATCTCATTTTGGCAATATCAAAAATAAATTATCTATTTTAATTTTTTTATTCAAATAATAAATTTTTTCCCAAATTCTAGAATGATATCTACAATGTAGGTACAACTTATCTTTAATACCCATCCAATATTTTGCTAAGCTATCTTTTGGGGCGATTGCATCTTTCCATAAAATTAATTATCAAATAACTGTAAAAGACAATTTTTTAAATTCTAGTATTTAAAAAAAAAATTCTAAAAAAATCAAACAACTTGGTTATTATAACTACCATATTAAAAGATATAAGTATGAAAAGATTCTTATCACAAAAAATCTGATAAAAAATAACAATATTATAACCAAAAAGAAATGTCTGCAAAGTAATGTTGTGTTGTCTTGAAGCTGTAAATGCACCTCCATGATTCTTCAGGAGAATCTATTTTGTGTAGAAATCGGACGGCTTGGAGATCAAACATAACGCGCAACATCACCGGTACACAACAGTACCGAGCAAAAAAGTGATGTAACGCATTCTTATTGATTTTCGGATGCCATCTAATGTCCGCACAACATAATTTTCCCTACTATAGAGGACATAGCATAATCAAAATACCCATTATGAAATGCAACAAATCCTTCAGTTCAACGGCAAAAGACATTTCTGTTCAAGTAAAATCCTTAAATCATTGTAACACTAACAAACCTTCTTTCTTGTTGTACATTCAACCAAAAGTCTATATATTTAAAGAAATCATTAGCAAGTATCCTATTGACATAGGAAAATGAGAAGCTAGAAATCCACTTTAATCCGTGAATCAAGTAGAGTGAACTCATTGAGGAAGGCCTTGAAATGCTCGTAGGAGTGCTTTGCATCATCCACCGCACACATCTCTCTTATGCTATGCATTGATAGTTGAGGTGCACCAACATCAACGGTCCTGATTCCAACGCCACTTGCAAGTATGGGGCCTATGGTAGAACCACATGGCATGTCATTCCGGACCACGAAATCCTGCATTGCATAGCAGTATCATCATCATCATCATCATCATCATCGTCATTATCAATATTTAAGCAACTCAAACTTTATTTGGGATGGCTTTCTTACTGTTTCTTAAAGCAGCTTTCTAGTATAAAAAGTAAAAATTTTGTATTAAAAAATTATTTTAAAAAGCAGCAAGAAATTCATCACAAACGAAACCTCAGCTGGCATCGAGACCACCTTATGAAAATGACAATCCGGATAAGCGGTTTGCTGCCTTTATGGTGTGTCAGGATAAGAAAATTTCATGATTCACACAAAAAAATGCCTGGTTTAAGCTAAGGAGGAGAACCGAAGAGATTATAAGCCAGTTACCAATTAAGTTTGCTTATTATTCTAGTTTCAAGGGAAAGTTTTTGTTACGGTTCTGCCAGAACCGTCCACCAGAACCGTCCAAACCGGCCCAGGTGGTGCCGGTTCACACTAATAGGAGGCGGGCTAAAATGCCTCTTTTGATGGCAGCCCACTCATGTGGAACTTTTATTTGGTCCGGTGAACGAACGTAGAGCTACATTCGGCCAGCACTGAGATCGCGCCACGTAGCAGGCACAAAACCGCGGACCCGACCCGACGAATAGTGGGTATGTCACACGTGAGTATTTTAAATCCATGACAACCCGGTATTGCTAGGTATTGCTCGGTATTATTAGGGTATTGGTAGATTTTTCTCGGCAATAATGAGAAATATCATTATGTGAAGACAAATACCGAGCAAATACTGAGAAAAACTCGGTATTTCTCGTTATTGCCAAGCAATACCTAGCAATACTGAGCAAATACCAAGTAATACCTAGTAATACGCGAACATAGCAATCCCGGGTTTCGGTCCGGGTCAAGTCGTCGGGCCGCGCGGTAAAGAGTAAGAGCACGTGGAGACATGTTATTGGCAGCCGAACGTAGCTCTACGTCCGGTCATAGGACCTAATAAAAGTTCACTCATGTGGGCCCCCCTAGGGCTGCAAGGAGAGAGGGAAAAGGCAATCAGAAACTATTTGAATTAATAATTTTTTTAGGAAATATTTTATTAGCTTTTATTAAGAAGATTTGTATTAAAAGAGGAGAGGAGGCTAGGGTTAGGGCATGCATGCATTGGAGTTATTCTCTTGGAGTTCTCTTAGGGTTTTGGGCTCTAGATTCATCATCTAGAGATTGGGAGAGAACGATCCTCCTTCTGAATTGAGGATCGATTGTATCTTTGCTTCGTTCTTGTTTCGCTTTGCTTTCTATAAGATTATCTATCATTTGATTTTTTTTCCACCATACTTTCTTCCATTTTCTCGCTGTTTTACTGATTATTGTTAGGTTTGCTTGCGAACTCAAGTATTTCCCATTAGGATTACTTGAGAACTCAAGTATTTCCTATTACTGTTTTACAACTATAATCTAGATAATAGCAGAAAGTCTCTACCGTTACAGATTATTGTTTCCCAGGAAAAGGACTTGATTTCTATAGTGAAGCAACTGCTAATCTATAAGGAAGCATGGATGTCATGCAGGATCAGAAGAGAAGTGGATAAGGGATTAAGCAAGTTAAAACGTTGTCATTAGCAATAAGCACGTAAGAAAGATCTACAACTACAAGACTACATCTCTGGATCCAAACTTCTTGTTTATTAATATATAATTTAATCAACCACCAACTGGATCATATTCTTCTACAGAACTCGATAGAAAAAACAGTATATTATTTAGCGCATTAAAATGTCAATCAAAACGATTAGGCCAATACCTTCTATCTTCGATTTTAGAATGTGCTTACCTGAATGGGCAAATCATGTTTTTCAGCAATCTCTCTAAATATAAATGATGTGATGGCATTCGTCGCATATCTCTGATTAGCATTGTGCTTTATCACAAGCCCACCGTGCAACTTAGGTTGATGATTATCCTCATGTTTGTCCTGGTAAGAGAATCAGGGAGCATGAAAAGAAAATAAAAATAATAATAAGGCTTCGTTTAGGACGGTTTTCTTATTGCTTTTTAAAGCTATTTTCTAGCGCAAAAATTTTAAGAAAGCCGTCCCAAACGAAACCTAAGTGGTTCAGATAGCAACGCACGTAATGGCAACAAAACAATCAAAAAGGTTGAAATGCAAGAAAGATGCCGCAAGTTCCCAATGGACCAAGCCTAACAATCTTGAACTTTATTTTATTGCAGCATATATAACAAGCGACATCAAGAACTAGAAATATGATTTACCATATAGTTGGGATGTATGGCATGCGCCATGTCTGCAGAGACAAGGAAACTTTGCTGGATTGCTTTGTCAACTAACTGAAAGAGAAAGATTAAAGGATTAATGAAGCATGAAAAAAAAGTATGTAAAACAACTAACCAGACAGGTAAATACTAAGTTTTATATGTAGTAAAAAAGTGGCATGTATAATTGATTTCTATTTCTACCTTGGTGTTTGAAGAGTTGAAAGAATTTGTAATTCTGGACAAGGCATCCAACATCACAGGAGAACCAGCTCCTTGAGCTGAGTTCGATCCAACCTCCTCATGATCAAACAGTGCCACCATTCTAACACCAATCTCTTCATCCAGAGAACTTTCAGAACTTGTTGAGTCTATCAATGCCTGCAGTGAGGAAAATAAAATTAAACTTTTCAAATTGGGAAAAAGAGGCGTGTCCGAAACGATATTAAAAAAGATGTTGGTAAGCATAAAAAAATCTAGAACAAAGTAGATGGCAACAAAATGTACCGATCGATTAGACAATTAATCATTCCACAAACTAAAGATAATTTAATATTATAGACTGCACACCACAAACCAACTTTCGATTACTATGGCATTCAATGAACTAAAAAATCTAGTTAGAAGTATATATTAAAGTTAAGTAAAGCTAAGGATGCAGCTAACTCAAGAAATGTATATAGATATAAAAATAACATTAAGCCTTTATCCCACTATGAGGGGTCGGCTACATGAATCATTTTTCTCCATTGTCTCGTATTAAAAGTCAGATTCTCATTTACGACTAATAAAAAAAAAAGTCATCTCAATACTTTCTAACCAAGTCTTATTAGGTCTACGTATACTGTTCTTAAGATAGGTCAAATCCAATACATCTACTCTCTTAACAGGGTCATTGAAAAGGCTGATGTTTTATATGACCAAATCATCTAAGGCGACTCACTCTAATCTTATTTGCAACTGGATCTACTCTAACCTTTTCACATATATATTTGTTTCACATTCTGTCCCTAAGAGTGAAACCACACATGCACATGAGCATTCTCATCTCTGCAACACTTAACATAATTTTATGGTTCTCTTTTAATGGTCAACATTCTGCGCCATAAAGTATTGCAGGTTTCACCATCATCTTATGAAATTTTTCCTTAAATTTGAGGGATGCATTTCAATCACACAACAGACTCAATGCATTCCTCCACTTTACCATCCAATTTGAATTACACTAATAATATCACGTTCTATTTCATCATCACTTTGAACAACATACCCAAGATATCTAAAACGTGTACTCTTTTTAATAACTTGATAGTCAAAGTCACAAACCCCTGCTAGATCTATTACTACTAAAATTACACACTATATATTCAATTTTAGATCTACTCAAAGAAAAAATCTTCAGACTCTAAATTAGCATCCATAATTCTTCAAACTTTCCTTCAACTCTCTCTCTAGTCTTATCAAAAAGAAGAATATATTTAGACGGTAGTTAAATTGACAAAAAATGATATAACCAATAGCCTTCAGCTTATGGAAAACAATGAAATAAGTAAACAAATAAAATAAAAAATAAAGAGGACCCTGTTCAACTTGTTAACTTAGCAATCCACATATCCCTCCCAACCACACAAACAACAACTTCAACCCTAGTTAAAATAACGGCAGTTCTGGAAAGATTTGTTAAACTTCATTAGTATTAGTAATTGAAGAACTGAAGCAGCCCGAAATGAATATAACGGAAGTTGGATAATTTTACTGAAGTAACAATCTCAATATAACTCCTCTTATCTTTGTACTGAATGCCATGTAGTTCATTCATTTCCTTTATTTCTAAAAATTTCCATTACTTTGGTATCTTCTCTGCCTAATGCATAAATCTGTCTGTGAAGCAACATTGCAGAAATCAACTCTGTCAAATTGATGTCTAGACATCATTCACTAGAAACCTAGAGAACACTAATACGTGAAGATGCAGATACGGCAAATTTTTAATCAACAATGGTTATCTACCAGAAATATTTACTAAAAAAAATAAGCCAAAACAATTAAAGAAACAACAAAATAGGAACTTTTGTCACCTTCAGTGAACAAAATGACATGCACAAATTGTCAAGCCTTCCTGAGAATATGAATTCCTTCAGAACACCGCCTATAATACTTGGTTGAGTATCACAAAGTTGCAGCTCAAAATCACAAATCTCGTCCGGCTTACAGCAAGCATTGTCAGCAATTAACTGAGCAAATTAAAACTTCAACTATTATGCCACTATTTGGTGGGCAGCAGGATGGACATAAGGGGGTATTAATATAAATAATTATCAAGCAACTCAAAGAAAAAATCTACAATCCCAGCTATAAGGTACCTGGAGAAAAACTGAGTGATGTTTTCTGTCATCAATACTTTTCTTATCATGTGATTCTACTCCATCAGTTTTGAACTTGGCGTCTATGGGACCATTCTGTACCCCCAGTTTCTGAAGTTCAGCCTATAAATAGAACATAAAGAAAGTTTGTAGAAAAAATATAATATAGAACAACACAATAGCTACTTAGCCTTTTGATAATAATTTTTAAGAACCAATCTTCCACATGAATGTGATGCACCAGAAGTATCCCCTTCTACCAGGACAGGGCTGATTCAAAATATTATGACATAAAAAATTAATAGTAGATTAAAAAGATTCTCATTTGTATTTCAACGGTATATAACCAAATGTGAATTGAACATAAGAATTCCATTGCATCATACAAATATATTTGTTGGGGAGACACTTCGGAGTCAGGACAAATTAGAGGAGTCTGAAGACTTTGTTGGAATAACGGATGACCACTAAGGAGCATCAGCGATGGTTATCCAAATTGCTTGGATATGATTTTGAGATCCCGTACCGATCGGGCTTAGAAAATAAAGTAGCAGACTTCTTGTCCAGGAGAGTCGAGGAGCCTTAGTTAGCAGCCTTGTCAATACCCATGATCTTAGATTGAGAAGCTTTGAAACATAAGAGTGAATAGGATGAAGGATTGAGGAATATCATAGCTGATTGGCTACATAACCCAGACAGTCATCCTAAATACACACTGAGAGGAGTCCAACTGCTACATCAGGGGAAATTCGCTCTACCACAGGGATTGCAATACATCCCCAAGCTGTTATAAAAGTTTCATGGCATGGCAGTGTAGTTGGAGGACATTCAAGGGTTCAGAAAATCTATAGTCGATTGTCAGCGGAATTATATTGGGTTGGATGCGCAGCGATGTAGAGGACTGGGTAGCCAAATGCAATGTGTGCCAAATGCACAACTACTTAACCATGACACCAGTATGGTTACTACAACCCCTAGTCCTACTGGAAAGGTTGTGGGAGGAGATGAAGATGAGGGTTTTTTGGTGATACTGGTAGTAGAGGATTATCTGAGCAAATTTGTACCTTCATCCCTCTGAAGCACCCTTACACCACGATCCCTGTGGCTACTGTTTTCATACGATAGGTGATGTGCTTGCATAGATTTCCAGAATCCATTATGTCAGACAAAGACAAGGTGTTCCTCAATCATTTTTGGAGAGAGTTATTTTGTTTATAGAGGGCAGTCCCGAAGAGAAGTACAGCCTACCACCCCCAAACAGATGGTCATACAGAAGTGTAGAAACCTATTTAAGATGCTTTGTATCAGACAAACTGAAGAGTTGGGCAAGATGGATTGCTTGGGCGATACCTCGTACCATTTAGCAACATATACCACCCCTTTTAGGATTCTCCATGGAAGAGATCCACCTCATTTGATTCATTATAGGCAAAGCACTACACCAGTGTTCAGTGTAGAACAATACTTATAGGAGAGAGAAAGGGTATTATTAAAGGGATATTTATTGAGAGCCCAGCTGATCATGAAAAGGAAGGCTAATGAGCACAGGAGAGAAGTAAACTTCGAGTGAAGAGACATGGTTTACTTAAGATTGAGGCCCTACAGACAGAAGATACAAGCCAAGATGAGGAATAAGAAATTATCCCCATGATACTTTGAGCCTTATGAGGTCTTGGAGCGCATTGGAGCAATAACCTATCAATTGAGGCTACCACCCTCATCAGCTTTGCACCCAATCTTTCATGTCTCGCAGATGAGGAAAGTGATAGGAGAGCACACATCATCATTACTACCCTTGACTTTGACAGAGGATATGGAGGTCATTTTGAAACCCGTAAAAGTAGCACTGTAGCAGGTGTGCGCAGAGAAGAAACGGGGGCACAGAAGGTGCTAATCAAGTGGAAGGATCTTCCATAGCACAATGGCACATGGAAGCCATACAAGAAGATTAGGAGACAGCTCCCAACCTTCCACCATGAGGATAATATGTGACCCTTTTTTTTAGGGGGGGAGGGGATATTGTTATAATTATGGGGAATTTATTTAGAAAAGAGATCTAAATCAAATTCAAATTGAGAAGGGAATCAATTAAGGAAAAGGATTGGTTTAGGAGGGAAGTTGGGAAGTCTATTTAGGGCTAATCAAATTGTATTTTCATATTATGTCTTGATTTGTATTTTGTTATATTTTCTTTTCTTTGAGACTAAAGATGCAATTGGGAGAATTTTTTCACAGTTTTACTTTGCAAACCGTTGCCAAACTTATGTTTGGCTACAACTATCTCACATGCCAAAACTCACAAGCAAATTTGCTAGACTATGATAATTACAATAATGTTATTGTATGACTTTTTCTAAAGAAAAAAGTCTATAATATCAGAAAAAGCTTTCAAAAACAAGGTTTTTTCTTACAAAAATGCTACAACTAATTTTATAAACAGTCGTAACAATCCCAAACCGATCCTACAAAGCTTATATCTCCAATTTTTTATATGTAGGGTTTAGGAAATGCAGCATTTGTCTTAGGAATCTAAATTCAACATGACAAATCCCGAGTATATCAAAAAACAAACATTTATTGTGTTTTTAGTAATGTTTGATATGCAAAATTACAAATCATAATATACACCTATTATAAAGGGTGACTTGCTTAGCTTGAATCATTGTCCCATAAATGATACAGAGGAGTCCATGAAATATCCATCTTATGCTATTTTACTTGGTAGCTTTATGTAGCTCAAGTTTGTACAATACTATATATTGCATTTGTTGTTGAAATATTAGGCAGATATTAGCTTAATATTAGACATGATCATTAGAGTGTTAGCAAGAAAATAGTGACATATTTGCAGAGGGAAAGGATTATAAGCTTGTCTATAGTAAATTGGATAATTTGGAGTTAATTGGGCTTACTAACTATGATTTTGATGGCTGTAAAAATAACTTGAAACAAACAGAAGAGCGCTAAGCAAACTCTGGTTGCTTCATCAACCATGCAAGTAGAGTTTGTGGCTTGTTATAGAGCTTTTGCATGAGTTGATTGGTTTAGGAACTTAATTTTTGGATTATGAATTTCCGCTTCCATTGTTAAGTTAGTGAAACTCTATTGTGATAATAAAGTTGTGATATTTTTTTCCAAGAATAATAGAAACTCTAGAGCTTCTAAACAAATTGAAATAAAACTTCTTGTTATTAAAGACTTAGTTCGAGCTAATAGTATTGTGATCATTAATGTCAACCGCTTACTAAAATGTTGTGGCTTATGATCTTCAAAAGGCAAGTCGATCATATGGGTATTTTTGAATAATTTGATAATCCTACTCAGTGGTAGCTTCAGTGATTATGAAAAACAAATTTTGTGCTATAAAAGAGTTTATTTGCATATTCAATGTTTGTCCTTAATGAATATATCCGAGTAATCCTCGTTAGAAAATCATATTTTTCTTAATAATATCATGCCTTATCTTGTGAGTTCAAGCTATATGCCATTTTGAGCAAATCTATATCATGATGAGTATTTCTCTTATAGTTATTGTCATATTGTGAATTTCATTGAGACATGCAGGTCTATAGTTGCTTTGCTTATTATTAATGCAAATGAAAGACATATAAAAGCCATTAGCCACATCGTTGAAGCATATTGAATTTAAGGAAATAAGGTTGATAATGAAGATAAGATATTAAGATCACATTTTGAAGTGTTATTTTCTTGCTACAATGCCACTTGAGATTTATGTTGATAAGCTTATTGGCACTGGTACCCATGAATTGGCCTAGAGGCAATAATGGGCATGACAGACTGCCATGATTCAATGTATGATGATCTTATTGGATTGAATTATATATGAAGGTTTTAAATATGCATGGACCAATTTACTTTTATATTGTGGCACAACTTCAGTAATATTTAGTTGATCAATATTATTGATAATTAACATTGTTCCAAGTGGAAGAAAATAATAATAATAATAAATTAAAATTTTAAAAAATTAATAAAAAAAGGTGGAAGAATGTTGGAATCTTCTCATAATTATAGGGTACCATTAATTACAATTTAATTAATAACTAATTAATTGGCTGGTAACACAAGTTAAAATTATAAGCCTACTGAATGATCCTAATCTATATGGGCCCAAATAAACTAAATTTGGTTTAAGCGGTTTGCAGCCAGTGTAGAACAAAGTTTTAACAACTCATGATGGAAGGGCCTATCAAGCTACAAATATAAAAGGGCTAGGTCCCCTAGCCTACCCTAATATGTTTTGCACTCATTCCATCACAAGGTTCCATGTTGTAGGAAAAAGGAGAGAAGACCTTCCCATCTCATTCCTTTTGTTCGCAATGGATCATTCAGGTATGTTAAGATCCTTGAACACTTTGATGATCCTAAAATTTGGTGTTGTATTCTTCATATATCCTATCATTTTTGTCTTCACAAATTTGGCATTCCACATGAAGACTTCAGCAAACAAATGTGTTAACTTAGGACAATGGGTTTGACTGCTATACATTTTGCCTATCACAATCAGACCATAACCTGAGTACATTACTTGGATAGATTTATATTAACATTAAATACAAGGGAAGTCCATGAATTACTTCGGCAAGCTACAAAAGTTAAAACTACTCGAGTTTGTTTAGGAAATTCAAAAGGATGTCTACAATACTGAATTTTAGTATTTAATCACCTTAACAGATGTTGCAAGCACAGGGACAAGATGACTCTGTGTATTAACTTTGAATCCATCCGTAACACCCCTGCATGGAAAAAGTGAAACATCATATTAGTGCTGACATATTGAATGAGTAGTTTCTATCAACTCATTAATTCCAAAGAATAACAAGTTCCGGAAATATCATTTCCAAACAAAAAGATTGCTAGAAATAATATACCTTCAAATTTTTAAACTTTGCAAAACATTGCCATTAAGGTCATACGATCACAATCGATCGGAGGCAACATTATTTAGGGAAAAACTTTTCAGCACATTTCTACTTATCTACATCTTTAATAAAGTTGAACAAGTTGAAGGAAAAACTGGGACATTAACAGGTACCCCCTGAACCATTAGGAACGTCAGGTTTTTGCAAGGGCATACCTATCAAGATGAATAGCCAATGTAGGTATCCGCATGATTGGCTCTTGAATCCTGATAAGCTTATGAGTATAAGAAACTGAACCATCTTTCATTTCCTTTACAATTAGACGACCTGCAACAGTTAGATCACGATCAAACCAGGTGTGCCACAATCCACCACCATATGTCTGCACGCCAACTTCCAGATATCCTCCTTTTGCTACCTAAAAAACGTCATATCGTGAGCAACAACTCGATTTCTAACCATTAACCTTTTTCCTCGGTTTAGATAAAATCATGCCAAAAACACTTCTAACTAATACCCAAAAGATAAAATGCATCAAAAGTGGCTAAAAAACCAAACAAGTTTAAAAAATCTTAATCAAATCAAGTATATAGCAAATGGAATTTGTATACCACAGCTTACAGATGGAATTTAAAGATACAGGGGATAGCAGGCAAAGCAATAACCAAAGGAATGAAATCAGCAACCTTTGAAGTGGGCTTCAGTTTGAGGCAAGGACTATCCGTGTGCGCTCCAATAATGTGGAATCCATTTCCAGCAACATATCTGGAAAAAAAATTTCTATTTAGCTCAGTATAAGTTGGGAGAAAAAAAAAACAGTCAGAAGACAGTTCTGTTTCCGCATTCGCATTCACGCATGTCAGGTAGGGTGTGATCAAAAGGAGACACCTTTTGCCAATTGCAAAGGCCACGATAGTAGAATGATTCCTCGTGAAGAAGTACTTCTTTCCAAGTTCCAGATTCCAGTCATCTCTTTCCGAAACCTGCTCGAAACCAACCTTCTTCAAGCGCCTCTTCGCCTCATCTAACAATACACAACAGATGCATGATGAATTACTATATATCTTTCCCCAAAAATATCAAAGACAACCGAAACGTGGAAGGTATGGACGGGAAAAAGCATAGAGTAGAGTAATCCGGGTGTTTAGGTTTTTCATTACCGACAGCATGGAAAGCTGTGGGAGATGCGTTGAGGAAATCGACGAGTTCAGCAGCGACTAGTTCGGCGGCGGCCATAGATTGCCCTCTTGGTGAGATGTGATCTCGCGATTTCGGTTTGACGGTGAGTAAATTTGCTCGCCGGAACGCAGGATAGATGCTCCGCAGATTTCGTGTACGAGTCGTGTGCTTCGAGCCAGTTGCAGTACGACAACTTCCATTTTGATACGCGGTAACTAAAATATCGTAATAAAAATACAAAAGCTACGCGACTAACATTTAAATTTATCTTAATTAATTTAATTTAATTTAAATGCCTAAGAAAATGTAAAATGTTATCGTAATCTAGAAAATGATCCAATACCCTATTTGGTTGAAACGTATGAGTGGGTTTAACAATTTTGGATTAAAATAGAATTAAATAAAATGATCATCAAATTATGTGGTTGCATAATAATTTATCCTACTCATAATTTTGAATTAATTTTGATTTTTAAAAAGGATAATGCACATCCAAAAAAGTATCAGATTTATATATTTAATATTTAAATTTTGTTAATTACTAAATATAGTACTCCATTAATTGAATCATCAATAATATTAGTTCACAACACCCTCTTTTCAAAAGATCACACGTTTTCATCTTTGTCCACCTTCGCTAATGTCTCCCTACACTCCCCACCTTGCTCTCCTTCATATTCCTCCTCCATCTTCATAAGCTAGGTAGCTTTACTTCCTCCTCTCCATCTTTCTTTCCCTCTTTCTCCATCATGCTCTTCTACATGTATTACCTCTACTCCCTCCTCCCTTTTCTCACCACCAAATCACTACTTTCACCCTTTTCATATTTTTCTTGTCCTCAATTCCATTGATGTCCTTATCAGCAAGCCCAATGAGATTCTGCCTCAACTTTCTTATGTCTTGGTTATTCGATGAACTTGTGGTGCGGCCTAACGGTATCAATAGGGTGGGTAGAGCTGATGAAAGTATGGTCATATAATGACTTGTGTCAAAACTTTTCATTGTCATTGAGGGTTCCATCTAATATATTTTGTAAATAATGAAGTTTAGGCGTTTAAGTGTAAATTGGGTAGTTTTAAGTGCTATATATGTACGTAAATCATTCAAAAAAATATAAATTGAACTAAAATAGATCACTTAAATCTCAATTTTATTATAATTTACTTGAATTGAAGCTATAAATCATAAAAATATGCTAAACTCAAGTTTTCTTGAGCAAATTTTAAAAATAGTTAAATATTTATAGTTGTGTTCGAATGAGTGCATTTACTCAAAATTTTAAAGGGAAATTTTTTTTCATAATATTCAAACTAAATTTTTTATCAATATAGGCTTTAAAATCGTTGGAACTCCTTTAAGATGGGTGTAATATAAATTATTTATGTATTACACTCATCCCAAAGCAGATATAAAGGCTTTAGAGCCCATTATGACCATTTTTTTTGGTAAAGACAACCTAAAACCAAAAATTAGGTTAAAAAGTTGCTCCACCACACTATAATCTCTTTTTTTAATGAGCAACTCATGAATAGATGAGGCAAATTTTCTATTTCTTTTATTATTACTATTTTATTTCAAACCCATATGGCCATTATGCATTTGTTATTTTTTCTATAGCTATCCTTTTTTTTTTTCAATTGGTTTATGTTCATTAACATGTATGCTAAAAAAATTATAGAATAACCAACTCTCCTCATTCGTGGCCTAGTTACACATTAATGTGTAGTCATTAAGAAACCCATCAGAAAAATTTACAATATGGCAACTCACTCTAATGAGTGACAGATGTTGGTCATTAACACTTAACACGAGTTATACAATGATAAATGAGAGAAGTCAAAAGCTAGATGATGGTGGAAATTAGATTGGTCATTCTCATAATATCTGGGGACATCAAGAACATGAGCATTAAACATCAATATATGGCAGCCATTGGTCATTGACAATCATTAAGTGATGATCAAGGATGATTTTTTTATTGATCATTCTTCTAATATAATAGGAGACCATGTGTCACCTCAAAAACCTCACACATTTTAGAAGTCAATCACAACCTTATGAATGGAGGGTTATCAAGGCTTCATGTGTCCTAGCCATTCAATTTGACTCTTCAATTAGCCTTAGGGGGGGTTTCCTCATAAAAGGTTTCAGGATGATCGTCAGTATTTGTTGAGGAGGCAACCTTTGAAGGTTTCTTGGTCTATGCATTATAGGGTCTCAAGAGAACTGTGAGACCTCGTTCCCTTACTGTTCCTCTCTGACTTTATTTCCTCCCAGGATCGTCCGGGACGATATTGAGATCGTCCAGGACGATCTGTACTATTCAAAATACCGTCCTGAAAATAGTTCTGGGAACCGTCCAGGACGATCGATTTTGGTCTGATCGTCCCGGGACGATTTTGCGATCGGCCGGTAAAATTTAAAAGATATATTTTAACTTTTAACATTAAAAAATTATTTCATGAGTTATTATAAGTCTAAATTGCAAATTGGCTTTGCTATAACTTACATATTATTGTGCTCTAATTATAATTACTTTTTTCTAATTTCAAAAGCATGGTTGCACTTCTTTAAGAATTTAACATGTGTCAATATAAGTGAATTTTTTGGGATCATTAAGTGTTTATTTTACGAACTGATTTCACCCAATCATTTTAGACATACTTAGCTATTTCATAAATATTTTTTCATAAATTTTGGATTCCTATATTTGAATATATAAAAAGATTTATATGAATTTTATGCTTTAAATTTGAATAATTAGCATAATTATCAATATATCCTTTGATTATTTTATTATAAAAATCTATATCAGCTCACATAACTCCTCATGGCCATTTCATTTTCCCCATTTTGTTTAATAGTGGAGGAAAATATGAAAAAGGTGAAAAGAGAAGAAACATATAGGTGAGAGAAAAGAAAAATTAGTTTTAGAAGGTCATCTAGTCATTTTTGCTAGTCTGTCCAACTAAAATATTCATTTGTCTCAAGATATGTTACATTTTGCTAATTTTTATTTTCAATAATTTGGTATTTTTAAGATTTTTCCAATCAAATTTGCATTTGGTTTTACAAAAAATTGCAGTTTTATCGGATTTTGGTAACTTTTATCCGTGTAACTTTTGATATGTTATTGGTGGGACTATATATTTAGTAATTCTAAGTATTTATTTGAGATTTTTGCCGAGTGATTTTGAAAAAATAATATTTTTATCAATTCAAACTTTATTTTGACATCTAAAAATAGTATTTTAGTTCAATTAAAACTTCAAAATATTGTTACACACAATCTCTAATAATGTGATGAAATTATGAATGTACATGACCTTTTGAGATATGAATCGACTTGTATATTGATGTTTTAAATTTTATAGATGTTTGATAGACTGTTTAATTGAAGGTTTTAGATAGCTCTGGTAAATTGTTTGAGAAATAGATTGACAATTCTTTCCAAGTTAGATCTTGGGGCGTGACAAGAACTCTCTAAATTTAATAGCCCTTAAATTTTAAAAGATATATTTTGACTTATAACATTCAAAATTTATTTCATAAGTTATTATAAGTCAAAATTGAAAACTGGCTTTGTGATAACTTACATATTATTCTGCTCTAATTATAATAATTGTTTTTCTAATTTCAAAAGCATTGTTGCACTTCTTAAGAATTTAACATGTGTCAATACAAGTGAATTTTTTGGGATCATTAAGTGTCTATTTTACGAACTGATTTCACCCATTCATTTTAGACATACTTAGCTAATTTATAAATATTTTTTCATAATTTTTGGATTCCTATATTTGAATATATAAAAAGATTTATATGAATTTTATTATTTAAATTTGAATAATTAGCATAATTATCAATATATCCTTTGATTTTTTATTATAAAAATCTATTTCCGCTCACATACCTCCTCATGGCCATTTCATTTTCCCCATTTTGTTTAATAGTGGAGGAAAATATGAAAAAGGTGAAAAGAGAAGAAACATATAGGTAAGACAAAAGAAAAATTAGATTTTGAAGGTCATAGATTCATTTTTGCTAGTCGGTCCAATTAAAATATTCCTTTTTCTAAAGATAGATTACATTTTGCCAATTTTTATTTTCAATAATTTGGTATTTTTAAGATTTTTTTCCGATCAAATTTGCAATTTGGTTTTACAAAAAAATGTAGTTTTATCAGATTTTGGTAACTTTTATCCTTGTAACTTTTGATATGTTATTGGTGGGACTATTTAATAATTCTAAGTATTTATTTAAGATTTTTCGCCGAGTGATTTTAAAAAAATAATATTTTTATCAATTCAAACTTTTATTTTGACATCTTAAAAAAGTATTTTAGTTCAATTAAAACTTCAAAATATTGTTACACACAATCTCTAATAATGTGTTGAAATTATGAAAACTTGGTTTTGGCAACTATACAACATCAGGTGAAAATTATTTAACAACCTTTAGAGTATTTTTGTATGATCATACGACAATACTTTGATTATTTTAGTAGTTTATAATTTACTTTATTTTTAATATCTATGATTGAAATAATTGAATTAGCTGCAGGGAGAAGAGATTCTATTTTATATTTGTGATAAAAACTATGAAGCCTGAGAGATATTATGATTCTGAAACTTGAGGGTTATTATGATATTCCATTAGAGGGAATTATGAGAAAGGATTATATTGTTTATTAGTATATACTAGAATTTGGAGCCTAAGGGCTATTTTGATATTCCCTCTCATTTTTTATGAATCTCTGAAGCATGCATTCTTGTTGCCAACTCTGCTCAACACATTTGTCACCATCAGTGTCTTTTTTAGTGTTATTTGTGGGAAATTAATCACCACTTTCCTTATTTTGGAAAGGATCCATGGAGAGGAATTCTTAACATCATGACCTTAACTCCTTCAATAGGGGAGCCCTGAGTAGCACTTCTTTTGTTACTCATAACTATTTGAATGTCAACTTCAATGATCTTTATTTACATATCTTCAATCTCATATACATCATCAAGGTCTTCCTTCAGTAACCACTAACGTCCATTGCTCAACTTGTGCAAACCCTAAATTGAGGGAAGGTTATTGAGGTGAATGATACCTTATTGTTACTCACATCATACCAACTTGTCTACAACACTATTTTCACTCCAATTATTATTGAAGAGGTGGTCATATTAAAGTTCAAGGCCCCTTGAGTAAAACATATTAAGACACATCTGACCTGTCAGACCACCTCAGTACATTAGAAAACATGAAGTCCAAGTACAACATCTCTAATGCAATCAATTGTCAGCTTTTTGTGAATACTTTCAATGACATAAGATGGAGATGTTTTAACTTTTTACCCATAGGAAGCATAAAATCCTTTAAGAATTTTTTCTATATCTTATTTTTTTTAGTTTACTATATCCAAGAGGTCATTGAAGATCTCTCAATCACTATTTTACATCAGTTAGAGCATAGGAGAATTCCCTGAGGATTACACCAATATATTTAACAAGGCATTTCATGAAGTCATTGGCAATGATAATAATATTACTAAAGCTACTTTTGTCCTAGAGATGTAACCCTATAATACTAAGCTTTTTGTTTCCAGGAATCTACTAACAACTCTGGAGGATCTATTGCAAAATGCCTCCAAGTATAATAATATTGAGAAATTCATTTGGAGAGTTGAATAACTTCCCTCATTTTTGCAAGTCCTCATAAAAAAGGGAGAAAATATAAGAACATTTCACATTGTTAAGTTTGATGTCATATTCAATCACTACAAGAAAATCCTATGCTATCGGCAAAAATTGGTGAATTTCCGGCGGCTTTCCGATAGATATTTTTCTACCAGCAAAAGCTACGTAAGAAACGACAACCGACGGCTAATTTCTGGGGTAAAATTTTTTGGTAGATTTCTGGCAAAATAATGCACCATGAGTAAAAAAAAAAAATTAATTTAAAAAACCAGACTGCCTGCTACCTGCCCTCCTGAGCTGCGTGCTGCCCTTACCTGCCAGCATGGCTCCCTGCTCACGCTGCCCGCATGCCCTGAAATTCAAAGTGAGTATGATTCCAAAGACCCAACCAGTTTGCTAGAAGGGCAAAATTGTGTAACTATCATGTTTTTTATTTAAAATAAAATAATTAAAATCCGACAAAAAAGCCACAGGAAACACTGCCATAAAATATGCAGAAAAAAATAGTTAGACATTTTCTGTCGAAAATATGTTGGAAAGATGCAGGAAAATAGTACGCTAGAAAGCCATCGGAAAAATCTGTTGGTAATGGGCAATTTTTCTGTAGTGGATGCAGCAGGATTCACTCCTATAAGGAGAACATCTAGTATAGCACAACCCAAAATATCATGAGGATGAACATATAGATCATACGGCAGAACTAAAGAAAATAACTTTCCGAACACTTGCTTGATACACCCCAAGGATAGATGTCATTCCAATTCATCAAAGACCTTAGGTTGTCATTGTTTCCGCTAAAATAATTTTGTAATTGTGCACGTCAAATATATATCTTTGAGTGAAATATTAGTGAATTTTCTCTTTCCATTTATTTTATGAAAAAGAAAAAAAAAATCATTTATATGAGAGATGCTAATTAATTGAAATATCAAACATAACATACCCAAGTAAAATTAGGTAACATGAATTATAACATTCTTGTTTATGCATCAAATACAACTTTATTATAAATAGTTCATGTGCCGAAAACTCAATGTTGCATTCTATCAAAGATTACACAGTTTAATTTAAAATATGACATATATTTCAATACAAGGTGACAAAATAAAAAAAGAAGAGAGCAACTTACATATGTCAAACAAAAATATAAATATACATTACAACTATAATAGATGACCATCAATAGAAGTAAACATTCACACTATAGAGCATAACTAGATAATAATGATATATCTAGACCTACCATATTTTATATTGCCTCCTCACTTTCCTACTTCTGCTCCATAATAACTTTTGCATGCGAGCTTGCAATTGTAGATGAGTTGTATAACAATGAATGTAGTACTCAAATAAGTGTTAGATTTTTTACCAATTAATTCCAGTTAAAAGAGTTTTTCTTCCTATCATATTTAACAAGCTTACTCATTAACTTGTTGTGCAAATTTAATATAAACTTGTCATCATGGTTGCTTCACTTTCGATACATGTTGATGTTTAAATTAATGTCATATATTTCATGATATTGCAATATGTTAATGAGGCAATTTAGCTAAAGATATATTTTTGTAGAAAATTTAGCCCAACAATATGACAATCAAACGCTTTAAATTTTTCCAACCATGTCCGATTAGAAATGCTTTCATTGTGGGTCACTGTGTGTTTTCATAGTCTCCACATGTAATGCCATAAGCAACTAATCATGTTCCAACATTAAAAAATGAGTGCAACAATAGAATGCATCATTCAAATGCATAAGCATTTCTAATCTAGGGTTTGATGATTAGTCGCACTTTTTCCTTTGCCGAGCTATTGTCTCTACTAATAATGTGTTAGAGGAACCTTTACTAACTTTCTTAAAGATATGACCCATCCTTATTGTTGTAACTTATAATAGACTCAAGAAGAACTAAGGAAGACTTCAGGAAAAAAGGAATAAGTTGAGAAGGAGCTAACTATGGTGCCTCCAAACTTGATAACCATCAGACTTAAATAGGCATAATATTAGGACAAATTTATTCCCAATAATAACATACTATTTAATGAGTCCCTTATACAATAATTTTGTAATAGTGATATAGGAATCCAATAGTATTATCAAAGTATAAAATATAGTAATTGAACACATAAATATGATATATTATCTTGAGAAATATAGCAACCCAGAACCAACTACACAGGATTCCTCCTTTATGGGAACAATATCTGCTAAACACCACCATCAATAAATGTTTCTTATGTATACAAAAACAAAAAAGATTGTCCATCACAAATGACTTGTCTCATCAATTATCTCCATTTTCTTACAGTGTAAATATAAAATAATAGAAAAATTAGACTATCATATAAATAATAAAAATATTTAATTTATATAAGGATTTAATCATAATACTTATAAAATATAATTAAAAAAATATAACTAATTTATTTATTATGATATTTTTATTTATACTTATACTTATAAATTAGATATCTATATATTCAATTCTTAAAATCATTTACAAAATAAAAAAAAAGAGTTATGCTTTCAGGTGTAATCCATGTAATTTAGCCATAATTAATAATAATAGTTAATCTATTTTTCTTATATCCTAATATCATATTGAATAATACTTATAATATATTAATATTTAAAATAATCATTGATTAGTAAATTATTAAATTAGTGAAACATAAATTCTAATTTCAAAATTTTATAGGCAAGAGGTATATTTAAAAAGATTTAGTTAGAAAATATCATAAATAATATTTCTTTATTAGATTTAGGAAGAATTTAACTCTTAACATGACACAATGTAGAAAAAAACTCATATAGCCAATCCCACAGTGGAAAAAAAGTTTAATATTATAGTTGTATACTTATTATGTGTGAATTTCTAGTCTATCATTGTTCGTCTCTTTTTATAATTACTCTTCTCTGATTTTTTAGTATGTCCTTCCTAAGCAAAATTTTTATCAATCTTAATTATATATGAATATCATTATAATTATTAATTAATTGCATATTAATTAAACTAATGAAATAATAAAGCAAAAGCAAGGGCCCAATCAATAGATTATTTTCTGCAGACACCGAACGCAATTCACTATCCGGAGACCAATTAAAATGCGCTACGTCAGCGATACCAAACTCGATACCGAGCTTGATATCAAACTGGGGTAACGAACAATAACTAGCCGGATATCAAACATAAAATAATAGGACTAATTCTAATTAATCTACAAATATTTGCATGAAATTATTTCACCTAACCCAACCTAGAGTGGGACCGAAAGAACTAGGGTCACTAGACGGTATTCTCGACCATGGCCTTTCTGATATTCTTTGTCCATACTCTTCCTATAGTCTAAGCTTGCATATGAACTTTTATTTGGTCCAGTCACCTGACGTAGCTCTACATTCAGACGCCAGTAAAATAGTGCCACGTGTTCTCACTATTTAACGCGTGACCCGACAACCCCGACCCGGAACATAGACGAGATTGCTATGTTTGCATGTTGCTAGGTATTGCTCGGTATTGCTTTGTATTAGTCTTCACAGAACAATATTTTTCATTATTGCCGACCTAACAATACCGAGCAATACCTAGCAATATCGAATAATACCTAGAGCAATACCGAGCAATACACGAACATAACAATCCCGGGTCAAGTCATCAGGCCGTACGATATTGGATAAGACCACCTGGAGTCTGGAGACATGTTATTAGCATCCGAGCCTGAGCTATGTAAGGTCACCTGAACTCATAATTGTTCCGCAGGGTTTGCTTTTCGTTGTCTCCATATTCGTTGCCGCTTCGGCTTCCCGTGTTGCGACTTGCGGGGTGAAGTTTTGAAAGAGTGGAAGCTGCTTCGCCCTCTTCGACAACGTCGTTCCTGTTGGATCGGAAGTCACGACGGGAGCTCGCCACGCACGAAGGTGACGATCTTTCACCCCTTTTCGCGAGCTTCTGCAGCTAAGTCCTGTAAACTATGGGATTTACTAAACCCGGGATTTAGGAAAAATATGAAAACGCAATGATATGGGAATTTACTTACCGTGATATTTGAGCAGGCGTTTGGCAAGATTTAACTCGAATCCTGCTTAAATCCTGCATCCAAACTGTAGAAACCTTTCGTCAGACTTGCATTAAATCTGATAGCCGAAACTATTCATATAGAATGAAGAACGTAATGGATAACGGCAGCATAAAACTGATTCCCTATTCCATTGAAGAAGAACCCAAGCTCCACAATACTATTGGTATATATGTATTAAAGTTAGTTATCAACACGCGATGAGATGAAGATCAATTGGAGACTAATGGCTGGATGAACTACAACAATAAAGTGTATAGTAGCAGCAGGTGTCTTAGACAGAGAGATCTTAGAGCGTGCAACACCATTCCTAGATAACTTATCACTTGAATTAATCATTTATTATCTCCTCACAAGTTAACAATGTGTTCTTGAATTATTAACTTGGATCTGAAGTAAGCAAAGAACCCAGCAAACAAGGAATGTAAATATATATGTAGGTTGATCTTGTGAAGTAATACGATAAACAGAGATATGTTGGGATTCGATACAATTTTGAATGAAATGAAAATCAACCTCGATGTTTTTAGTAAGAGCATGAAACACCGGATTATTAGTCAAGGGAAGAGCTGAAACATTATCACAAAAAAATAGGTGTGGGTTCATCAAGTGAAATATGAAAATCAAGAAGCAAGCATCTCAACCTAATATTGTCAGTGGTTGCAATAGTCAAAGCCCAATATTCAGATTTAGTGGAAAAGTGAGCTATGATAGTTTGTTTTCTGACACACCACGGCATTAAAGTGGAGCCAAGGTAAGAGCAATAACTAGTAATAAAACAAGGATTACATTTGTGAGCAACCCAATCAGAGTCCAAGTAGGCATGAAGCTCAAGTTTGGAACAAGAGAGGGGTAATCCAAAGTGCATGGTTCCTTGAAGATATCTTAAAATTCGTTTCAGCAACTATAAATGAATGTGATATTGCCGATGCATATGCCTACAAAGGAAGAATACAACAAATGAAGTGCCAGAACGTGTAATAGCGAGTTACTAAAGCGACCCAACCAACTAGAAATAGAATTCAAGTTTGGCATGCAATTCAGAATCAACAACAATAGTCGGCCGTTTGGAGGGTAGAGTAAGAACATGCTTGTAATCTTAAAGAGCAATAACATTATTATGTACAATGTGATTAGATTGGTGGTGGAATTTCAAGAAAAAGTTGAGGATTTAAATGGAATCTTAGGTTTGAAATTAAAATTTTGATTTTGACTAATTTGCTAAGAAATTTTGGGAGCACTCGAGGGACTATAGGAGATGAGGTGGAGAGAGAATGGAGGTTGGTGTAGAGAGACAATAACAAAATATGAGATTTTTCATTCTTGTTCACTGGAGAGATAAAAGAGGTGTGAGGGTTGTGTCATTGAATCTCTTGACAAGAATTCAACTTTTCAATTATTTTCTTATGAGAGAGGAAAGGTGCTATGCGGGGAGAGAAAGATAGGAGAGAATTCAATTATAGGAAATTGGTAGAGTTAAGGGACAAACCTCTAAGAAATTATTGTATTCAAGTGCAAAATGATGAAAAATTGATGGAAACTTTAGCAAAATGGTAACTAATTAGCTATAATACAAAACTTAACCAAGATATACATCTGAATGCAAGAAAAAAAAAGGGATTCTGGAGTAAAATGTGGGAAAAGTAGTATCTGCAATGTCATTCTTCTACCTTCAAGATTGCCATCATATTTGTTAAAATTTGTGCTTGCTCTCCTACTCAAAGGCATTTCGTCAAGATTGGAGTTTGATGTAGCATTTGGAATTGCCACAAAAGTTTCTTACAAGATGCAGGTATTGTCTATCTTCAAGAAAATGCAAGCTCCTTCCATGGAATGTTTTGTTACTACTTTAGCCTCATAGAGAGTCTCCACCACTCTTACTCTCTAAGGAATAGCTCTTTGTGCTTTAGTGGAATTAATGTAGTCTAAAATTTGATTGGTGATGATTCAAATAGATAGGGCTTTTATTTATGCATTTAATTTTTTTCATAATTCAGCTATTTATTTATTTATTTTTAATTTTATTAAGATTGTCTTGTAATTAGCCTTGGGGGTAATTTGAATGTTCAATTATCTAACTATTTTTATGATACCCCAAATAGTCTTTTATTTATGCATTTAAAAATTTAATTTATACACAATTAGTAGTTATTTATATTTATTTTTTATTTTTATGAAGATTCTCTTACAATTAGCCTTGGTTTGGACTTTTACTTATCAAACAATTTTAATAAATAATTCCTTAAACTTTATGATGCATTTAATGAGAAAGTCCTACAATAATTGTTTTGGCTTCCTAGTTTTCTTGCCCTTATTTATATTTATATTTATTTTTATGAAGATTTTCTTGAAATTAAGCTGGGGGTAGTTTAAAATTTCTATACATAGCCTCATATTCATTGTAAAAAACTATGTTATGACGAATTTATGAAAAATTCCTATGGTCTTTGTTTTAGGTTTTTGATTTTCTTTTTTTGAGGATTCAACAATTTGATGTCTTGAGGGTTGATTTTTTTGGTATCTTTTCATTTATTTCTCACTATTTCTTATTGGTTTTCAGTATTCAACTGTGTACCCTACTTATGTTGATGCATGTGGTATGTAGGTTTGGATTGATTATTATGTGTTTGCATTAGTGTTTATTTTGACATGTTTATTAGCACCTTACTATTACTACACCTTATGTTATGGTTGAGTTTTCATAGTATTATGTGCTTTTTTATAAGGCATCCAACATTTTTTGATGAGCATGTTGGAATCGTTCATTCTCACTAGTGAAATGTTGCATTTTTAATGCTTATATTTATGAGATGATAGAGATGTGCAAATTGTATGCTATTGTTATGCTTAGCACATGAGCATGCCTGATGCTTTGGTGCTCGCTAGAGTTAACATGCTCACTTGGAATCGATGGTTTTTTGGAGCAAACAATCTCCCTGTTATTGGTTTTTTTGATGGTCATGCAAAAGCATGAACAAAAGCAAGAGAAAGGGAGGGAGGAAAAGAGAGAATCTTGCATGTAAATATCTTTGCATTCATATGATTCATCAAAATTCTCTTATAACAAAAAAGATAAATATCTAAAGCAATCAAGGGAAATAATATTGAAATTTTCACAAAACATCTTTTATTAAATAATTTATCGATCCCACATTTATTTCATAATAAATCTAAATAATGGAGGTGATGATATGTCCAATTAAGGTAAATGATAAAATGTTAAATAGTTTGTATTGTATTAACTCGCTTGTGGCGCAAAAAACTATTCCTTGAATTGGATGGATTGGTGTCCATGGAAGAGGTGTTGGGAAACATGCTCATGTGTAGTTTCAATTCTGCAAGAGCAATCAACCACTATAGTCTTGTGGATGTGGAGGAGGTTGATTCCTATCATAAAGAGCACGTGTGTTGAGAGATATTTGAACAAGCAATATATAACATATGGGTTTTGGAGCTGGATGTCACCACTTATCATTCAAGTCCACTTATCATTCAAGTGTAAAAAATCATCAGCATGTGTGAGGGTCCCACGATAAATGGCTAGGGTAATAGGGATAGTACAAACCAACTTATAACATTGAGAGTGGAGTAAGAAAAATTACAGGTAATCGAGAGCATTTTCTAACTCCACCAATTGAGAATCTAGATGCTTTCATACATTATGATTGTATTATGATCACCTATATAATGATCTGATGGTTGAAAATGTGGAAAAACTAAGTCAATTTGTGATGGACCAGGCAATGTGATAAGACATTGGGGGAACAACCTATATTTCTATCTATAGAAATTGAGGAACAATGATTGGAGGCTCCTGAGCTTAACGATATCTTACATCTCTAGCTCATAGAGCAATGTAATAATATTTTCAAATCAATATATTGTTGTAAAATTAAGTATTGGCATAATCTATAGTTTAAGTTTAAGCTTACACATATAATTGGGCTAAAATTCGAGCTCGTCATCAAGCTCAAGTTTGGTTACTATATCAATCTCAAGATTGGGTATGATTCTCAACATAAGTAGGCGAAAATAGAAAGACTGATGGAGCAAATGGATTTGGTGAGGCACTTAAAACTACCGTAATGTGGAGCTTGTGGAATTGAGTAGAAATATTGGGTTTTTGTTTAGTTTGCGAGAGTGGTGGATAATGTAATTAAGTGTAATGATAATTTGGTTGAGGATTGATTGAATGATTGTGTGTGGATAGTGATCATATGGTTAGAGAAAATGATGGCATTAAGACAAACATAAATATTGATTTCATGATGTGTTTAATGCAAAATTTGATGTGATTGATAAAAATATGAATGATGAGTGTGATCTTAGGTATCGTAATCATGTTGTTTATGAGAAGTATGATGTGATCAATGATAGTATAAAAAATGAGTGAGACCATGGGCATCATGAGAGGTATATGAAAAATGTGAATTTGGATACCAAGTTTGGCAATATTGGTCATCTTCAAAATCATCCCATGTATCTTAGTGGGTTTACCTAGATTGATAGGATTCAATTGTAGATTGAAGTATTGATGATGAGATGCTAAAGTTAAAGGTTGGTTATAAGGGCCTTGAAGATCATTATTCCAGTTATAATAATGATGAGATGCCATAATTTTAGGCAGTCATCATTAGATGATGAGATGTATTTGGAGAACAGCTGAACAATAGAGGATGATTTTTTTTGTTCTTTAGTGTGAGCTATGTTTTTCGTTTTTCCTTGAAATTGATGGAGATGATTCGATGATGTGTGGTCGATGTTGCAGGTAATCAGAGTCAGTTGAAACTATGAAGCAAATGAACAAGGAATTTTGATTTTTCTTTGATGTGGTTGACTAAGGAGGCCAAGGATGATATGTTTGGGAGGCTCCTCTTTTGTCGGCTCTCTTTGTAGAAAAGAAACTCCTTGAATTTAGAGGTGCAATGGAAAAATAACATAAAGAAAACAAAAATCAAGCAAATAAGCCAAGTCTTTATGTGGAAGATATTTTATGGCTAATTCTGTTGTGAATCTTGAAGGATATTTGTGCAATGAATGTAAATGACTTGTAAATATTTTGATGGGGATTTTATACATAAGAAGTTATCATGATTTTAATGTTAGAAAGGCGTGATGAAGCCAAATATTTTCAAATTAGGTTTTCATCAAGAAGGTATTGTGCCATTGGTTTTAGCAATTTGGAGAGGTAGCATGCTATAAATTTTTTTTTTGGCATATTTGGATGGAAGTGGTGTTGGCTTTGTTAAGGGAGCGATTAGGTGTTTTTCTTGGGTTGGGTTTGGTTGATGCAGAAGCACGAGAACTCCCTCTGTGCAAAAAAAGTATGGTTTTTGCATGATGATGATGAAGATGACTTGCACTTTGTTTACTTAAATGATGAGGGAAGGGGTGGTTGTATTAGAGGCCCACCAAGAGAGAGAAGTAAAATGTAGACCAAAGATGGGCCTAGAGAGAGTGTGTAGCTAACCACATCTTGAAGTGATAGGTTGGAGACAAACTTGTTTACAAATATTTTTGAATTCATATCATTAATTAAAATTTTCTTGTAAGCATCCTATATTCATAAAGAGGATTGTACATCGAAAGAGTAAACAAGAAAGAAAAGATTTCTAAAACAATCAAGACAAATAAAAAAAGACAAGCTTTTATTGAAAGATTCTCTTAGTAAAATCACTCGTGATTATATATTATTACATAATTCTAAAAAATCCCAAGTCTAAATTGTGCGAGTGATAACATGTCCAAGTACGGCATGCTATGGCATTATAAGAGCTCTGGTATTGCATCACGTTAGCTAGGCGTACTTATTGATTGCATCTCTCCATTTTATACATATTGATTATTAGAGTATGCATAGGCATGCTTTTTTTTCTTGATAATTATTTGGTCTTTTTGCTATTATTATCATTGATGCATACATCTCACTGCTTTGACTTGAAAATAAGAAACGACCATTAAGATATTTTTATAAAGCATTAAGCATTACTGATCTCACCTATATTTACTAATATTCTATTGTTTGGCATTAGTTATCAATTTTTGACTTATTGTTATGTTATTTTTTAGTCATGTTGTTTACGTGTAATCCTTAAGGTATTAGGAAAGAGTCGCATATCAATAGTAAGCGAAATAAGTATTATTTGGTTATTAATATTGATTGTAAGATTTAGATTCCCTTTGATGAATAATTATTTGTCTTACTTTTATTTAGTTTTGGTGGATATAATTGCGTTGATGTCTATGTTTTTAGCATCTCTTACATGGTTATGGTGGAACTTTATATTTTTTACATAGGCAGGTTATATATGCAATCATGTATTGGAAACATAACCCATCTTATTGTTCTGCCATCAAAAATTTTTTTGGCCAGTTGGGCTAATCATGATAGAGGGAGAGAAGAGAACAAGCCTGGAAGGGTTGGGATTAGCACTTCCACATAAGATCCATGTTGCCTCGAGTGATTCCCAGCTCAAGGAGATCTTACTAAACATTAAAACCTCCAGGACACCTGTGAGTCTTGAGTTTTCTCCCTTTTTCTTTAATTTTTGGAGTGGTTATCCTTAATAACTACTTTAAATTAATGGGATATTGAATTTTTTTGTTTAGGCTGTTATAAACTATGGGGCTTCATGGTATGATCTTATTTTCACCCTTTGTTGTTTCGTATTTTGACATTTTTGAGAAATTTTAAGGTTTATTCTCTTATGTTGAAAATTAAAGCTGCTTATCTAATTTGTTATTTTTAGTGAGATTGCCCTAGAACCATTTTTCCAAAATATTTCATGAATTTAAGTTCAATTGTTGAAGCAAGTTATTATGATTCTAGTGCAAAGGGTAAAGTATATTTAAGGAGATGATTGAGCACTTTCTAATGCTTTCATGTTCAATTAAATCAATTTCGTTCCCCACAAATCCATGATGGAGCAATTTCTCATGCTTTCATGTTCACTTTAAATCAACTTCATTCCATCAAAACTAAGAGATTTTTAATTAATATGAAGGTTGAAATCTGTCAGGTGATTTAGGAGTTGGAACTGTGGTAATCAACAAATCAACTTATATACTTCTTATGTTATGAGAGATACATGACAAGAAGCTAGGGCCTACGGCTCCTTTACATAATGGAACTTTGTAAATTGAAGTTCATGCAGGTTAATGAGTCTTATATGAGCCTCTCAACTGCCATCTTTGAGTTCTATGGAGGCTTCTCTATTCAATGCCTTGTCTACTTGATATATTATCACCATAACTAATATCATCCACATCATTATTTATGCCTTTTGAATTCAACATATAACATGCTTTTTACATGTGCATGGGAGGGCTAGAAATATTCGAGTTGTAGGGTTGTGTACTTGTCATGCTCCAATATTTAGGAACCTTCTATATTCTAGAGCTTCTCAAAGAGGTGGGCTTACTCTTTCCTATGAATTGAGCTCCTTTGGATTGGAGAGTAGTGATATGATTGTTGTTGAAAGCATCTCCTTGACACGAAGAAGTCAAACATACTAGTTTTTACTCTGTCATTTGGATACCTCAGAGTTAAAAAGCTAAATTTTTTGTTGGAGGAACTTAGAAAATCTCATCTCCTCTATATTATGGACTTAACAACTTATTGCTTCTTAGAGGTGTTGAGTAATGGTAGTGACCACTAATATGACTTCATAAGCTGAAGAGTTAGTTGCCCCCTCTTGCCTTAGAGTATATTCCATCCTTGTTTTAAAGAGGGGATCAAGATATGGATTTGAATTTAAATTGTCCTGGAAACATCACCTTTTCATGGAAGGGGCTTTCCAGCACCCTTTAGTTAGAGGGGAATGGGATCTTCCTGGTCATCTTCATTATTGCTTTTTAGTGATAATGACCATATTGGATTGGGGGCACATTTTTGTAAAACATTAAAGCCATCTTGTTTACTGCCTTCTTTGGTGGCTGCGGACTTCACAATCAACGCCATAACTTCTTACAATTGCACAGGAAGGTGTTAGACCGGTCCAATGGACCGGTCCAGCCGGTCCACGCGGGACCGACCCAACCACAACGAGGCGGAAGTTCCGCCTCCCGTTTCCGCACGCACGCCCGCCGTTTCAGCCGCACGCCCGAATAGGAAGGTTTTTGAATGGATTTTAGGAGGGAAATTGAATGTAGGGATTGTTTAGGGAATTGCTTTTGATTTGTATGCATTAAATAGTTGATTTTTCTAGGGTTTGAGTATCTTGAATTTGGCTGAAATTTGAGATCTCGTAGATTTAGGTTTCTTTGGGCTCTAGCGGCGTCTAGAGATTTGGGAGAGATCGATCCTCCTCTCTAATTGAGGATCAATTGTATCTTTTCTATTTTGTTGCCTCTACTAGTAAAATACAAGTCTTTTCTCCACTGTTTTTCTCCTATTTGCTATTTTTCCACTGTTTTGGGGGCTGATTTCTGCTGTGGACAGCAGGTTATCATTGATTATTGCTTCTAAAGTGGTTAGGAAATACTTGAAATCAAGTATTTCTTATCAGAAGGGTCCCATCAAATGGAAATTTTTTATGGTATTTGCAGTTATGATCTTTCTTTATTAGATTTAAATGAGTATTTGACTTTTAACAAGACACAATGGCGTAAAAGGATTCATGTAGCCGACCCCACGTAGTGGGACAAAGGCTTGATGTTGTTGTTGTTGTTGTTGTAATTACATAGACTGAAAAGAATCGCATATTATCATCTACTTGGTGCTCCTTTGCTTTGGAGACGAATTCTACAAAAAGCTCTAAATGAGATATGAAAATAAAAAATATGGAGCTTAGCCTCTGTATACATCTTGCTGAATTTGAGTTGTAGGATGAAAGAACCTAGGTTTATTTGCTCGATAAAGCATTGTTGGGGACACCTTATCTCTTCCAAGGTGCTACATGTCAAGAGACGATCATCGTAATGCTTTCATGCTACATGTCAAGAGACGATCATCGTAATGCAAAGTCATGCTCTAATGATTAATAAAATTCACCTTCTTTTGGATAACATTGCTTTTTGTAATAATATAGAGTAGTTAGCTATTTTCTGCAATTTATACCAGAACATTGTGATCAAATAATATGATGACAAAAGCATTTTAGGCATAGAGAGCCTTGATTATGAATTACTGAAAAAATGCATAGAAGGGTTTTGACGAGTCTTCCATAGATTCCTTGATTTTGATAGGGCTTCCTAGATGCTGAGTTGCATAAGTTTTCATGTCTAGGTGATGATACTTTATTCCACTCCTTGGGGGTGGCTGAATGTTTGCTCAAAGCAGGAAAGAATTGTCTTTAACAAAAATGGACCTCTTTTTTGATGAGGAAGTTCTTTGCCACTCTTTAGTTATACTTTAGCTAATTTCTTTTATGGTTGCTCTAGTAAGACTGGAAGTCCTTCATTCAAAGTCTCTTTACGTTAATCAACTATTGGTTGAGATGATTCCTCCTCAGATATGGCTTCAACATCATTAGTGTATGTTGGATAATTCTTTAAAAAACTAGCAAATTCATGTGAATATTTGTATAAGAATGGTAGCAGTTTTTCTTGTTTGAATGCTGATACTTTTTGTTTGGAAAGAAAGAAAGGAACTTTGAGTTAATGCTTATGTTTTATGAAAAAAATGTGTGAGCAGCATGTTCAACCCCTGAATTGGCTGTTTTTCCTTTTCTATATTTGTAATTTGTAGGCTTATATGTAATCAGGCCAATGGATAAAGAAAGAAGTGAAATTACATTATACATTACTCAAATGAAAATTTAAACCAAACATACAGCGAACTAAAAGAAAAAAAACTTGCATCCAGTGAATCTAAATTTCAGGAGGAAAGGGCTCATTTCTAGCCACTTTAACAGTATGAATATTTCTCATTAACTCATTAGAGTAATCATAAGGAGTTTGACATTGCCTTGAGAAAGTTTTTCTTGCTCTCAGCTCTCATCATGTTGCCCTCCTATACTTTCTATTAATGAAACTAAATAAAACTTACATGGGTCTTTTCTCTACTTAGCATTTCTAACGATTACAAACTCGCAGATCTCTGCCAAATTTGTTCGGCTTGGACAAATTTGGCTCCGAGAAATTTAGCATTTGTTTTTCACTGAGCATATGTCTTTGGCAAAATGAAACATGAATGCAAGCGCACAAGATATTTTTGAAATTCATCATCAATATTGATCACAATATCATCACTTATAGTAGCTTCATGTGCAAGTTATATAGATTTGTCTAGGAAATTGTTAGATGAAAATTCACAAAGTGGAGATAGTGAAAGAGAAGAATTTATGGAATTGACATTAGGTTCATGAAACAAGGTTACGTAAGACATTAAATCAATGTCAATTTTTCATAGATTTTTTTATTTGTTGGCATTACTTAAAATGGGTGGCTGAATTTTAAGTGGTCAATCCTTTTTCATTTTTAATTTCTTTAAGGTTTTAATGTGAAACTTTTTGTATTTAAACAAACCATTACTTCGTTGTCGTATGTAAACTTTATAAACATCCTATTTACATCAACATAAATCTTATTGTTATATTTAATTATCCAAATTTTTTAAAATTTTCTTATTCAAGTTAGTCTATATTATGGGAATGGTTGTGCAAACATACTTGATCTATACTCAATAGTAGGGGTGCTAGTAAAAGACAAGACCTGACCTGATAACTCAGCTTAAACTTATCTAAAAAATCTAATTTCGGTTTGGCCTGATTTTTATTTGAGTTGGTTTTGGGCCTAAATTATAGGGCTAATTATTATTTGGGTTGGGTTCGAGTTGAACCGAAAAAATTGAAATCAACTTGAAATTGACCTGATTACTATTTGGGTTTTGGTTAGATTTGATTCATGTTGATTAAGTCAACCACGTCATATTCGGGTTAATTGGGTTGTGTTGTTATAAAAACGTACATGCTCAATTTTTCTATACAAGTTTGTTGGGCCAGATGTGGGTTTGGTTTGAGTTGGGTTCAAGTTAAAGATTTTGACCCGTATAATAAATAAGTTGTGTTTAGGTCAATTAGATTCAAGTCGAGTCAACTTTGTGTCAGATTTGAACCCTGCCTGCCAACTCAAATTGACACCCCTACTCTATAGTAAGCTCAACATGCTCTATAGCTTTCTAAGTTAAAACTTTGTACCTATTTCAAATGGACTCATGCCCATAGACTTATTAACATAGTCTGCTATCAATTTGTGGTTGATAACCAGTTAAAAGTTGTAGTTTTGTTCTCATCGTTTTCTCAAAACTTTATGTAGAATAACTCATGGATTTTGCATATCAATCATAATAATTATTTTAAGGAACCCATGTAATTTAACCACCTCATTAAAATATAATTTAACAATGTTGGATGCATTAGCAGTTTATGATATGCCATGAAATAAACTATTAGTTATTTTTTAAAAAAAGACTAGTTATAAAAATAGAATTACGCTTTCTCAACATTTGTGATAAACCTTATACAAAATACATACTAATGTCCTCCCATACTTGTATGGAATTGGCAAAGGTGTAAATACAGCTTTAGCTATGTTTTCTGCTTTTAGTAGTATGACAAATTCTACTTTATGAAATTATATGTGTCACATCTCTTTTTAAACCAGGCCAATAATATTTTCCTTCAGCCATGTTATAGTTTTATGTCGCTAAATTGTCCAACGACACCTTCAACATTTAATTTTAAAATAAAAAAAAACCCTTAAAGATGAATAAAAAAGGCAAAGATAAGTATTATTAAACTAAATAATCATCTTTGAGAATATAATTTTTGTCAAGCATTGATAAATTATTATCTAATTCTTGATAAATCTCTTTAAATCCCTTACAAATGACATACTCCTCTTTTATATTATCAAAATTAATTCTCTTCACCTATATTTATGACCACAATAACGTATAGTCTTCATTAAACAGCTAAGGCCTCAGATAATGAATAGTTTGCACAAAAATACAAAATTTCATATGATAGTTTGCATTTCTATTTAGCCACATTAAATTTATCATTAAAGAATACAATGATGTGTCCTTCCTAGCTTAATACTCAATCAATGTCCATACTAGATGCATCTCAAGAAACTTCAAACATTTTATTAAAATCAAGTAATTTAAGCACAGGTGCTCATCCATTTGACCATAACAAATCTCTCAAATTCTTATGCTCACAATTAGAGGCTAGAACCGATTCAGAAAGGTTTTATTAATTTTCTTTAGGTTTCCTAAGTACATACTGATCAAAATAGGTGTACCTCATGGAGCGCTTTTGGATGTAGAGTTTTTTCTTTAAATGTTTTCTATTATTTGTTGTTACCTGCAGATCCCTTTGTTTTTGGTTTCTCCTTGTGACATCAACCAAATTTCTCTTTTTCCTTCTAGATAAGCTGTGGACAGCAGTGGCCTTTACTGATTTATTTTTAATTTTCATTTAGCAAACTACTGTATATTTTTTCTTCCTGATAAACTGTCCACAGCCGATTTGTATTTGATTTATCACCGAAATCACATATGGTTCCCTGATTTTCTGATCACAAGATTTGTAAAATTTTCCCCAGTTTTGTTGTGTTAGATTTCAATGATATGGTTATGCACCAGGTGTCGTCTTTTATAGCAGACACCAACAACAATCAATCAACAAACTAGTTGTCTTTACAAACAATAAGGAAGAGCCATAAAATAGCTAGCTATATGTGCTCGATGCCAGGATGCTTAGCTACGGTTTTTGTTACAATGCCTGAACTTTGGACTAGCAACTGCGATGGAATTTGGAGATTAGAGGGAAGCAGAAGATTTTTTAGATTTCTGATTCATTTTATTGTAGGAAATCAAGCCTGTTTATCTGTAAATATTGCATAGACAAATACTTATCCAATCCTAAACAAACTCCGCAAAAAGAGGAAACTTTAGATACAATAACAAACTAGATAACTTCAAATTACAAGATAATTTAGGGATGAATTTTTATAATATGCATTTTAACACAATTTTATCCCAAAAAGTTAGAAAAATAATAAAATTCATCCTTGTCCTGCCATAATATAGAATTTGAATTTGATCCAACAATCTAGCTTCTAGAGTTTTAATCTCCTTTGTATGATGTTTGAATAATAATTTAATCATCTCTATGGACTCCTAACAATTGGTTATTTAATCTCATTGATTTGATATAAGAATTATCATCGTCAGCAATTTTTTTGGAGAAATTAGGCTGTTAAAACTTCATTGAACACGATCTCTTTGATTTATCAATGATTTGATGTTTAAATCATGATTACATGCGATCTGATTGATGTCGTATTTGTTTAGATTCCCAAATTATAGGTTCCCATCTCAAAATATCCATACAACTGGGACTTTCTAGCTTCCCAGTTGTACCACCTTATTTTGTTTGACCACTGATCTCTTATGATGTTTCTTGGACATTTTTGAAATATCTTTTGAGAGTTTGAATTTTGAGAATTATTTTGTTCATGGAGCTTGGATGGCTTTTCAACTTTAGAAGCCTCCATTAAATATCCAAAGTCATAAATTATGGGTACTACTTGGTTTGACGTATTTCTATGATAATCTCTATTCTTTCAAACTTGCCAGACTTTATCTTGTTTGAATTGGCAAGGCGGTGGCTCTTTTTAATCTCATTTTCTAGCAATGAAGGCTTCCCTACTTTCACGAGCTCTTGCTCTATTGCTCTATTGTTCTTTTGGAAATTTTTTTTTTTCTTATGGATGTTTTTGGGTAAAGGTCATCTTTGTGTAATTGTACAAAATTTTGACCACTTGATCACCTTTACTTAGATGGAGGCAATATTGATGATCGAGTTCCAGCATAATGACAAATTTGAAAGGGATGTGCCAAAGACGGGCTATATATCTAGCTCTTCAGTCTGTATTTGCATGTCACCTTGTTTGCCCTAGTTAAGAGAGCATGCCTTCTCTTTTCTTTTTCAACTGGTAGAAATTTCTACCATGCATTGATAAGTCTAGTTGCTTGCCTTGTTTCCACATCTTTCATTGCTTGGATTTAGTCTTTTTTAATAGATGTTGATGAGGACATCAACCAGAGATTTCGACATGTGTACCATCGACGGAATCGTAGATCGACGGATATGATTTAGAGTCTTTACTTTTGATTTATTTTATGTTTTATTTATTTTGCATTTCAGTTTTCCTAGTTTACCCCTATGGGTAATGAGTTCTTATTGTAGCCCTGAGGGCATTTGAGTCTTTCTTCTTTTCTTTATTATTGAGGCCTATATATAGAGGTCTTGTGCTTTGTAAGAGGTTAATGAATGATTAAATGAAAATTCGATATTTGTCTTCTTCTTGTGTGTACACTTGAGAGAGGAGAAGCCTAGGAGAGGCTCAAACGAAGTACCCAACAGCCCCTTCAGGTGAGCTCTTGGTTTTCCCCCAAAACTTCTTCTTCTCTTTCTTCTTCCCCCACCACCCGAACCCCTTCTCTTCTCCCAGCCAACAGCCCACCTCAGCCCCTCTAACCTCAACCCTAACGCCACATCCAAACCTCCACCCACCGGCCCAAATCACCATTCCCCTCTCCTACCCGACGCCATCCCTACCCCCGTTCCCCATTGCCACTGGCCTACCATCATGATCCCCACCATAATGATGATTCCACTCAACATAATGTCTTTCCTTAATTAATTCAAGCAAGAAAGAAAAGGATTGAGAGTTATTTAAAATTCAAATTTGAATTTCAAATACTTTCCATAATTGCAATTCCTAATTTAGGAAAGTTTATAAACCTAAATCTAATTTCAATTTAAATTAGATTTGATTTAATGTTCTCCTTCCTAAATTAACTCACTCATTTTGGAAGCTCTTAATTCCTCCCCAAAATTTCCTCCTCCCCTCTCTAAATCTCGCCAGCCCCTCCCTTGCTCATGCTTCCTCTCTCCACTTCAAATCTCTAATTCCAAGTTGAATTTGAAATTAAATTTCAAATTCAGTTCCTTCCCAAATTACTTAAATCTAAAATTAACTTTAGATTTACTCATAATCCTCTCACCCAAACCCTAACCTAACATAGCCCACAAATCCTCCTCCTCCTTGGCCCCTCCTCTCCTCTTGTTTCTCTTGGATACCCTAATTCTTTCACGAGTTTTAGAGCAAAGAAGAGAAAACAAACCATCTACCATTAGTGCATGTCTGACCATGAGATTGACCACGGATTCATATACAACGCTCAAGGAGAAATTGACATCTTGCAATCCCCTTTCTTTGATCCAGACTGGGAATTCGAGGATTCAGTAGAAAGCTACGTAGATCGCATACTCTATCATCTCGCTGAGATGATTGACAAGCAACGACCAACTGGACATTGGCAAATCATCGACCGACCATCAACCTCCCCTCCTCTGGCGAACAATACCTTACGCGTCACTTGTCTTGTGGTGGCATCACTAGGGTTACTTCTCCCCTTTCTCCGCTAAACACCAATTTCAAGAGCAAGAGTGAGAGAACTTAAGGTGAACCCTTCTCATTTTTAAGCCGTGGATTTTTGTTTCATTGCCATTAGTTTTACTTTCTTATTTTTGTTGTTGCTTGCAAGTATCATGTTAATTTCGTTTGTAATCGCTTGCTATTACATAAACTCTAACGGAAATTTCTAAGAATCGAACTTGGTGAAACATAAGTTTACGATTAGCAAGGTTAAAGTTCAAATTATTATTAATTTCCAAAAAGCACTTCTTGTTTACTTACATGTTTCACGTCAGATGTTTTCTTTGTGAGCTAACACTGATAAGGTTGTCGACATGATATTTCTTATTTGTTATGAAGGTATGAGTTGTCAAAAATAACTTGTTAGTTGTTAAGTGGAGCATCCTTGCCTACCATTTCCTCGATGTAATGTTTGGTGATCGCAAGCTTCAACTGACACTATAAATGATATATGAGGCAATAGAACATATATATGTAAAAGATATGTCATCAATGATTTGGGGCTTTTTATTTTTTTTGCATTAAATTTGCATATTAGTTAAGAAAGAAGTATCTTTCTTAAAGGAAATATGCTATAAACCTTATTGAAGAAATTGATCTTCTTGGGTGTTAGCCTGCAGATTCTTCCATAAAAACTCTGTATTTCGATGAGGATGACTAGGGCTTTGTTTGGGACGAGTTTCTTGTTGCTTCTTTAAACAACTTTATAGTATAAAAAATTTAATTTTTGTACTAAAAAGATGCTTTAAGAAGCATCAAGAAAGCCGTCCCAAACTAAGCCTAAGCTATAAAGATCATTTTAAGTACCATTTTCTTGTTTGTTATCTCATCTAGCCATCACTCGACTGGTATATCATTTGTTGTTAGTGTGAAATCTCCAAGGAAATATCCTCTGCCTATAAGAAACATTAACATTTGAGGATTGAAATTTTTTTAATGTTGATTATGTTGGATCTATTAAAGATCGAAATTATATTTCATGATACTATTTTAGTGGGTAAAAATCTCATGTCCTGGAAAAAATAAGAAGCTAATAGTTGTAGTTATGTTCAGGTATGTAGCCAAATTCTTGTCGAAGAATTTTGACTTTCCTGTCAGAAAATTTATGATCCTTAATTGTGATCTTACAACTATCTATATTTTAAGAAATCCTATCATTAATGAAAGGATCAAACAAATTGAAATATACTGTTCTTTTGCATAAGTGATATTGTTGGTTGGTCCCTGTTTCTTTTACATAAATGAAAAGTTGCAGGTGCCGAGTTTGTAGCCAGATCCTTCCTACTTTCTGCCACTTAAGCAGTAAGTTCAAGAAGCTCTCTTTCATCTACGCTGACATTGATGAATGCCCTGAGACCACTCAGAACATACGCTACACACCCACCTTTCATTTCTATAGAGATGGAGAGAGGGTTGATGAGATGTTTGGAACCGGAGAGGAGAGGCTGCGCGATAGGCTGTGGCTTCATTCATGAAAATTGTTCACTCACTGCATCCCAACCACATGCTGTTTTCTTCAGCAGAGAAACCTTCTAAGCATCCTAAGGTAGTATTCAATTTGTATTTCAAATATTTACATTTTTGAAGCTGTGGTGCACTTCCCTCTCAGGCTTCGCTTGGGGCTGCATTTTTCTTGCTTTCTAAAATAACTTTCTAGTACAAAATTTTTTTGAATTTGAATTTTTTGTACTAAAAAATCATTTTAAAAAGCAATACGAAAGTTGTCACAAATGAAGGTTTCGTTTGTGATAGCTTTCTTACTGCTTCATAAAGCAGTTTTTTAGTACAAAAAATTAAAATTTTTATATTTAAGAAGTTGAAAGAAAGTCGTCCCAAACAAAGCCGAAGCCTCAGATTTCAAGTGTGTTGGCTGTTGAATAACAAACCAGTTCACCATATTTGCCCACTATTAAACATGTTTTTGCAGCTTGAATTGCTTGGGAAATAAGCTTTTCAAGTCATATATGCATGATCAGTGTCATTAGTAGAATTTCAAGTAAGATGGTGAAAAAGCTCAACTTAAACTATACATAATTATATATAAATAAATATGCAGAAGCTATCCAGCCTCTCTCAAATTTCACATGTGGATCCAATTTATTGGTACTCTGCTTCTTTTTGCGCTTCTTTTGGAATGAGTTTCTTACTATTTTTTAAAACATCTTTTTAGTAAAATTTTTGTATTAAACAACTGCTTTAAGAAGTAATGGACACCATAATTGACCATGATATGTCTATATCTATATAGAATTGTCTACAGCTGGATGCATAGAGCATCTTCCAAGCTTCGCAAAATTACTTAAATATTCAGCCAAAAAGAGGACAGTCGACGGTATTTTCCAAGCAACTTCGTGATTCATTGAATTTCCTGCAAATGATTGCTTTCCGAGCCCACTCATGAAATTATGGATCGAAGCTGGAAGACTAAAGTGAGACCAAGAGCTACAAATACGTCCCCACACACACCTTTTAGATTCGCTTGCGCACTTTGGATGCCCATATGGGACAGGAAATCACGTGGGCGACGCTCAATGGCCCCTCCGCCCCACTCAGGCGCTGTTGAGTCCAAAATAATTATAGCATTATCTTAGAGCTTAAGGACTTCACACTCAAGGAGCTGGATACCATCAGCAGCGAATTTTTTTTAAAAATCTAGGTTTAAATAAAATATAATTAGAAGAAGAAACTTAATTAAGAATTAATTTTTAAAGATAAAAAATGTATTTTTTCGTGTTTAAGGAAAATGTAATTCTAATTTACGTTTTCTTTTGAAAAAAAAAAAACATTTTCATGCATTCCAGCCTTTTTTTTTTTTTTGCGTAAAAGCACAAATTTTTTTACCTCAAAATGGTTAGATTATGAAGTGTGGAGTCCTGATTGGAGCTTCATCCTATTTTATGAGTATGCGCATTAAAAGTGCAATGGTGAATAATTATTGTATTTTTATTGTGCACACTTATAAAAATTGGACAGTTCTTCGGTCTGGATTCTGCACGTAATAATTTCTCTTCAAAATGACATGTATTCTTATACTTTTGAAAACATAACGATGCGTTTTTTTTTAAATAATTTGGTTAATGAGATATTACAGTTTTAATTAAAGTACAATTATGTTATTAAAATTATTTTGATGCTTAATTATATTAATTAGGTTTAAATTAATAAAAAGAATCTATTCGAATATTTCTATTAGAGGTAGTTGAGATTAATTGAAATTTTGATTAAGGTTATTAGTTTTAGTTATTTTTTAACAAATTAATTAATTTTTTTTTTGCTGATTAGAAATTAATGTGGATTTAATTAAAATTATTACAATTCATTAGAATGAAATTATTATAATCAAGCAAATGTTAATTAATTAAATTATCTATGATTTAATAATATAAATAGTACATTATGAATCGTGGATGCTATTAATGATAAACACTTAATTAATCTTTGTGAGTTTATTAATTATTTCATACTTTATAATAAAGTCTGTTAATAATTAAATATTTAGGTACTAAAATAAACCCTTAATTTAACTATAATAATTTCATAAGTGTTTATTCAATTAATTAAGGGTTTATTTATAATAATTTCATAAGTATAATAATTTTATTAGAATGATATTATTATAATAAAATTAGGCGTGTTATTATTAATCAGCTCATAAAGATTAATAGTCTGATTCAGTGTTTTTCTTTGGGCAAGCTTCGTAATATTAAGTGTGTATGGGCGAGATTGTGAACAAGTACCAAGTAAGGGGTGTTTGATTGTTGAATGATATCCAGGCGCCATGGGTGACTTGTGCTGAGCTTGGTATTGCCTAGAAGAGAAGGCGAGTGGCCTGAGGTTGCAAAGAAGATGAACTCAGTGGTTTATTGGTCATGGTATGTCGAGTTGAGGGCTATCTGGTTGGATGCTTTCCTGTAGTTGGCGAGGGTGAGTTGCTACGAGTTACAAGTTACTTGATTGATGAGATCCTCCACTATCACCCAAGAGGGTAACCTTCCTTCGTAGGCCCAGACGAGTGGGGTTTTATGTTCCTTGGACGAGTTTCTCTATGTGTCCCATTGAATGAAAGTAATCTTATCGTAACCTGATGATTTCCTGATAAATACTTGTGAATGCATATACGAGCATATAATTTATATACAAGATTAATATTTATTTAAAGAATGAGAATAAATTAAGTAGGTCCGACTTTGATTCTTAACTAGATGAAACTTTGCACAACACTAATGTGATTTGATTTGTCCAAAATCGAGATATGAACCAACCAGCAAAGTAGGTCCGACTATAATGATTATGATGCATGTAGAGCCAATGATTATATTATATGTGGACCTACCACTATACGTTTATATAAATAATTATCTCTCTTCTTAGGAATAGGAATTGACTTTTGATGAGACTCAAATAATTTATGATTAAATTTTATTTAAAAATATTTAAAAATTTAAAAAATATTTTTAGAAAGAGAATAATATTCAAATACTTAATTATTTTTATTGCATTTAAATAAAAAAAAAGAAAAACTAAATCGAAATAAAGTTTATAGTGAATAAATTATCATGTTATCACAACTGGAAAATTATTAGGTGCAGACACCGGACGTAGCTCTACGTTCGGACGTCAATAAAATGTCGACACGTGGATATTCAATATGTTTAATGTGTCCGCGAAATTTTAAGCAAAGCTCACTAAAAGCATAATGAAAGAAGCATAATAAAAAGAGCAGTAAAAGCACAACTAAAGCGCATGTAAGACGTAGATAAAGTACAAATAAAGCGCACAAAAAAACGCAACAACAGTGCACTTTACATATCAAATTTTTAGTATATATCCGAGCGAATCTCTATATCTGATGTCTGTACCTAATAATTTTCCCTCACAATTAGGAGTCTATTTGGTCATCAAGATGTGAGAGGAACATCAAATAAGATCGTCTTCTTTATTATAGTCATTTGTCAATTACCGTATCATGTTTTTATTTTATTTTAAATTAAATAAAGAATATTTATTTGCATTTATTTTTTTTTATTCAAATAATTTTAAATATATTATGCGTTTTTTTTACGTTCGTATTTCACAGCAAACGGCCCTAAGTGAATTAAAATAATCTTTCATTGTCCACCAGAAAAGCGGAGCCCCTTTTAATTCAGCTGGTACGGTTTGGCGGAAAAAATCAGAGAAAAAGGTTGAGTTGGAGCTCGGAAGTTTCCGCATTCCTTCCGCCATGTGCGGCGCTGGAGCCTGCAACTGAAGAACCGCAAGTCTTCTCTTCCAAAGTATTCCTTTTCCAGTAGAATATATTGGTTCTTGAGAATCTATCGAAGCTCAGCAAACAAACTTGTAAAAGAACAGAGGAGGCAGAGGTCGGCAAGGTGAGCACCGCGCTACTCCCCTAAATTTGGCTTTTTGGGGCAGCCAGATCATGAACTTCTTTGTTTTTTTTCAATGTAGACACGATAGTTTCTACGTTACTTGATTTTTTAATTTTCTATATGCTAGTTTATCTTTTCACCTCTGTAAATGGATTAAAAAAATATTTCCTGAAACTTTGCGTACAAACTTATATCTCTCTAAATTGTGCATGGCTGCGTGTGTGGTAGTGCAATTGACTGACTTTTTTGCTCTTTGTTTCAACCTTTCTTCACGGACATTCACCTAATGCAGGCATGGAGGATTTAGGGGCCATGGGCGGTAGAGGAGATTCATTACTCCGGTTAGTCGGGTTTACTCCCATCAACTGTTACGGTGGCGGCCGTCTTCATCTCTCATTTTGCCTCAATACCTCATCCAAATCTGACATGCTCACGTAGGCTAAAATCTCGAATCCATATATCAATTTTCTACCTGTGCTCTCTCCATACTTCTTTCTTCTCTCCTTCTCAAAACCCCTTTTTCTTTTCGCAAGCTTGAAGGGTTTGCGCTTTTGATTCTATTTGGAGAAGTTTTGTAATAGTTGGTTTTGATGGGGGGAAAAAACTCCTCAGAGTCAGGTAGGAGGAACATTAGCCGTCCCTCTTCTTTTAATCATGGGAACTATTCCCATGGTTACCAATCGAATTCACTCTATTCCAGCGAGGCGCCATACTATCAGAATTTCCCTCCTCAAAGCTATGATGCTCCAGTTGAGGCCTACCCTCACACTCAATCTTTTTCAGCTTCATTTTCATATCCAACAGAGGGCTACCACCCAAAGCCTTCGAATTATCCTCAACCTTCGCAGCCACATTCATCTTCTTCTTCAAATGCGACAAGCAAGTTGCCAAGGTTGGACCGAAGGTATTCCAAGATAGCTGACATGTACAAATCCTTGGATGAGGTATGTCTTTCGTTTCTATGTTTATCTTAAGTAGAACTCATTATCATTATTCCTATTTAAGTATGGACCAACTCCTTATCTGCATTGTGATTTTGTTTACTGTAATGGCCGGTTTGTTTTATTATGTTTAAGCCTTTGTTGTTGTGGCAGTGATTTCAAGTAGCTTACCAAATGCTACATCATTACGAGTTTTGAGAAGAATCTGGAAGATAAAGGAAATCTAGTTCTTGAATGAACTTTGCAGAACGGGGCAATTGAGAAGAGTTGCAAGGTTTAGTTTTGTTTCGTGCTGGACATTGTTTTTAGCTTATTGAGAATCACGGAAGTCATCATCTATATCTATGATGGTTCCCCTGGAAAGACACTTTGAGGCCTAAGTAAGTGCTTGAAGGCTAGAGAAAAAGAAATTTAAAAGAAACTCGTCAAAGTTACCTCCAAAAAGTGAAATTGAAGTAAAGAATGAATTTAACTTTCTCTGAGGGTATTCATAATAGAGAGGCATTCACCTATCTTAACAAGCAGCATTTTGGTACTTCAATCAATTCAACGCAAAGCAATAAGACAAGTTGTCTTCAAGATTTATGTAAGACCATCATGCTCTCTAGGATGAGATCCAATCAATGGAGATCTCATGTTTCAAGATCAGTGCTATCATAGACCATCAGAGTTATAAAAATGGCTTCACGATTGATGTTGCTGATGATATGAAGTGGAGTTTGATGCTTCAAGATCGACATTGGATTCTATGAATGTGATGGAATGACCTTTGCTCATCAAAGTCGATAATACGGTTGTATAAGAATCATTGTTCACTCTTGCTCTCTTTGCAAAAGAATCATAGAAGCATAAATATTGACATCCTTGATGGGATGGGAATGTCAAAATAAATTCAAACATAATATTTTTAGGGATGTATCGATTGCTCCATAATTTTTTATCCTCTGTTAAAAAAGAAGTCCAATTGCACTTCTTTATTTGATTAAAAAAAATCTAAAAATACTTATATGTTTGCTTAAAAAAATAAAAAAATGAACTTCTCTCTTGAGTTAAACTTAATGTTGCACATTGTAGTGTATTCTTCTTGTAAAGTTGTAGGTAACTTATCCATAATGTTTCAAAATTATGGTTCAAGCTCAAACTCTTTGGTCATAATAATTGTTAGTATGTCAATATGGATGTCATCTTGGGATTTTGATTCGAATGAATTCAATTCAATTCAATTTATTATGTTGAGATTCTCCCATTCAAGAAAAGTTCAACTTGAAGGAGTTCTAATCATGATAGAGATGAAGCAATGTGAAAGAAAATTATGTGAAACTAGCCTTGAATTTGAACCATAAGTGTGATTTTGCTTCAAAATGTGTTTAAATCGCTCTTTATAGGGTTTAGTGGACTTAGATGGATCACATGAGCAAAAAATGGCACAAAAAGACTAGTTTTTTTTTTGGTGGTCTAGAACGAGTATAAGAATGCCCGAGCATGGGTAATTGAGCCTGTGACTGGGCGTGGGGCCTTGGTGAGGTTTTGCATGGTATGGGCTATATGGCCTAGAAAACACACTCCCATGCCAATTGGGGCCCAAGCAGGCCCCATGTGCTACCTTAACTATGGTGGAAATAAGTTACTTGCCAGCCTTTGGTTTCATGAACAACCTGCGAAGAGACATTTAAAGCTTCTAAGGTGGAGAGGATTGGAGCTCTGGCTTATATCTTCTTTGATCCTTTTTACTTAGATAGGAGGCACGACATTTAATTTTTTTTTTTATAACGCTCTTAGTGGATCAGCTCCCATGCTCATTTGAGCAATCTAGATTTCAGTTGGTTGTAGGCAGAGTTGAGGTCTTGGCCTTTGCTATCTTTGCTCTTTTTGAACAATCAAGAAAGCATTGTATTTTGGGCAAAAATTAGAGTCTTGTCAACATGAAGTAATCTAATCTACTTCCTATGCAAAGTCCATGAAGAAAAAAAAAACCTATCCACAAATAACCAACCAGATATAAGTTCAAACTATACAATAATTCCTATAGGAATTATCAATATATTAATTTTAATTCAAATATAAGCACATCCAAAGAACTGTTTTTTTTTTCCCTTAAATTCATCTTTATCTTCTTGTAATATGACAACGATACTGCATTTGCAGCCTTGATCTTCCTTGTATAATATATGTTTGACAAATTGATTGCGCTTATCAATGTTTGGTGACATTTTCTTTGGTTTCAACAATGTGATATGAGAATCACTATCTTCGATAATTTTTATGGAGAAATTATACCATTATAACTTCAACAAACATGATCTCTTCAATTTTTCATGTAATGATGCCCTAATCATGAGGATAGCATCATCTTATTGACCTCTTTGAGGTGGACTGTCAGAGTGACCATTTCTTGAATGATTTGATATGGATTTTCAATCCTAGTCATATCCATTAAAAATGCAAATTAGTTGGAATAAAACTAATGATAATGATAAGTCTAATGATCACTAATTATAGGTGAGTGCACCAAAAATGGTTGATTTAAGTTATCACTAGCAACATTTTTATATCCTAGATTTTGCATCAAAAGTGTGATCCTCTACTATATTTTGCCTTGATATTTACAATACTAGTTATAGTAAATTCCTAGGGTAGTGTAGCTTTATTTTTGTACTATTCTTTATTTGACGTTTCGACTGATTTAATATTTTTGCTGTTAGTATTGTGGTGAGAATCCAATCTTCATTTTATAACGCAAACATAGATTTAAGCACCCAATGTCATGTATTTATTTTGTTTTAAATTAAACTCAGGTCTAATTTGATTGCTTGAAATTAGAAAATGTGTTTTAAAAATTAGTAAGTTTATTACCACCGCATGTTTGGTGGAGTGATTCATGAGTTTGAGATCTTGAGCGTTGCCCAGTGCTAGGATTTACAACTCTACAAAAATCTCAAAATTTTTCAAAAGTGAGGATTTCAGTCTCATGTAAAAATAAATTAAAATAAAATCATGACTTTTTAAATCGTGTTTACTGTCCGTATGCAACCAAATGAGTGCTTACCGAGACAGCTTTAAGAGTTGGAGCCTTCGAATCTTCTTGCATGTGAGAATTGCTTTGAAAATGCAATTATTGCTTTATTTCAAACTATTGTAGGAAGAGCTTTTTCTATACAAACTATGTATTGCAAACCCTTTTCTCAAGTGAAAGATATCTATCATGTTTGTGTTTATGAAACCCCTTGTTGCGCTATCAATTCATAAGCTAAGCTCTTGTATTTAATGTTTTTTGCCCCGTCTCTTCTTTATGTTATTGTTGTCATTTGTGTAGACATTAGATGTTTGGATGGATGTAGAAGTTTACTAGGTGATTCTTTTAAGGAAATTTTGCAACATTAGTGTTTGGTCATCTAATCTTTCACTGTGTTTTAATTCTCTAACCCTTTATTTTTTTGTGTTTTGTAAGTTGTTGAGTGAAATGAGTCCTCCAAGCTTTGTTTGAGGTCATGTAATCCCATATTTGACAAAGGCAGATAGTGCGTGGTTGTACATTTATTTGGTCACCAACATCAGCCATCTCTCATTCATGCATATTTGGGCTCTTAGAGATCAACCAAAAAGTTGGATCTAATGTTGTCCATGGAATCTCACCAAGTCCCTGCTATAGGTTAAGATTGAGTCTGAAGAGGAGTGAGGGAAGAGAGATTGGGTTAATAAATTCTCCTCAAGTGAATTTGATTTATAGGGGATTGACCCCCCTAGAGAGAGGTAGGGTAGGTCTGACAAAGGTTATAGTCAATTCGTAGAGAGGAAAGTTTTGGGAAAATCCTAAGGGATATAGTTTTTGCCAAAAGTACATAATTGTATCATATGACTATACACGACCTTGATATCCTCTACTTATAAGCATGGGGCAATGATAGCTGTACAAAATAGGCTATGTAGATAAATCTAATTGACAACTATATAGGTTAGTCTTGGAAAGTGGGATAGTTGTAAGTGCCCTTGATGAGTTTTCCTGATGTAAACTCTAGTCGACAAGAAAATACTTAGATGAGTCGTCGAGTTTTATAGGCGGATAGTTTTGTCGAGTAGACAATTTTGAGTTCGGCGAGTTCAGAGCCAAGTACCAAGGGTTGTGTGGATTTTTTCTCTGGGAGGACTTGATGATTTTTGGCTCTTGGTGAGTAGAGTTTTTGGGTGGCTTCAGGATTGGCAAATGTCCATTCTTTGACAACTTGAGCCAGTTCAAGATCAAAGACTTATTGAACCAGTTCGGGCTCTTATGAATATTTGAACTTGACTTGGATGAATATGGATGTAAACAAACTATTACTTGAGAAAGTGTGATGTAAAATTGGTTTGACCAATTTTTGTCTGTAGGATGTCAAGCCAAGCGACTGACCCAACCAGCACTGGATCCTCGACATTTATTTTTTAGAACTTAAAATTGGATAAAATAAGTAATTTTTCCTATTTGATTTATGAAGAAAAGTTTATCATTGCTATGATTACACTTGCCTGTGAAAGGCCACACTTTTAGCTCGTAAAACATCGTATTTTCATAATAAATTGGAGTGTTAATATCTATCATATCGTGAGATCTATTGTTTGTTTTGGTCTCCGATTCTTCTGTGCTCAAATTCTTTTTTCAACGGAACATTATAAACGTTAGCTGGCACACTTTTGAAGATCATTTCATTTTTGAAGGTCACTGAAGCTCTTGCTGAAGCTGGTCTTGAGTCTTCCAATCTTATTGTTGGTATTGACTTCACCAAAAGCAATGAGTGGACAGGTTAGAATTTGTGAATCGATGTTTATTGTTATTACTTGTGAAATTTATGACTTGATTTTATGGATAGGTAAGCACTCATTTAACCGCCGGAGCTTGCATCACATCAGCGATACGCCAAATCCCTATGAGCAAGCCATCTCTATAATTGGAAAGACATTATCAAAATTTGATGAGGATAACTTGATTCCATGTTTTGGGTTTGGAGATGGTAAATTTTAAATTTAATGCTTTGCTTGTCAAATTTTAATTTTAATTTAAATTTTAAATAGTGTATTAGATTTGACTTATGTTAAGAAAGGTAGAGGCAAACCTAAAAAGACTTGGTTAGAAAATATTAGAAATGATCTTTTTTTTATTAAATTTAAATGAGAATTTGACTTTTAATAGTACACAATGGAGAAAAAGGTTTCATGTAGCCGACCCCACGTAGTGGGATAAAGGCTTGATGTTGTTGTTGCTGTTTGTCAAAATTCCATTTCCAGATGTTTTTTAAATTATGGATTTTTCCAGCATCAACACATGACCAAGAAATCTTTAGTTTCTATCCGGATGGGAGACCATGCAATGGGTTTGCTGAAGCTCTTTCTAGATATCGAGAAATTGTCCCACACTTGCGGTTGGCTGGTATCTGTCACTCTTTTATTTATTTTTTGTAAGCTCAATAATCATAACTTGTCATGAATTAGTGTAATCTTGTGCTTTTGTCTCTAGGGCCGACATCCTTTGCTCCAATAATTGAAATGGCAATGACCATTGTAGAAGAAAGTGGTGGGCAGTATCATGTTTTATTGATTATTGCTGATGGTCAGGTAATAATGAAATTTTAGTCTTCCCCTGTTTCATTGCTCAATTCCTGAAGAGATTAATAATTTTTCAGGCTAATTGAGGTTTTTATAGGATAGAAATGGTGCATTTATGTAAAGAACCTTAGATGATAACTAGTTAATAGTCCGAGGATTCTTATCATTTGAAGGCCTAGACATAGTTTAAACTAATTGAAGAAATAGTTAGAGTAAACAAGAAAAATGAATATTATTTCATTGTATTAGTAGAATCCAACAAAGTGTACATCAATGAAGTTGTAACAATAACAAATAGAAAAGAAATTGGAAACAACAACTACGTAAGCAAACGATCCAAACCCAATGAAAATATAAGTACAACATAAACTTAAAACTAACGAATGCACTATATCAATTGAAAATTTTCTCCTGTGATGATGGTCCACTAAACACTCAAGTAGAATTTGCAATGAGAAAGATTTATAAATAAGTTTGATTGATAATGCATATATAACAAGTAACTCCTATTTATTAAAATATAAATGGTAGGACACTTGGGCATGCCATATAAACAATAAAAGGGCGCTAATAATGATATAACATTAGCTGATCAGTGTCATCCCATGGTTATAGTAATATTACAATGTATAAATAGAACACACTTGTCCTAAGAAAAATCCCATTATTGGCAATATTCATGATCACTTTGTATGATAATTATTAAGAATGCAATTCCATTTTAACATACTCATATGTAACAATGTTAGGTATCATCGTTCCTCTTAAAATGTGACTCATCAGTCATTTATTATTTATAATTTGTATATGTTTATATATCTATAATCGGTTTTATTAAGATATCCTAAAACCTTGAAAGTTAGGCACCAATTATAAGGAAATTTATGATTTCGGCATCGACCCAACTAGCCAATATCTAAAATGTTTTTGCCGTACTACAAACCATAGCACACATGTATTACAATTTTATGTATTTCATAAGCAAATTTTCAATATGTATTTATAGTAAATATGGCAATTGCTATTTTAATAATAAAATATAAGTTGTAAGGACAAAATTTATTATGTTTAATCGATGTGATGTGCATGAAAAATAAATTTTGTTATCGTAAAGATCATTTTAATATTAAAAAATTGGTACAACAATAAATCAAAGCAAGCTAACTCTGCCACATGATATTATCATGTTGAATATTAAACAAAATCTAATAAAGCATGTATAACAATAATTGAGTGTTCAAAGCATTACTGATAATCTATAAATATCTATGAACCTAATACAAACAACAAAGCTAACACCCATAATAAAGAATGATATGTTTATCCTTAAATAAATAAAAATTACTTAAGCTAGGTGACACAAAATTTCAACCTTAATTGAGATCCTACTAAATTACGATGGTGAAAATCAACTAGAATGTCCTGCACATAAGAATCATAACATGAAGTCAATCATACAATAACACTAGACTTAATGTACCCTAAATTAATTACATTAATTCTTAAATTAAAGTCATCAAGCAAACTTAATCTATGGGCTGGCTCAAAATCAACTTAGGTTAAATATTATCATTGCAAAACTATAACCTAAAGGTCTAAGAAATTCTATAAGTGTGAAAAAATGACAAATCTCATCAAAATTTAACTTAATCTGACCTCACCTACATGGTAAAGATAATAGCTTTAACGGAGAAGACAAAATAAAAGGGGGAGAAGAAGACAAGGAAGTAGAAGGAGGAAGAGTAAGAAAGTTCATTGTCGTGGTTGCCTAGTCGAGGAAGAAGGCAAATAGAGAGGTTGGTGCTGCCTCACGGTCAAAGAGGAAGGGGCTTGTGGTTTGGTTTTTGGAGAAGGGAGAGGGTTGGAAGGAGGAGGCAAGGAGGCTTGTTGGTGTTTGAGAGAGGGTGATGATTTGTGATTCCTTAGCCTTGGTATCTCTCAAACCAAAAACAATTTGGCGAGCATTAAGCTAAGGCCATTGGTGGTGGCACGATCTACATGAATATGAGAAGAAGCATTCACGGCTAGTTTTTTGTGGCATGGTTCAGCCTTAAACAGGTTGTCTTGTTTCGCGTATTATAGGGGTCGGGCTAATGATAATGATGATGATGCATCGAAACCTTCTCTAATCATGCATAAGCACTTCTTATTAAGTAATTAATCATTATGGAGAACAATGGATGCAGATTTCCTTTCAAGACACAATTTATGACAATAATATTGAGTAAAAGCTCGAAATAGTCTTCTGACTATTGATAAGTATCCAATTTAGCTCTAGAGTTTTGCATTGCTCCAATTTAGTCCCCTAACTATTAAAAATTAAGCAAATTTAGTCCCAAAGCCTAAAATAAGAGTTAAAGTTATTCCAAAGTTAAATATGAATGGTATTTTAGGTACTACTAATGGATATAAGATTACATTGCTTATATGGCTCAATTTTATTAATTACATCATATTCTTAATTAATTTTAATTAAAATAGTTAAACTAAATTAATTTGTTCGTATGTTATATTTCTCTAGCAATGCTTGTTCTGTTGTCTCGCTAGTCGCATATTTGCTTTTCCTCTTCTTCAACTATTTGTTACTCTTCGACTTCGCCTGCTTTGTGTATGAGGTAGAGTTTTGAACGAGTCAATCTTTCTGTATCCAAATAGCACTGCAGAGCGTGGTGCTTCGTTTGTCTCGCAGCCGCACATGAATCTGAAATGTGAATCGAAGCGCACCTCAGCACGTCTCTGATAGGAAACACTTGTAGATCTCAAGTAAATCCTATCAATCTTTGAAAAACAACGAGAATTCTCCACAAAAATTCACTCAAAATCACGAAAACAGTAGATAATTTGTGTTATTTGATGAAATAGAAACTTAAAATAGCAAGATACAGTTGATCCTTAATTCGAGAGGAGGATCAATCTCTCCGAAATCTCTAGACGCCGCTATAGCCCAAAAACCTAAACCTAAGATATCTCAAATTTCAACCAAATTAAAGATGCCCTAACCCTAGGAAAACTAACTATTTAATGTATACAACTAAAAAAGAAATCCCTAAACAGTCCCTACATTCAAATTTTCAGCCTAACTCCCTCAAAAATCCTTCCTAAACAACTCATGCACGCTGGGTGTGCGTTCGGCGCGTACAGGAGGCAGACATTTTTGCCTCTATTCACGTAAGCCGGTTTCGTCGGACTGGTCTAACGATACTCCCCTCCCTAAGATCCACCTTGTCCTCAAGGTGGAAAGATGACACCCTCCATTCCTTCTTCATCACAAACGGTAAGAACCTGAATACTTTGGTTCTTACACATTTGCCCCGACGTATACCTCTCGTCACATATTAAACAGAGCCCCTTCGCTCTCCTCCTTTAATTCCGCCTCTGTGAGCTTCTTGAAGTTGTCCCGAGGTCTTCGTTCTACAATCTTTTCCTTCGATGTACCCTGAGGAGTATTTGGTGTTGGCTCCTTGGATTTCAATAAGGTGGTGATCATCCTGTACGGTCCTCCTAAGCTACTGCCTCCTATCTCTCTCTCCGGTGCCTCTGATCCTCTACTAATTGAGCTAGCTCCATAGCCTCTCCCAAGTCACGAGGCCTCATTACTTTTAATTGTTGTCCGGATCTCTGGTATGAATCCCTTCATGAAGTTCCCCTCTAGCACTGTCTAAGAAAGGCGGTTCAATCGGCTAGCAAGGTACTCGAACCTCTCCCGGTACTCTATCACCGAACCTTCTTGGTTCGAAAACGTTCTATCAAATAATCTCTGAACTCCCTCCAACTCTGTATGGGTCGTCGCATGTCCCTCCATTGGTACCAAGCCAAAGCTTTCCCTTCCAAACATAGGCATGCTACCGTCAGTCTCTCCTCCTCCGTAAACTCATTAACGGTGAAATATCTTTCAATCTTGTATATCCACCCGTGCGCATCCTTTCCCCTCAAAGATTGGTATCTTCAATTTCCTCACCCTCGGATCGCCTCAATTCCCTTAATAATTTCTTATTCCCCAAGGGGGTGGTCCCCCAAGTGTCCCAACCATCCCTTCTACGTTCATACCCAAGCCTTTCATAAAATTCCCACCTCCTTTCAAATTCAACACCCCTTAGATCATCACAAACTCCTCTTTCCAATTCAGCCCTCCTTTTGATCAAAATTCCCTCTTTCTCTTTCATATTCAGCACCCTTCTATTCATGTCCAACCCCCTCACGCCTCCCCACATACCCTCTACCCGACTCCTCCCTAGGAATAAGCCCTAGGGGAGGTATTTTTTCTGTTCCTTCCGAAATCTCCATCTCCTGCGCTTCCCTTTGTCTGATTGGCTTAGGGTTTTTCCCACTTCCCTAGTTGTCGGTGACTTCCCTCACCTCTAACGACATTTTTTTGGTTTAAAAAATCTGGATATTGACACAAAAAATAGCGAAATTCCTTCCTCCGGCAAAAATAAAAACAGCCGAATTTCCCAAAAATAGCGCACAAATGGTCCCAAAATCTGCTATTATACCAATTTGATAAGAAACACTTGTAGATCCCAAGTAAATCCAATCAATCTTTGAAAAACACCGAGAATTCTCCACAAAAATCCACCCAAAACCATGAAAACAATAGATAATTTGTATTATTTGATGAAATATAAACGGAAAATAGCAAGATACATGTGGGCTCCGAAAATTCGGCCCCGGCCTCCGCCCGCACTGATCGTGCTTTTTGCTTTTGACGAGGGAGTTTTAACGGAATAAGTTCCGGGGTAAATTTTGGGAAGGCAGATGGGTTTGTAGATAAGACACTACCCAGAGATTTCGCCATCATTTTGTGAGGACTTTATGATCTAAGTTTTGATTTCCTATAGGCGCAAGCCCCTATAGTTAATTACCCCTCCCGGTGACGAGAGAGAACTTTCGATTAAGGCTAGTCGTCGATTAGATACGTTGTATCCATAGATATATAGTATCAGGCATATAGTAGTAGCAATATGTTTGGATTTGGAAATTTGGAAAGCTCAGATGTTTGGAATTTGGGTTGGGAGATTTGATATTTAAAAATGAAAATTTCATCATCTTGCACTTAAAGCGGATGGTGGGGGAATGGATGATAGACCCGATCAAGATCCCATAGTTCTGTCGTCCCGGACCATCGTGGTCCCTGGTCTACTTAGTCAGAGGAGGTAGTCGACCCAACCTGACAGAAGGATCCTTGTCGGCAGCCATGGGTTGCTTCGTCCAAGGGGACCTTGTAGACCTGGGGTGAATGTTTGTCTAAGGGGACAAGTTTGAATCCACCTTAGCTAACAGAGGACTTTGTGCCCTATCGATCATATCCTATTGATTCATATTTCAAGGATTTGATGCCACTAAGGAGCGTATTGGCTCTGGTCATAACCGGTATTTCGTGGTGCCATTTGGCGGCAAAACCACTTGGTTCAGAGGGCCCCGGGTCCCGCATCATAACCGTTTATCCTGCGGTGCCATTTGGAAGCAAAACTGCCGGTTAGAGGACACGTACCACGTCCTTATTGGCAGGAGATTGATTGAGAATGGATCATAGTGATATTTTCGACTAGGCATTTAGCTCTTTGTGAGCTAAAGTTATATTTGAATTTGTCCACCTCGGCAAACTGTTGTAGATGATGGGATGAATTTTTGCTTTGAGTGATTGATGGATTTATTTCAATTTTAAATATCTTAAATTTTAGGATTTAGAGTGGACTGTTGGGAAGCATTTGAAAATATTTGTGAACCCCTCCGGTTGAGATTAGCGTTCAACGCGGCCATCATCAGGGTATGCATGGGGTCATTTCCCTTTTGTTGATTGAACCCTGTCGACTCGGCAGAATTTTTGACCGAGGATCGAGTTTCTTGTAGGCTTCATGCATTTGTTAGTGAATTCTTTTGATTATAGGTCTTGACGGCCTAATATGAATGTATTAAAACAAATACACCAGTCGCCACAATCATGTATTTGTTTGAAGGTTCGAACCCTGTCGACTCCTATTAATTTATATATAAGGATCAGGTTCGAACTTGAATTCACTTATCAGCCCGCGCAGCATCCCTAGACGTCACGTTTGTACCAATAACACGCTCGCCGGGGCCCATGCGGGTTATGATTGTCTTTAGTGTGCCTATGTGTATACAATTTATGGTGCACGTGCAGGGGTATTTTGATGTAATCAAAAAATATAGGGAGCCTATATTTTTTGATCACAAAAAGAAAGCATGACTTCTAAAGAAAAGAAGACACAAAATACCTCAAAAGGAAGAGGTAACTTAATTAAGACTAAGCAATGGAAATTAAAACTATAAACGATGATTTCAATAACTTAAACTCTTACAAACGACTCCAAATAAAATAAAACGACACCCTAAAGTTGCTGCACTTGGAAGAAAAATACAGGTGGAGTGGCACTTGCGGAGAGACGAAAGAGGTTAGAAGCCCGAGAAGAAAGGTTGGAAAGAGCCCGCAGGATTTCCGGAGGGGATGAGAAAGAAGGGTGGAAAAAGCCCGCAGATTAAAGCTTCCAAAAATAACTTATCATTCAACTTACTTTCAAACATAAACAATCCCCCATATATATAGATATGAAAGGGAATACAAAGAGACACATTACATTAACTAACACAAGAACCTAAACATCACAATATTAAAACACCTAAAAATAAATCCCAAGCCAAGAAACTGAAGAGGTAGCCGCGGGAGCCAAGTAGGCCGAGCGGGAACCAAGGGGGCACGGCCACGGAAAGAGCACAATTACATA
>NW_021319207.1:143448-225497 GCF_001605985.2 Dendrobium catenatum | reverse complement strand
CATTTTGAAACTTTTTTTAAATTATAACTTCACAACCTATTTTTAAGACAGTTATTTTTTATTATTAAAATTTTTATACTTAAAAATTATTTTAAAAAACAGCAAAAAAAAAAAAATTCCAAATGAAGCCTTATACGATAAACTATCTATTACCACAAAAACTCTTATAATACAACCAATACAAAGTTTTATTATGAATTTAAATATAATATCACATTAGACTATAATAATTCCTTAAAAAATTGCCAGTTTCAAAAAGCGTAATATAAAGATAGAGCTAAATCTAAAAATTTTAAAATTATTGTTTTCTTATAAAAAAAAAACTGTAGTAAGTAACAGAACATTTTTCAGAAAGTACTCCGAACTAGCTTTATAAGGGGGTCGAAAAAAGCTGTTTATGAAGGATAAAAACAAAAGGTTTACAATTTCAGAGATTTTAACTAGCATTGCAAAAGAAAAAGAATAACTGGTTTAGAAACTAAATCCAATAAAAAAATGGTAGCTTGGAACAAGAAGCAAACTGAATTGAGACAAACAAACTCTCCTAAGTCACAAATAATTGGAAATGAACCCGTGCCTGCCAGCAATCTCATTTATTTGCTTCTATAAATTCTTTATATTCCTTCTTCATTTTCACGCCAGGGACAGTCCTGCATTCAGACAAAGTATCATAACGCATCAGTTAGTGGAGAGATTATTCTGTGCGGATATCGAACATAGCTTATCATCCAGAGGCGAACAGGTGCATCCACGTCATCCGGTACGAAGCTCGGTACCGAGCAGTACCGATTAGGGAGTGACGTGGTGCATTTTCATTGGGCTCTGGATGACGTTCGGCGCCCGCACAAAACGATTCATCCAGTTAGTGACATATTGAACAATTCAGCAACATTTTCATTTTTTATAATAATATGAGAGAGGGAGAAATTCAGGCATGAGAGGTGAGATGAGAAGTTTTGTTCTCCTGCTACAAAAGATAAAGGAAAAAAAAAAACTACCTTATCATTTCTTTATTTTTGAAAAACTGTACACAAGGTGTTCCCATAATTCCTGCTGCTTCAGCAATTTCTGGATCTTCCTCAATGTCAATCTCAACATAATGCACATCCTGATCAAATTCATCAATTACCTGCAACAATGAAGAAGTCATTAATGGTAAAAAGTATCACAAGGCTACAAAAATTGTAAAACAAAAGAATTAACTTCCAGATGCCATAATATTCAATATTCATATAACTCCAATTTAGACCTGCTAAACGGAAGAGGGTTGGGAGACACGGAACAGTTCAGACAGATGGGGAAATGTATTTTTTGCAAATAATAATAAAAGCAACCAAAATATGCATAAACGAAACATTTACGGTAAAACTGTACTTAATTAGCCATGCTATATTTTATTAGGCTGAGAACAGAAATAAGCGAATCACATTATATTAATTACTTAAACAAATTTATTTATCAAATATAAAAAGTTTATTTTAGAAATTAATTAAATTATGATTTTCTATATTTAAACAATAAAGTGGAGAGAACAAATTTTATTATTTAAAAATAAAAAATAAGAACTATTTAAATATACTTAATAACCTTATGAAATTATCTGTTATTGTAGGTGATTGAAGTCAAGAACAAGGACAAAAAGAGGAAAAGCTATTTAAATCAAAGGGAGTATTTATGTTCTAATTTACAGTAATGATATTTGTTTCTCCTATACATAATACATCAAATGTTGTAATTATTTAATTTTTTTACTATTAATGTTCTATGATTTTTCTTTATTGAAGACAATTGATCATGCTTAACTAGAAGCCTTGAATTTTTATATCATAGAGTGGTCACTCATCCGATATCATGATGCTTAATATATCTCAATACGAAATGATATGAAAATGTAAATAATATGATTTATACTTGCATGTATATGTTGAATCGATGGAGCATATCCCCTTATGGTATTGGCTGGGGCTACAATGTTCTCATACACGTAAATGGAAAAGGTTATGGAAACAGAACACCTTTATTAATACTATTTTAGATAATGGCTCATGCAACGGTTGCATTATTTATGAGAAATGATACAGATACAAATAAAAATATGACATATGCATAACATTGAAAGTCTTGAAATGAAAGGATTAAATAGAATTATTTTATGCATTGAATTGAGAATTTGGAAAGTTTGGATATTAGAGGTTCAAGGTTTGATATTTAAAATAGAAATTTTCACCATCTTGCACTTAAAGTAGATGGTAGGGGAATGGATGATAGACCCAATCAAGATCCCATGTTTCCGTTGTCCCGGACCATCGTGGTCCCTGGTCTACTTAGTCAGAGGATGTAGTCGATCCAGCCTGACACAAGGATCCTTGTCGGCAGCCATGGTTTGCTTCGTCCAAGGGGACCTTGTAGACCTGAGGTGGGTATTTGTCTAAGGGGACAAATTTGGATCCACCTTAGCTAACAAAGGGCTTTGTGCCCTATCGATCATATCTTATTGATTCATATCTCAAGGATTTGATGCCACTAAGGAGCGTATTGGCTCTGGCCATAACTGGTATTTCGTGGTACCATTTAACGGCAAAATCACTCGATTCAGAGGGCCCCGAGTCATAACCGTTTATCCTGCGGTGTCATTTGGCGGAAAAACCGCCGGTTAGAGGACATGTACCACGTCTTGCCTGTTTGAGAATGGATCATAGTAATATTTTCGACTATGCATTAGCTCTATATGAGCTGAAGTAAGTTTGAATTTGTCCACCCTGACAAACTATTATGGATGGTGGATGAATTTTGATTTAAGGGTATTTGAATGGATAATTATAATTTTAAATATTTTTGGAATTTTGAATTTTGGACATTGTGAAATTTGGATTTTGAATGGACTTTTGGGAGGCATTTGAAAGTATTTAAATCACCTCTGGTAGAGATCTACGTTCAACACGACCATCATCGGAGTATTTGAGGTCATTTCCCTTTATTGATTGAAAATTGTCAACTCTGTCGAGTTATCGACAGATGATCGAATTTCGTAGCCTTTATAGCATTGGGAATGAATTTCTTTTGTTATAGACCTTGAAGGCCTAATATGAATGCATAAGATAAATATTCCGGTCGACTTCATAACCGCATATCTATCCGATGGTTCTAACCCTACCTACTCCTATTTACCAACTTAGAAGGTTCGGGTTTCATCGGCTTTGTATCTTTATTAGTGAATTCATTTTGTTAAAGGTCTTGAAGGTCTAATATGAATGTAAACGATAAATATTCAATCGACTTCATGACCGCGTATCTATCCGATGATTCGAACCCTGTTTACTCCTATTTACCTGCTTAGGAGGATTGTGTTTCATAAGCTTTATACATTTATTAGTGAATTCTCTTAATTATAGGCCTTGAAGGCCTAATATGAATGTATTAAAACAAATATATTACTCACCACAATCGCATATTTATTTGATGGTTCGAACCCTTTCTACTCTTATTTACCTGCTTAGGAGGATCGGGTTTGAACTTGAATTCACTTATTGACCCGCGCAGCATCCCTAGACGTTACATGTATACTTATAACACATTCGACGGGGCCCATGCGGGTCGAGATTATATTTTCTCCTTTAGTGTATTTATGTGTATACAAATTACGGTGCATGTGCAAGGGGGTATTTTGGAATATTTTAATTGTGCAGGTAAATGCCATTTGATTGCACATAACATTTTATTTGAGAGCTTATAAACACCTTCTGTTTGCTAATACGAGTGTTGCGGATCCAGTGGCGGTATTATCTGGATGTCATGAGGCATCTCATCATTTTGATATTGGCTCCCCTTTCTCGTTCACAGGGGAGGTCCTTCTTGAGATTTGTGACCACTGCCTTGAAAGGGACTCTTTTCAAGCTCTTTAGTATAGTAGACTTATTATTTTCGATGTTTGTGGATACCAAAGCTGTTTTCTTCTTAAATATAGGACTAAGAAGAAACTTTGGAACACCAGGAAGTTTAGTTTTAATTTGTTCAAACATCCCTTTCCTTCTGCCAGGAGGTGTCTTTCTCCATACACCGGGTTGCCCTTGTACCCGACATACTCGTAGATCTTGGTCATTGTTGTCGTAGGTGACATCTGTATTTGTGTCCACAGGAGTTCGTTGTACTTGTGATATACCCACTGTTGTTATCCACAAGCGGCTCATGTATATTTGCAGGAAGCCATTGCATTCACTACGAGCTCCTAGAAGTGCTCGTAAAAGAGCCATTATTTTTGCATCATATTAACCTTTAACCAATCTCAGATGGGTTTGCCGATTGCACTTGTTTGTAGGGATGGACCTTCCACTATCAAACACCAGTATTGTCATCTCAATCTACAGGCATTGTAGGGACTGTCGTAGGAGTCTATTACACCTACATTATGTCCGCCTTTGTCATTCACAACTTATTTGCGGCAATGGGTCCTCCGCAATTGATCTCCAATGTCGCCTTCTTCAATCAACAGACAAAGTTGCTAGTGTTGTTGTACTCTCCTTACATATGTTTGTCGGATAACCACCATATTTGTGACACATTTGCATTATCACTTCTTGATACGCTAGGAGGGTGTGTTTTCTTGAAGTTAGGTTATTGTTGATTGAAATTTGGGGACATTGATTATGTGCAGATTGCATCAATCGTCATATTCGTAGGTATCGCATTGTATTCATCACCTACCAACTTCTCTTTTTTGCAAAAAGCTTGATGTTCCTTGCTATCAAATAACGATTAGATTCATATGAAAACCTCTTGCTATAAGTCCCTTGTTTGCATGTGAATAATTCCTTTGGAATATTGTCCAGTGTCCACCACAACTCTTTCGTTTGTCTATTGATGTTCATCATTTGATTCAAATTAGAGTCTATTGAGTCTTGTTGAGGTTAGGTCCAGTATGGTCTGCAAGTTTAATTACATGTTCGTATTGATTTGAATTTGGCTTCAGCTTGATTTTATTTCATTTGGGTTTGGCCTTTAGAAATCATTTAGATTTTGTTCAGGTTTAGGTCCACAAGTTCACTGTTCTTTTGAGTCCAAATTCTTGTTCTTTTGAGTTCAAACAGGTCCAAGTGGAGTTGTATATTCACCCGAAATTTTGTCAACCTCACGGCGTCTCTCCTGTTTAGGAGAAAACTATTGAAAAATGGGCTTCTCGCCATGCTAGAGAAAAACGTGTACAATAGGTGCCCTCGTACGAGGATAACGCGCGGCCGTGAAATCTTTGTCCCCACCACGCCAGAGAAAGGGTCTTCGGTACCTGTTACAAGAAAAGCAGTCATTTCCCCGCAAGTACAGAGCCGCGTACGGGTACTTAAAAATTATCCCGACCATGCTAAGAAAAGCGTGCACCAGGCCAACCTGCCTCGTCATAGGTGTTACACTGGGTCCCCTTCCCATCATGCTAGAGAAAAGCGTGTATGAGCGATTTACCGGCTCGACACAAACGCCAAGAACAAGATTTCGGGGCCGAAGGATCGCTCGCTTACCTCGTCGTAGGTGTCGCACCGGGTTCCTTTCCCACCACGCTAAAGAAGAGCGTGTATGGGCGGTCTGCTTGACACACACATCGAGGTAAGAGATGATTTATTTATTATAATTAATTACAATTAACGAAATTAATTATAATTTAAAATAAATAAATATAATTATAATAATTAATCATATTTAATTATAACTAATAATAATAAATTTAAATTAAAATAATTTATTTTAATTAAAACTGATTAGTATTAACAATAATTAAATAATATTTAATTATAATAATTATAATTAATTATAATTAACTCTTATTAATAATAACTAATTATAATTAAATAATAATAATAATATCCCCCCAATTCCTCTCTGTTTACGGGAATTACCCTCACAATCGCGAAGGGGAGAAGCTACCCTCACAATCGCGAGCTCCTGTTTTTCTTCTGATCAAACAGGAAGGAAAAGTCGTCTCAGAAGCGAAGTTGGACAGCAACAAAGGGGAGGAAAGTCTACTTTATAGCGAGCGGAGCTCCAGCTGCTGCTCACGATCAAAATGTCAGAACTTCCGATCGACTGGAAGGGATGGTGTCGGAGCTAAGTTGTCTAGCCACAAGGGACCGGGGAAGCATGTGAAATGGAGAAAGTTAGCTTCACAGCGAGCGACCCACGTTGTCGCTTCCGATCAAAATGTCGAAAGGGAAAGTCGTGGAAGGAGCGGAATCGCACGGCCACGAAGGAGCTAGGGAAGGAGCGCACGCAAGGAAGAAAGTTATCTTCACAGCCGCGAGCTCACGTCATTACCTCCGATCAAAGCCGTAACTTCCGATCCTATAGGAAGGGACTTCGTCGAGGGAGAGAGCGAGAGAGATAGCGAGAAAGATCGAGAAGAGCGTTTCTCCGATATTTAACGCGGCAGAGAGGTGCGAGCGACATGCAATCGATGTGCGAGCGATGTGCGAAGGTCGTGCAAGCGATGTGCGGGATGGCTTAGGCAAACAGCAGGTGAGCGAAAAAATTCCTTTTTTTTGTTTCCGTTAGACAGGTCAACAATAAGTTCAATCAAAAGGAATACATTTATTTATTTATTTGTAACATGATAGGCCTTGCTTTTATGTCACTAACTAGGTCTTTTGTGGATATATATCCATCAATTGATAACTCCACTGTAATGTTAATCATTTCTTCCCTTTATCAATCATCTTGATTAACAAACTCTACCAAAGTCTTAGGCAAAGGCTTGGTGATCATCCATCCCCTCCACAGTCAACCATATTTTCACACAGAACTCCCCAGCCTTTCTTTCCTCGGTGACATTGCAATATAAAAGACCCATCAAATCTGTAGTGTAGCACGGCATAATTTACATGAACATGACTTTAAAAAAAAATAAATAAGAACAAAAAAAAAAAAACAGTTCATGGAACCAATGTAAACCGTTAGGATATGGCATGCTGGTTGAAAAAAGGGAATTAAGCAACTAAAAATAATTTTGTACCTTGCTTAAAATTGGTTTCAATGTTCTACATGGGCCGCAAGTTGGAGCCGTATAAAGCACACAAATTAGCCTAGGGCTTTCATGGTACAATTTCCGCAATGCATACTACAAAAGAGAAGCTTCGGTTAGAAATATTCATTGATTACTGATTGCAAATTTGACACAGAACAAGAAACAGAATACTACTATGATAAAGTGCTTTCAAGTAAACATATAAGCAATTAGCTATGATCATTACCTGGCCCTTGTGTTTCGTAAGTGACACATCAAAATGCCATTCTACATCCTTCTCTGTAAGTTCCTTCTTTACCTCTTCTGTTACAGGCTGTTGAAATGAAAATTTATGACGAAAAAGAATGGGTTATCAGCTCATATTGCAGCTGCCAGAAATCGCTTGAATGTATACACTTTGGTCTTTCATATCGTGTCACCAGGTGTGGTTCATGTCAGAAGATGCTAATAGTTTAATGAAATACTAATTGTAAAAAGTAGGTCAAGTCAAAGGAGCAATAAAACAAGGGTTTCAAATTAGGGTTCTCTTTAGGGCAAGCAAGTCCCCACATTTTTTGCTAGCATTGGTTGAAATATGGGCTAGACACTGCCAAAACATGGTTGATCAAGACAAAATTTAAGGGGCTCTTAGTTTTGCTGCAAAGTAGCAGCAAAAATGCAGAAAATCTTACTTCATGTGTTTAGGTTGAATAAAAAAATGATACATTTACATTGTATCTGCATAACTTTTAATACATTTTCTTATAAAATATTCCAGGAAGGAAATGCAGCCAATTTAGCAGCATTTACTTGGAAGGGGTGTTGTTGACACCGTAAATACGTTGTCACAAACCAAACAACAATCAAGAAAGAAAAGTTGATGTGAAAACAATTTCAAAACAAGCGGTTTGGTATGAGCCTTAAAACCTTGATTAAAAAATTCAGTAAAAATCTATTTACCTTGTAAAAATAAATGCAAGATTAAAATTCATTAAACAGAAACTAAATTTACCAAGTATTTCACTGTTGAACGGTATAAAAGTACCAAAGCGCTTAAATAATGCACTTATATAACTGACAACAAGAGAAATCAACCACCTGGTGAAATTCAACAAGAAGATCATTGGCCACTAGATATCTCTCAACAGATAGAGCAGCAACACAACCAGATCCAGCAGCAGTTACGGCTTGCCTCCATTCATGATCCTATCATTGTAATCCATGAAAAGATACACATCAAGTTATGCAAAAAAATATTTCCAACGGGATTTTTTTTTTTAACAAAAATAATTTCAATGGAAATTGAAATTGATTTACCAAAAAAATATTTGCAGATCTTTAGAAATGTTAGACTTGATTTTACTTCAGTTGGGAACTACAAATTCCACGCGCCAACCAAAGATAAAAAAATCACTACTTAACCTAGTGCATCCTTCAAGGTTATTGGCAACTGTTTTAACATCTGATTACCACAGTGGAAGTGTGATCTTCGGATAGACCAAAAGTTCAAAATAGTAGAAAAAATAATTCCAAATTGTCTGAATATGTTACAGAGGAGTGGCATTAATCCTATTAAAAAAGTTATTCAAAACTAGAAATGACATTGAGAAATGATAGAGAGATGTTACAAAAGGCTTGCATTGGAGATGATGGCTTGAGGATGCAAAATTGAAGAAAAAAAAGTATCGTGATTGATAATACCTAGACCAAAGGTTATATGATTAAAAGTTACCCTCTCTTTTTTTTTTTTGGATAAAATAGAATTGACACCTCTTTTAGCACTCAACAAAAAAGAATGAAGAATAAGAATTCATAAAATAGGAATCAACTAGCTAAGAAAAAGCTAATGATGATGCTTTGTAGCATATAACTTTTTCTTCAATGAAGGGTTTGCATAACTTTTTTTTTTCTTTGTCATATATACAATGTCAAGGAAAAAAAACAAACAATGCAAAAGCACCGACCAATGGCAAATATTATGAACGCACAAAATAGTGCGAAAGAGATCAAGCACAACAAGAGACGATAAGATTTATATGGTTCAACAAAATGAGCCTGCCTTGGGAATAAATAGAGGATGAGAGAGAGAGAGAGAGAGAGAGAGAGAGAGATAAATGGTGATGCTTACAATTCTCCAAGATGATACTCACCTTCCTCTTCCCTTAATCTCTTTTCTCTGGACTAATTTCTAAGTATATTAGTTATTAGAACTTTATTTTCTACTCAAAAAAGTTTGCCACCAGAAGCCTTTCCCAAATTACCCACACTTTGCATGAAAATTCATGAAACCATATGCATGCAACCCGGAGTATCAATACCGAACCAAAAGATAACCAACATAATCCCAATGCAAAGAAAAAATTGCTAACGCATTTGACAATCTAATGTAATTTCCTATTGATAGGACTTTTAATGATCAAAATAAAATCAAGTTAAAATTTAAACTTAAATTATAAAAATACAAATTATCCTAATAAATATTTAAACATGATTTATCATTGAAACAAATAATAATTTCCTTGGATTCATGTCAGAGAGGTCTGCTATGGAAGCTATACATTTATTGAAAGGTTTGATGGAGAGAATAAGGAAGATCTACATATGCTATTTATTGATTTAGAAAAAGCATATCATAAAGTTCCAAGTGAGGTGCTCTGGAGAGTTTAAAAAAAAAAAGTTAATAATGTTTATATTCAAGTCATTAAGGATATGTATGCAAGAGCAGCTACTTGTGTTCAAACACAAAGTGGTTTGACCAAATATTTTCCTATTTCAATTGGATTACATCAAGGATCAACTTTAAGCTCATATCTTTTTGTTTTAATTATGGATATTCTTACTAGAAATTTGCAAGATGATGTACCCTGATATATGCTTTTTGCTGATGATGTTCATCTTGTTGATAAGACTAGAGAGGGAGTTGGAAGAAAACTTGAACTATGGAGGCCAATCTTAGAGTCTAAAGGTTTTGGAGTAGATCTAAAACGAATGCATGGAGAGTAATTTTAGTAATAATAAATCTAGTGGGGCATTATGACTTTGGGCGATCAAGTCATTAAAAAGAGTACACGTTTTGAATATCTAGGGTCTATTGTTCAAAGTGATGGTGAAATATATGGCAATATTATTAGTAGAATTCAAATTTGATGGTTGAAGTGGAGGAATGCATCAATATTTTATGGTGTAGAATATTGGCCATTAAAAGAGAAAGATAAAAGTAAATTAAGTATTGCTGAGATGAGGATGCTGATAGGAAATAGTAGTAGAAACAGTAAACAATTTCTGAAATCAAAATTTCAACAATCTTGTCAAGTAGGTTGTGAGGATTTAATGGAGGAAACACAATAAATACACTCTTGATTGAATAGTAGATGAAAGAAAATAGCAAGATACAATTGATACTCAATTCACGAGAAGGATCTATCTCTCCTAATTCTCTACATGCCACTAGAGCCCAAGAACACCAAAGCACCACACAAAAACTAAGAAAACTCAAGATAACCTTAATCCTAATACAAAACTCCTACTTGAACATACAATAATCTCCCCCAGTGACAAAACAACCTCCCAAATTCAAAATCCTCCTTTTGCCAACTCTCTCTCTCTCTCTCTCTCTCTCTCTCTCTCTCTCTCTCTCTCTCTCTCTCTCTCTCTCTCTCTATTCAAGCAGTAGACCACACCCCAAAAGGGCGGGATTTGTTTGGGGCAGACACAGCAGGCTTCTGCCTGCTATAAACTTGAATCGGCCCCTTCTCTTGGGCCGGTTGAACCGGACTAACAATACTACCCTCCCAAATAATCACCTTGTCATCAAGGTGAAAAGATGGAAACTTCTATTGCACCATCTCACATGTCTCATATGTGGTGATGTAGTCCAGTAGACTTTTCCATTTTATCAGAACCTCCTTGGTTCTCTCTTCTCCGTGACAAACCGCCATCAACTCTAGTGATTTTAAGACCACCTCAAAGTCCTTTGTTAGTGTTACCGATAACTCTGAACTAGCTGCAATCGCTCTCCTTAATTATGACACATGGATCACTAGATGTATAGTCACTATCGAGAGTAATCTCAAACGATAGACTACTGCTCCAATCCTCTCCAAAACCTTATATGGGCCAAAGTACCTTTGGGCAAGTTTTTCATTCCTCCTGTTGGAGACTGTCCTCTATTTGTAGGCCTGTAACTTTAAGAACACCCTCTCCCCTATGTTGAATTAGATGTCTTTCCTATGCCCATCTGTCTGTCTCTTTATGATCTGTTGTGCCCTAGACAGGTGCCTTTTTAGTTCTTCCAACACCCTATCTCTTTCCTCCAAGTACTTCTCTACTAAAGAGACTGGTGTGCTATGCTGTCCAAAATACACCAAGTGAGGTGGATCTCGTCAATACAACACTTTGAATGGGGTCATCTGGGAGGCAGAATGATGCGAAGAATTATACTAGTACTCCGTCCATGCTAGCCACTTGGCCCAAAGCTGAGGTGTCTCCTAAACAAAATATCATAGGTAAATCTTCAGGCTCTTGTTTACTACCTCCGTCTGCCGATCTATCTAAGGGTGGCAAGCAATACTCCTCTTCAGTACAGTCCCCTGAAACCTGAACAACTCCCTCCAAAAGTGGCTGAGGAACACCTTAACCTGGTCGGACACTATAGACTTTGGTATCCCATAAAGTCTGACCACTTCTCTGATAAATGTTATTGCAACTGTCATTGGAGTGTAAGGGTGTCGTAGGAGAATGAAGTGAGCATACTTGCTCAATCCGTCCATTACCTCCAGAATCATTATAAACCCTTCAAATCGAGGTAATCCATCTATAAAATCCATGGAGACCTCCTCCCATGCCCAATCTGGTAGAGCGGGCAGTAATAACCCTTCTGAAGCCATGGTCATGTACTTATTCCTCTGACATACCTCACAACTAGCTACCAACTCTTCCACATTCTTGTGAATCCCCATCTAATACAGCTCTGCGACGAGTCTCCTATATGTCTTTAGCACCTTCGAATGGCCCCCAATAGCGCTCCCATAGAACTCTTGGAATAGGTGTGGAATATGGATTGATGTCCTAGGTATCACAAATCTCCCTTGGTACAGAAGCCTCTCCTTCTCTAGAGAATAGCCAGGGTGGCTACTCCCATTTTTTCAGTAAGTCTTTCCTAATACTCCCCTACTCCTCATCCCGTGCACTTTCCTTCTTAATGGCCCCCCAATCCAACATCAACGGTATTGATACTGCCATCTCCTGGAGCTCTCCCATATATCCAGACAAAGCATCTACTACCTTATTCTCTATCCCAGACCTATATTGAATTTCACAGTCATATCCCAATAACTTTGATAGCCACCTCTGGTGCTCCTACGCCACCATCCACTACTTCAGCAAGTACTTCAGACTCCGTTAATCTGACCTGACAATGAAAAATCAACCCAACAAGTAAGGTCGCTACTTATGGATGGCTAACACAATGACCATTAACTCCCTCTCGTAGACTGACTTCAACCTAGCTCTAATTGTCAACACCTGGCAATAGTAAGCAATGGGTTGGTAGCTCTGCATGAGTACTGCTCCCAATCCATACCCTGATGCAATGTTTAAAATTGCGCAATTAGGTATTGAGGCGTTTTTTGTTAGTGAGGCAAGGCGTAAGCCTCAAGGCGTTTTGAGGAGTGAGCCTCAAAATAAAAAATTGAGTTAAGTGCAAATAAATGTTAAAAGTAAATTTTTATATAATACTCAAATAATATGTTAATAAATGACATTATCTTTCTATTGAAATATGAAATAACACAATGACATACATAAGAAACAAAAAATTGCACAAGATGTAAAGTGACTAGTTATAATTGCATAAATATACTTGAAATACAAATATTACATGAGCAAAAAATTAATAAATAAAGAAATTACATAAAAGTATCATATAATATCAAGTTTAACTTCAAATTCTTTCTTTCTCAATTCCCTACTCATCTACATTTAATTTCTAAAAAAGACTAAAAAGTTGGCAGCATCTAGAAAAACATCTTTTTTGTCATCACAAATGTGATCTTTATTTGAGTCATCATTATAACAAATTGATCTCTCTCGTCTCATCTGTGGAGTCTAATGCCTCTCAATATGCTTCATCTTTATTTATTTCAGGCATATTCCTCTTTCAAAAATATTTTCCATCAACATAAGGATGAGATTAATACTCCCAAATTTTTAGAGGTGGTGGTGATGTGCAGCTTTCAAGTGATCCTTGATGGAGGCCATGGCGTTGGTGGTTGTGAAGAAGGTGACGGGCTGGAGGTTGAGGCAATTGAGAGGAAGTTGCTGAGACTTGGGGGTACACGAAGTGCGATTTGTTCGGGGCTTTACTTCAGAGTTTATGTAAGTTTTAATATATATATATATGGGGTGAGGCGTAAGCTTCACGCTAGTGAGGCGAGGCGTGCCTCAAGGCGGGCCTTAACCAAGTTGAGGCGCAAGCCTCACAAAAAAATTTTAGGCGTAAGCCTCGAGGCACTTTTCATTGGAATTGCGCAAAGGCGGGCCTCAAAGCAAGCCTCATATTGTGCAATTTTAAAACAAGCCCTAATGCGCCCATCTCCACTACAAAAATTTGACTGAAATCTAAAAGGGCTAGGACCAGTATGGTGGTCATGGCCTTCTTCAACCTCTTAAAAGCTGTTGTGGCCGCCTCCCCCCACAAGAAGTTATCCTTATTCAATTGTTCTATTACTGGCCAAGAGATGGTGTTATAGCCCCCCATGAACCTTCTATAGTATACTGGCAGCCCTATAAATCCCCTCAGCTCTCTCAAATTCTTTGGTAGTGATAATCTCACCATTGCCTTGATATTAGCCTGATTTGCGGTCACACCCTCCTAAGATACTATATGTCCCAAGTACTCCACACTAGCCTGTGCAGAGCAACATTTATTCAAATTTTCCCTCAAATGATGCTCCTATAACACCTCTAAGGCCGTCCTCAAGTGCTCCCAATGTTCCTCATCTAACCTGCTGTACACCAGGATATCATCAAAGAAAATCAACACAAATCTCCTGAGATAGGGTCAGAACAACATATTCATTAGGGACTGGAATGAAGCTGGGGCATTAGTGAGGCTAAAAGGCATTACCGGGAACTCATAATGTCCATCATGTGTTCTAAAAGTAGTCTTCAACATGTCCTCCCATTTCGTGTGGATCTGATGGTACCCGGACTTCAGATTTATCTTGGTGAAGATAACTACCCCACTCAGCTCATCAAATAGTTGATCTATCACTGGGACATGAAACTTGTCTATCATAATTTTCTTATTCAAAGCCCTATAGGCCACAGAATCTCTGAATCCCATCATTTCTCCTAATCAGTAAGATTGGACTAGAAAAAGGGCTCACACTAGATCTGATAATACTTGCCTCCAGCATTTTTCTAATCATTTTCTCAATTTCATCCTTCTAAAATTGAGGGTTACGGTATGGCCTAACACTTATGGGTGACACCACATCCCTCAGGGTGATAGCATGCTCCTACTCCCTTGGTGGTGGCAATCCTTGAAGTGACTAAAAGACCTTACTGAATTGATGTATTAACGGTTGCATTGAAAGAGGCATGTCTCCACCCTCCTACAATATGATCCACTCTAATCTCTGCATTTCCACCATGAAATCTCCCCACACCTCCTGTATGCTACTCACCATGATTTTAAGGGACATCATAGCTTCAGATAACCCTGCATCTCCCCTGATCGCTACTCTTCTCTCCTCCATCACCAGCTCCATGGTCAGTGCCCCCCAATTAATGTTGTTATTCTAAAAGGTCTGCAACCACTTCATCCCAGGATGACATCAGTACTTCCTAACTCCAATAGGAGAAAATCTTCCCTCACCTGAATCTCTTGTATGGTCAACACTACTCCCCTACAGATGCCCTTGCCCATCTCCATCATCCTCGTGCCCATCATCACTCTATAGCTCCTTATATCCACCAAAGTCACCCCCAATTGGTCCAAGACCTGGTTGGAGATGAAATTATAAGTAACCCCACTATTAATCAACACTACCACCTCTCGGTCTATAATTTCCCCCTTCACCTTCATGGTATGACTAGAAGTGAATCATACCACTGAGTTCAGGGAGACCTTTGTCACATCTAGATGCAGTTTATCCTCCTCTATCCTGGTTTCACACCTACCTCCCTCCTCAGCTTTCTCGTCATCACAGATGATGAGAACCTGAAGAGTTCAGTCTTTGCACATGTGCCCCGGGTATACTTCTCATCACATCGAAAGCATAATCCCTTTGCCCTCTTTTCCTGCACCTCCCCCTCGGTCAGTTTTTTTTTAAATTTCCCCCACTTTCTCCTTCAAGATCTCATAAAGGTTGCCCGGTGTAGGCCCCTTGGGTGCTAAGAAAGTGGTGGTCATCCTATATGAACCACCTGAACTGTCGCCTATGGCTCCCCTCTCCTAGTACTTATGATCTTCCACCAACTGAGCTAGCTCCATACCCTCTCCCAAGTCTCGAGGTCTCATGACTCTCACTGCTACTCGGATCTCTGATTTAAACACCTTTATAAAATTCCCCTTCAGATTAGTCTCAAATAACTGATCCAGCCGACTTGTCAGGTACTCAAATCACTCGCAGTATTCTGCCACCAAGTCTTTCTGTACTAAGGCAAAGAACTGCTCATAAGAGTCCCTTCCATGCTGGTTCGAAAATATTCCAATAAGCACTCTTTGAACTCCCTCCAACTCCGCAAGGGCCGCCTCATGTCTCTCCACTGGTACCAAGACAACACCTTCCCTTCCAAACATAGGTCAGCTGCCATCACTTTCTCCTCCTCCGTCAACCCATTAACGGCGAAATATCTCTCTACATTGTATATACACTCGCGTGCATCCCCACAAAGATGGGCATTTTCAACTTCCTGACCTTCGGATACCCTCAATTTCCCCTAATTCTTCCATAGTTTCCCCTTCTCCAAGTCGGTGGTCCCCTCAAGTGTCCTGATCCTCCCTTCCACATTCATATCCAAACTCCTCTTCGAATTCCCCCCTCGCTTCAAAATCAACACCTCTCCAGCCATAATCTCCCTCCCTCCCTTCCCAATCAACACCACTTTGCTCATATCCCCATGTCCACGCCTCTCCCCATAACTTTCACCTCTCTCCTTCCTCTAGAAATGTTCCATATGGGGTCTTCTCCCTTCTCCCTCTATGATCTCTACATCATTTTCATCCCTACGAATTTCAAAATTCGTATTTTTCCTTTCTAGCCCTCTCTCCTCCGATATCATCATTTGATTGTGGAGATCCAACATCTTCTTCACCATGTCACGTAGGTCAGAGAATTATTCTTCCATGGAGAAAATTCTGTCCTCCATCGTTGCTTTGATTTGGTTCATCTCCCCCTCAAGACATTCTTCCAACGCCTCAAAGTTATTGGCCACCATTGATACCCGGATTTTTGTTAGACTCAAAAATTCGTATTTCCAGCCCAAAAACAGCAAAAATAATTGTTCAGGCAAGAAAAAAGGTCGAATGAATCAGCCTAAAGAACCCCAAAAAAGCCCCAAAAAGCATCTATGATACCAATTTGATGATAGTAAAAACAGAAAACAATTGCTGAAATTAGAATTTCAGCAATCTCGCCAAGCAAGTTGTGAGGATTTAATGGAGGAAACACAAGAAATGCACGCTTGATTGAATAGTTGAAAGAAATAGCAAGATGCAATTGATCCTCAATTCAAGAGGATCTATTTCTACCAAATCTTTAGATGCTGCTAGAGTCCAAGAACACCAAAGCACCACACAAAAACTCTGAAGACTCAGGATAATCCTAACCCTAATACAAAACTCCTACTTAAACATACAATAATCTCCCCAAATGACAAAACAGCCCTCCCTAATTCAAAATCCTCATGTTTCCGCCCCTCTATTTAAGTAGTGAACCCCACCCCAAAGGGCGGGATTTGTTTGGGGCGGACACAACAGGCTTCCACCTGTTGAAAACTTGGACCGGCCCCTTCCTTGGGGCGACAAGACCGGTCCAAGTCTGGACCGGTCTAACAGATGCTCAAGTGGATAAGTAGTTCTACACTTAGAGATAAAGTGAGATAAAGTAAACGAGACTATAAGTGAAAAGGTTGGAGTAGCTTCAGTGGCATATAAGATTAGAAAGAGTCATCTTAGAAGGTTTGGTCACATAAAACGTTGGTCTTTCAATGACCCAGTTAGGAGAATAGATGTATTAGATTTGGCCTAGATTAAGAAAGATAGAGATAGACCTAAAAAGACTTAGTTATAAAGTATTAGAAATGACATTTTCTTATTAGATTTAAATAAAAATTTAATTCTTAATAGGACACAATGGAGAAAAAAGATTCTTTTATGATCGAAGTTAGATCCCTTATAAAAAGGAATCCCCTCACCAATAATCTCTCAACATGTCTTATATCATCAAGAGAGCTTTCTCATTTAAAAGATGAGCCATAAATCTCTCAAGCCAGCTAGAAGCAAGAATAAATAAAGAGAGACAATAATATAAAATTATAAAATGAGTAAATTAATATCAAGATTACCCAATTAGAAAGTTCTTCACAAAGTACATTACCATATCGATGGAATCAAAGACAAATTTCTAACATAATGTTACTTTCAGCTTGTCAAAATGATGCTCCACTATAGGGGTGACTATAGGGGTGTAAGCGAGCCGGCTCTCAACTTGTTAATGAGGTCACAAGTCAAGTTTATCAAGCCACGAGTTCGAGCTCGAGCCTAAACTTGAGCTTTTATATTAAACGAGCTCAAGGTCAGCCTAACTCGGCTCATTAAGCTACTCGACACAAGGATAAAGTGAGTATGAAAAAATTGACACAAAACAATTAACAATTACATAAGCAGGGCACTTTTGGTGATTCACAGTATCCAAAGCATTGTTCACCAGAATGTCTTCAAATAGTTTAAACCTTAGAGAAGCAAAATTTCATGACAGGTTCTACAATTCAAGTATCTTTCAAAGTTAAAACCTCCCCCAATAAGTAACCACCATATCTCTTAACGAAATTTAAGAATCTAAAAGGTAAGGAAATTACTATAAAGTTAATTAATAAACTTTGAAGATAAAAGGGCAGAAGATAAAAGGGCTAATTTCTTGATGTTACCTGAACATCACCAGCAGCAAAGACACCTTCAACAGAAGTTTTTGATGCACCATCTTTGACAAATATGTACCCTGAGCTATCAAGTTCAACTTGACCTTCTAATATCTGGCTGTTTGGAGAATGTCCTATACCATAAAATAGACCTTTGGCATCCAAAACTGACTCTTCCCCTGTGTCAAATCTTCTAAGTAATACACCAGACATTTGGCCTTTGCTGTTACTGACGACATCCACAGCTTCTGTATTGAAGTGCAAGGTAATATTCGGACTGTTGAGTACTCTGAAACATTCGCCATAAGCAACCTGTTAAACAAACATTAAGGAATTGCCTATCAAAAAAAATGTTCATGCACAGTTTTTGATGTGATACCAGGAATTGAATCTCAGAAAATTTAATAAAAGTTGTTAAAATAATGAAAGTTCAATCTTGACGCTTTTCTTAAGTGATATTTCAAAAAGATCTTAGAATTTTAACCAAGTCTAGGCAAGTTATTACCGCTAAATTAGCAAGATTTATAAAATAACGCCGACAATAAATAGTAAAGCCAATGAAAAGCCAACTAGAATCCGGTGGTTAACAAAGCGATTGTCTCACCTTGAGGCTACGCTCATTTGTCTACTTTTAGGGTTGTCGGAAGAAGAAGAACCACACAAGGGATGAAACCACTCTGAGGTAGACGGTGCCGGAGATCCGTAGTGAAGGAGAGGAAGGCGTAGGATGTGGAGGTGGCGTGGAAGGTCGGTCGTCGATGGTCCACTCGTAGTCCGGACGTTGTCTATCAATGACTTGGATGAGGGTCGGGAGGATCCGATCCAAGTAATCTCCCACGGTGTCTTCGTCGGATTCAAATCCCGCGTCAAAGAACGGCGATTGTAGGACGTCGAGATTACCGTGAGCATCGAACACAAGCCCCCATTCTAGCTCGGGATCCGCCATGCGACATGGAGGTGAAGATGGGTGGTCGCCACAAGAAGCTCTCCAATGGGAGGAAGAGGGGTCGGCGGGTTGTAGAGGTGATGGGAGGCCCGTGGTAGAGCTAGGGTGAGAGGGTGAGGGTTCTGTTTGAAAACTGAAATTAATTTCAGTTTAAGGGAATTGGGAGGGAAAATTTGAGATTTGATTTTCCAATTAAGAGGCAATTAAGGCATTAAAGAAATTTTAATTGAATGGAGCCATAAGGGGAGCCGGCAGTAGAGAGAGAGGGGAAGGAGGATTTGAAAACTGAAATTAGTTTCAGTTTTTTATGTAATTGGAGGGAAAGGGTATTTGGGCTTAATTAGGATTTCAAATAAGTGGGGAGTTAATTACCTAATTAATGGGAATTCCAACTGGGGGGGGCATTACTAGACAGAGAGGGAGTTAGGGAGAGAGGGGGAAAGGTTTCCAAAAATAAAAGATGACTAGGAAAATTTGAAATAAAATCCAAACCAATTTAATTTTAACTTTGGATTTATTCAAAAACTTTCCATAAATAGAATTTCCAAATTTGGATAGAAATCGAAATTTGAAATTCAAATTTCAATGAGGGGTTGGAGATGGAGATGTGGGGAGGTGGTGGAGAGGGAGGAAGGTGGGGAGGAGCCGGCGGCAAGGTGGCCGGCTAGCCGACAAGATTAGGGTGGCCGACGGGTGGGGATCCCAAGGAGATGGCAAAAGTGGAGAGGGTCTACTTCTTCCAAAATCGTGGGTATGGATTGTGGTATTTTGTGGATGAGGAGAAGAGCTATGGATGTAAACACCAAGAGAACTCACAAAGAGATCTCATGCAAAGAACTCACCAAGAGATCTTCTTGAACTCACAAAGAGAACATAATAGTAGAAATTTTTCATTCATCAATCATCCATAACATACAATGACAAAGCCTTTATATAGGCTATCCGAAAATAAGAAAAAGACATAAAGACGACATTGCCCTTGGGCTACAACAAACACTAATTCCCTCATAGGGGTACAAATGGAAAAACATGAAATATAAATGACATGAATAAAATAAAACATTAAAAATAAAGACTCTGAATCATGGCCGTCGCTCGACGACCCCTCCGATGGTACGTATGTCGGAATCTCCTATGGATGTCCTCATCAGTTTTATTGTAAGCTAGAGTTTTAATGGGTATGTCCATTATGATTTATATACATTTTGATTATATACATAGAATCTTGAATTTGTTTAGTGGTTCTATAAATGAATAGATGATTATTAATTAAAATTAACTTCCGTGCTAAATACTATAATGTTCTCAATGAAAAAGTCGATGTTTTAAATTTTGTATAAGTTAAAAATTATAATAGGTAAGGTGTGGTTTTTTTTTTTCCTATTCACCTCATATCAGCCTAGAGGGGTCAACGTAACAATAATTTCCTCTAAGATAAATACACAAGGGCATATGTACACGTGATTATTATAATGTGCAGTAGGACCCAATAATCAGCATATAAACACCACCACATGGATATGAAAATGCTAAATTTAAATGAAATTGCATGTTTTAATCACCTGTCTTGCATAGCTTTGGATGCTCGTAGCTGATTATTACGAACTAGTAAATGTACATGACGAGCATACTTGGTTAAGTACAATGCTTCTTCAGTAGCAGTATCACCACCACCAACAACAGCAAGAACTTGACCCTTAAACAATGGTGATGCACCATCACATATAGCACAAGCGCTTATCCCTCTGCTCCAAAACTCATCTTCACGTGGTAACCTAAGCCTTTTTGCAGTAGCGCCGGTTGCAACAATGATACTATGGCACCTTACCTGGAATAAGAAAATCAAACAAGTGACCACAATGGAAGTAGAAAGGAAAAACCAAAGTCAAATATTAATTCAAAAATACACAATTAGTTCATTTCCAAGTTTGTAAGCACTAAAAAAGCTTGAAAAGGTGGAAAAATAAAATCATGTAGCACCTATTCTCGTAAAATTAATGAGAATGTTACAGAAACTACGAAGAAAACTGAACAAAACGGTCATGCACATCTACATAAAATCACTAATTCAAAGATTTGCAAACAAGACAACACCCACACGGTTTCAAGCAGAATAACATAAGTCATGGAGACCAATCCGCTTCTTTATTAATCGCAATATATTTAATAAACATACAACCAGATATCTTCACTATCCATCTTGGAAAGGAGATTGCTGCAATGATTACCAGCAGCAGATCGCCAGTAACAAAATCATCAATGCCATAATGACATTACTTTCCAAGAACTATAGATAACTGTGCAAAATCCACATGTATTAACCAAAGGAACTCACTTTTTTCTGCTCTAGTAAAGAACCGGACAATATTGAAACTTTTGGCTGATATTTAAAAGATATATGGTTTCCTAAAACAGGATACTAAAACCCCCCATCAAAATACAAGTTTGCAAACCAAGTTTCTACATATTAGAAGAGGTTGATGTAACCCGAAGGATTCACTTTGTTTCAAAGCAACTAAACATATCATTTTCAACCTCGATACATATTAAATAGTATTGATGCCATATGATGCATGTCTAAGTGCTTCTACAATAGCAAATGCAGATTTATATCATGTGATGTATTTCAAAATTGATAATGCCCTCGTACTGTTCACATAAGAAACCCAAAAGATTAATGCGCTACCAAAAAGCTCTATGCAAATATACTTGAGAAAACATCACAAGCACACATGATTAAAATATGGAAAGAGAAACATAGCACATATATCTATGCAATCTTGGGATATATACATGACATAAAGTACAATCCCACAAATGAATATGGTCGAGCTTCATATCTGATACTGAATAGATATAACTATAAAGTCAGATGGAATGGTACAAATACATGTTAATGTGTTATGATGGGAATTAGGTATGTGACAGTTAGTTATTAATCCTTAGAATGACAACAAAGAACATGCAAGAGATTATCAACATCAATAACATAAAAAAGAACCAAAGAAAATCTAAACCCTAGAAGATGATCAAGAATATTTGACTCTTCAGGCAATCCCGTTTAGCTGATAAAAAAAGGTATGCTTAACTAACACAAGCAGCCTTTAAACAAGTGTTGCAATGTTAACAATCTAACACGATCACATGATTAGAATTAATTGATAGCTATCATACAAAAAAGTTATCTTGAAAACACTTAATGGAGAATGAGGATTATAAAACCGGCCTTTTGAGTTCAAATTAAAAGTGAGAGAGACAAAAAGAACAAATTCATGAAATAGAACATTATGCCAGCACATTACAAAGTTTCCAAATTCACCACCCTACCACAAGAAACCAAAAACAAAATAAAACCAGTGTGCCCACCTCACGTTCACTACTCTTGATGCTAAAAGGCCTGCTTCTTACATCAACAAATTCCACATCTTCTTGGAAAAGCTCTGCACCCCAACGCACAGCTTGCTTCCGCATCCTGCGAATTTAGCAGCGACAACAATTTCTAAGGAAATGTATGAAATTCAAATTAAAATTTTAAAATAGTTCGTGGCCACAAAGCAACCTTAGATCTAGTACAAAAAGCATATAAACAAATAGTTACAATAGCAATAAATTTTAACTAGGCAGAGGTTGAGTGAAAACTATTTACCTGTCCATCAAATCTGGACCACTGATTCCATCAGGAAAACCAGGGAAATTTTCAACCTCGGTGGTCGTCATTAGCTGGCCCCCTGGAACACCACCAACTTGAAAACCTTCAAAAACTAACGGTTTTAAATTGGCACGAGCAGCATAAATTGCTGCTGTGTATCCAGCTGGTCCTGATCCTATGATAACCACATTCTCAACTCCCTTAAAAGAAGCTGTAGAAAGCATATTCATTACAATTATTGTATATTCCCCCCATCAATAACTGCATTGCTCAATGAAAAGAAAACTACAAAATGCTATAAACTCAAGGTTCTCAAATTTAACGTGAATGAAATAACAAGATAAAAAGTTACGAAACTGCCAATTGATATCCAAACATAACTACAGAAATTATGGGTTTAACTGTGAATGAAAATGATTCAATGATTATCAAAATAACTGCATGAAACCTGATAGAATTGCACAGAACGATCAATAAGCTGGAAACCATGCAATTCAGTAATATTCCTCACAATCAAAAAATCACTTGAGTATAACGCATAAACTTTCTTCAAAGCTTGCTTCATAAAACTCAACTCAAAATTAGATCACGTGTCACTTATGTTGGTGTCTTGGTGACCCAGTATGTATTAACTACATATGACCACTCCCAACATTGTTTTACATAAACAAGCTAAACAATAAGTAGGTATGTGGTTAATTAGTGATGTTGTGTCAAATTATATTTAGTATAAAATATATTTAATATTATAAAGTTTCCAAAGCGATAACATGATAGCAAAATTAGAATATATTCAACTACACTGTCACATGATATCATAGCATAACATCACAATATTCATCTATTACAGGTTAAAAACTTAGTATTTCCTTGAATCTAATATCATATGCACATCATTCTTGAACTTCCCTGAGTTTCCTTGCTGACTTTTTTCATCCAACCCAGTGGTCCAAAACAAATAAAAGAAGCACAGCTTAAAATCTGAACATTAACTTCAACTATTTCAAATATCGTGGTTGCCTCTCAATTTCAAATTGTGAATATGTTTACAATGCAGAATGTGAAATCCTTTAAGGTGAATTCACAATCTCTTTTCATCGAACTTGAAAGTGAAATAATTTAATGCACCAAGCACGAGGATGAAATGACATGGTATGGCATCAAGTAGAATTGAATAAAGAGAACAACATGCATGACCAAATACGCATATAAAATAATATAATGAATGTTATTTTTCAGCATGCCGAACAAAAATAACATTGCTGCTTGATTATCCATAAGTTTGCCATGCACTACGGTTATGTTATACATTATCAGAATTGTTAGGATACCATAAGCAGCAACAGCAACAACAACAACATCAAGCCATTATCCCACTACGTGGGGTCGGCTAGATGAATCTTTTTTCTCCCTTGTGTCCTGTTAAAAGTCAAATTCTCATTTAAATCTAATAAAGAAAGTTCATTTCTAATATTTTCTAACGAAGCCTTTTTAAGTCTACCTCTAACTTTCTTAACATTAGCCAAATCTAATACCTCTACTTTCCTAACCAAGTCATCGGAAGGCCACCGTTTTATGTGACCTAAACCATCTAAAGTGACTCTCTCTAATCTTATCTTCCACTGGAATTATTCCAACCTTTTCATGCATATGCTCATTCCGTATCATGTCTATAAGAGTAAAGCCACTCATCCGAGCAGACCATAAGCATCATATAAAAATTCATTCTCTTTTCAGACATAAAAAATGTTGCTGGATTTATATAAACAGTTCAGACATTTTCTGGGAATCCAGTAGAGAGGATGGTTTTGAAGAACTTCTATGAGGAGGATTTCGGCAAAGTTCTTTAAAAAACATTGTAGGAAACCCTAAAGAGGCCCTGAATTTCTTATCAACGCCACTTTCCTCTTTCCAAAAAGTGCTTCAGAAAACCCCTATACAGTTCGGGCGGGTCTCATTCCATGGTTTTCAAACTTCCACTTTAAGAAAACCATATATTTCTAATTTCCAGAACAAGGATTGCCTACCATTATCATGCTATTTTACCAAAACTCAAGTCCAGCTCATCGGCACTTTCAATACTCCCAATGAATTTTTTTCTACAAAGAAAACAAAATATCAAACAAGAAAATCTCAGAAAAATCAATTCTCAAGTCTACCTCACATCCAAACATAATGCTTAGCTTTATTTGTTTTGTATTCTGGCCATAAGTGACCTAGTTCCGGAAAAAAAATTAAAAATAATAAAATTAATAAAATTAATAATTAAAAAAAAAAGTGACCTAGTTCCTGGTAGTGCTCCTCAGTAGCATAGCCCTAAATTTGGATCCTCGGAGGCTCAACTGTTCACCCTTTCAAAAAGAATCACCATTGCTATTATTGATTTTCAAATTCCAACAATACTCTACCACTCATTCCAACAAACAAAAAGAATCCACCCGATTACCCAATGGAGATTCAGAATAAATCCAACCACAAAATATACACATCAAGATTCTAATTTATGCAGAAACGCACAGGAGTTAGTGGAGCAGGTGGCAGAAAAACGATAAGTTAACCAAACCTACGACCGAGGAACTCGTACCCTCATCATTAGACGACACATTCAGCGGACAGAGATGACTCCGCCCGCCGCCAGGGAAGCTACGGCGCGGGAATGGGTGAAGGCAGAGGGTGCGGCTGCGGATTCCGATAAGAGAGGAGGAAGGAGGAGGTGCGGCCGCCGAAACAGCCGCCATCCCCAAACGAAGCGCCACCATTGGCCTCAGAACATGCAAAGGATTGAAAGAGTGATGACAGAACCGAAAATGAGATGGAGAAGTGAGGATGCACCTCGAGGAAATCGAAGGAGTCAAGAAATTCCAATAACAGCGCCTTTATGATGTTATCCATCTTTTATTAACTGGCGGAGGGCGATGCTGTCGTCATCTGATCTCCTCGTCCCCTATTTCATATACGTTCTATCCGATTTCTGTTTGGGTGCACGTTGTCTTTGGCCAACATAGCTGATGGCCGGGCGAGGAATGTGGTTGCCTGTGTGGTATTTGGTGTTATTGGAGTGGAGATAAAAAATATATATTTATATTAAAATATTCTAATATAATTTATATAAAAATGAGTTTAAGAGCTTACAATGCTCTCTCTCTTAGGAATTTTTATTGCGTCCTCCCACCTGACATAGAGCTACATCAGGTAGCCTATGATATGTCGCCACGTGTTCTTACTCTTGACCGCACAACGACCCGACCCGTAACGGACCCGGGAATTTGCGTAGCTCGGTATTACTAGGTATTGGTTGATTTTGCTCGACAAAAATGAAAAATACTATTCTATGAAGACCAATACCGAGAAATACCGAGCAATACCGAGTTCTTTTATGTATTAGTCGGTATTGCTCGATATTGCTCGGTATTGCTTTGTATTGCTTGATATTGGTCTTCATAATGCGATATTTCTTGTTATTGTCAAGCAATACTGAGTAATACCTAGCAATACCGAGCAAATACCGAGCAATACGCGAACATAGTAATCCCGGAGTCGATCCGAGTCGGGACGTCGGGCCGCGCGGTAAAAAGTAAGTGCACGTGGCGACATATCATAGGCTACCTGATGTAGCTCTACGTCAGGTGAGAGGACGCAATAAAAATTCCTCTCTTAGAGCTAAGGTTTTGGCAACAAGAGTTTCCCTTAAAGTTGGTCATAATTTTCTTCCATTCTTCCTTCACTTCTTTTGCTCAATCTCTTCTTTTTGAGTTATGAATGTTTATTGTTGTTCTAAGGCTCTAAGTATAACACCTACTGAATCACGATATAGTTGCACATATTTTGACCCGACATGAAAGAGATAATTTAATGAATCATGCATTTGAACTCTATTGCATGTTTCTATGAATGTTTTGTATGCATGTGAATATATGAATCTGCTCTAGAGCAAATTCTGGCGTTTTATGCTCATGTTTGTGAAATTTGAAAATGTTGTCTTATGATGCTACGGTGCCTGGGTAGACGGCGCCATGACACTGAACTCTTTGGAATTTGGCCAATTAATTAGGCTACTGTAACAATAGATGGTGGCATTGCGGTGTTGTGGGCTCCGAGAGTGAGCACTGCACTAGAGTGAGCACTGCAGCACGCGTGATTAGGCGTTGTGATGTTCGGTCAAACTTAATATTAAAAATATCATTTTCACTAAATCCACTCATTTCTTCCCTTAGAAGTAGTTGGGGTGCACGTGAGAGAGAGAGAGAGAGAGAGAGAGAGAGAGAGAGAGTTTTAGGTGCTTCAATCTATTTTCTGTTGACGACCCAGTTCTGAAAATTGTCTGGCTTGAGTAGGTTGCATTTTGATTTAAAATATAATTTTATGGACTTCAAATCGAGAGAACTTTTAAATGATAAAACTTTCACAGCGTAATTTATGATTTGTTGTAGACAATGTAGTTCTTGACATTCAGGTATTATTATATAAAATTTTTGCCTAAAAAATAATAATGTAAAACAATTAAACCTCCAAAATATAATTATGTAAAATCACTGATAATTTAATAAAATTTTGAATCAATAATTTTAACTACAATGTGCAACGTCCCAGAATCTAAATTGAAAAGAATTCTATCTGTTATATTTTATAATAACAATCAGAGCTATCTAGAAATGGCAGCATAAATGATTTTATAGTTCAAAACATTAATATGCATCTATATTCATTACTCTAAAAAGTATTGACAATACAATACTTAAGAGTCATCTATATTCTCACTCATGAATATACAAGAATAACTAAAAGTTAAAAAGACAAAAAACTAAAAGTCTCATATATGATTGGTCTCACACTCATGATCATCTTCCTGACTTGAAATTATTAAGCAACATATAAGGAGTTAAAACTCAAAACACACAAAAAATAACACACAAAAAATAACATGCATGCAATCAATCAGTTCATAATAGTGATAATTAGTATGATCATAAATATATGCAGAAATAGCAAAACACATATGCAATAATAGTAAAACATGTAAACTAGTATGGTACGAAGGCTAGTAAAATAATGCAATATGAAAATAATGAAATCTATAAACTAGTAAATCTAATATGAATGTCGAGACAATAAAGCAATAAACAATCATTCTTAAAGCATACGTTGTAACAGTGTTAGCGAATCAATAAGGAAATAATATAAATTAGTAAAACTAAAGAATCTATGAAGACTGTCAGAGTACTTATCAATATAGTACTATCAAGAAATCATATAACATATAATATTCAATTATTATATATCAGTATCAAATCAGTATCTTATATCACAAGCTCAAAAATCAAACTCATGTTCTTAGTAATAGTAAAACAGTATAGTGACAGTAATCAGTAAAAATAGCAAAATAGTATAGTACCAATAAATCAGTACAGTAACATACATTCTAGTAATCACATTAAACAAGTAAGAAATTCTGTCTTTCATGGTGGTTTTCAAAAAATTAGTAAATCAATAATTATTGGCTCAATAAATAGAATGGTAACTTTTTATTCATCGGCACAATAATCATCTCCTTATAACTCTCAATCAGTGAACCATATAAATCAATAGAGGATAACATAAAACCATAATATTTAAAGAAAAGCTCGTTGGTCTACCATATTATACAGGTCAATCAATGCCCAACCAACATCAGTAAATAAATAACATTTACTTATTTTTACACCAATACAATAATATCAATCTATTATTACCCAATCCCATACTCATATTCATTCATAATACTTATATTAATAGTATGCTTGCATTAAAATTTTAAAATTGCTATTTTATGCAAATTATATAAAATACAATAATTATCATACTACCTAAAAAAATTATAAAATCAATGAGTCAAAATATCTGGAATAATTGGTACTATATTATATAAAAAGTTATGCGATGAAAGTTTATTATATATGGAGAAAATATAATAAAATTATTTTTGGAGAAATTAAATAGACAAAATCAAAATCTTTAAAAATAGAAATATTATAAAAGTCTCCTACAATGATTTGGGCAATTCTCATTAAAGTGATAAAATGAATTGACAACCAAAATCTTGATTTCTCTTCTCCTTCCTTTTTCTTCTTTACTTCCATGGCAAGACATGATTAAGGGAATGAGAGAGGTGAATGGAGAGAAAAATATATATAAAAACTCAATTAATCTTCTTTTGAAAACTTAAAATCAATAACGATCATTATCGTCATATATATTCAAATAATCATTAATGAATAGAATTTTCTTCCTTTAGGGAGATATATCATTTGTTGATAAAACTTTGAATATGAGATTAACAATAATTCATCTAAATTATCGTAGCTAGATATTCGATCAAACTTTACTTTGGCCCTTCGGGGCCATATGTAGTTTTTTCTTAAATTTGACTACGATATTTGTGATAGAATTTGTAATTTTAAATATGAACCCCATTTTGAAATTTTATTTCTACATCTCGAGGTAATGTATCTTTTCCTATGGGTGGTTCAATTTTAGAATTAAAATTTAAAGTCAATTTAAATTTCTCCCAAAGAAGATTAAACTTTTCAAAAACTACTTTTCACGCCCAAATAATAGGATATGCTAAAAGAGTATGTAAATTTTTTTTATGTATTTTTCAATTTCTTGAGTCAAATCTTGTAAAGGTGTGTCTTAGCCTGGTGACTATGCACACACACACTCATGGGAGTGAGAAATAGAGGAAAATTAGAAGAGTTTTTTTGTTGAATAAATTGTAATGTATGATAAATATTGTATTGGACAATCATCTTATCAGAAAATCATTTGAGTTTTTTTTTTTAGTTCTTTTAAGCCCTCTATTTAAGCTTTTTCATAAGACTTTATAAAAGTTTTTTTGGCATTCATTGAGTATTTGTTTCTGAAAAAAACTTAAAAAGAGAGACTAGAACTTGGGAAAGAAATGATGGAGTTTGTAAGAGCGGAAGAAGATCCTTGTGGGTTGCAAGGGAAGATCCTTGTGGGTTGCTATGGCGAATTTGCATCTGAGTTCCTCCATGTGTTAAGGTTTGTCTTGAGGGAAGCTTTGGGAAGATGACCTCTTTGATGTCAAAAGACCAACTACTCCACCACACCGAGGGAGATGAAAGTGATTCCAGGTTCTCTTCCTTCATCATGAGGGTGAAAAGGGATTCTAGGTCTGTTTCACTAGGAGGGTGAAAAGGATTCCAAGTTCTCTGTCTCACCAAGAGGGTAAGGATTCTAGATTCTCTACCACACCAGGAGGGTGAAAAAGATTCTAGGTTCTCTGCCTCAGCAGGAGGGTGAAAAGGATTATGGTCCTATGCTGCATCGGGCTAGTGGAAGAGATTTTGTAAAGGCTTCTCTGACAAGCTATAGGGGCTAAAGGAGAGACACTATAATAAAAATATAAATATAAATTATTTATCAAATTCTTAAAACCATTTTAAAAACTTCTACACAGCTTGCGACCCAACTAGGGAACCCTTGAACCTAGTCTTATTTGATGAACTCGACATCAACTTAAACTCCAACAAACTAAACCATCAACTCCATATCATAAGTTCACATCATAAGCTAACCTTCTACCATCATTTTTAGTCATTTATCCACATAAAAGATAATCCCTAAAATGATCTTCCAAATCAGCCCAAAATTAAACTAAACCAGACTAATCTTAGCATTCCTACAAGTATGCCTCTTTAAAATCCTCTCCATTTTGCAATAAATCACAAATTTAAACATTAAACTAAATATTCATAGTTTTTTCTAGCCATTGATCTCACCAAAAGGCTTCCCACTGCGATTATATTTAGTATTGGAGCAAATTTGAAAAATTGTATGAGAAATTATTGACTTTAAAGCAAGGTCGTATTTTGGTTAATAATTATTTAAACATCTTTAAAGACCTAATTTCTATAGCTGTTAGTATTGATAATGATTACTAACTAGTTAATAAAATTTTCATTGGACTTAAGTCTGGCATCATGAATAAGGTGATCTGTTTGACCTCTAGGCCTTAGAAGAAGCCTTTTATTATGCTTTTTTGGTTTAGCAACAACATAAATATACATATATCTAAACTTAATATCAAATTCCCTCCACTTCATCTTATAAATCTACTATTAGAGCCACAACATCTATTTTCCCAATCCAAAACTTCTATTAAAGAAAGTTTCAAAAATAATCCATAAGAAGCTTCACATGTAATATCAATGAAAATCCCAAATTTTATTCTTGTAAGTAAATGAGGATCCCACATAAGATGATTTAGAAGAAGTTTAGGTGATTATCTGATGAAGAATTTGAGTATATAATTGATCCTCCCTCGTTTTAATATAATGGGATGCCTGACTATAACTAAGAATGAGATAGATGATAAGAGAAGGAAGAATATTTTTTAGTTTATATATTATGGGTAATAAAACAATGTGGATTAGTTATAAAAATATAAAGTGTAATGAATGACATCTCAATCCACATCATTACTAGAGCCAGTATTATGACCAAACCACACCCATAATCTTTTCATGTTAGTTGAGTTAGTCATATTTCTTTCCCCACTACTAGTAGATACCTAGTTCCTATTAATATTAACAGTTATAAAAATCAAATCTAATAAGGTGTCCTTCCCATGGATATTACTCATATTTTGCTAGGATGACCTTGATTATTTGGCATGAGTGTTACTCATTATGGTAGAAAGAATACTTACATTTTTAAAATAATAACAAAACCATTAAACTCTACTAGTCAAATCTATATAGAAACACTTATTATAGTATATCATAAGATAAGTTGTGCTTTGCAACCTAAATCTATAACAAGGAAATGTACTAATATTCAATTGATTATCTTTAAAAACCCTAATACCATGGATAATATTATTAATTTTTATCGTAATTCAAGTACTTCTATTTACCTAATTTTGTTATCTCACCAATGAAAACTATAGGAAATGGAACTTCTAAAAGGATATTTTCTAATCTAAGTATTCTTCAGTTGCTACATGTAAAAGAAGTAACCCTAAACTTTGATGATACTCACATACCTATTGTGATCTCCCAACTCCATTTTTAGTATAGTTATATTATAGCTAATGTATTTCTTGATGAATTACCCCCTCTTAGAACTATGCACCATGATATTGATTTAGTTCAATCTTTCTAAATTCCTAGCCTTCCTCATTACAGAATGAATCTCAATAAACACACTAAAATTAAAAGACAAGTTGAAGAGTTACTTAGGAAAAAATTAATATAAGAAAATATTACTCCATGTGATGCCCGGCTTTAATAATTTCCAAGAAAAATGAAACATGGAGAATATGTGTTGATAGTTAGACTATAAATAAAATTATTATAACATATAGATTTCTTATTTATTGACTATGCAACATGCTAGAGTTAATATCAGTGAAAAAATTTTTCTCCAAAATTAATCACAACAGTGGTTATCATCAAATTAGGCATTGATCGAGAGAAGAATGAAAAAAATACTTTTAAAACTCTCAATATGCTTTATTAATGGTTGTTCATGCCATTTGGACTCTTAAATGATCCTTGCACATTCATGAGGTTGATGAATACAATTCTTAAGCCCTTTATGGGAAAAGTTTTTTATGTATATTTTGAATACATCTTGATTTTTAGCTCAAGTGAAATAAGCCACATGCAACATCTTAGGAAAGTTTTGGAGACTCTTAGGAAAAAAGTTATACAACAAGTTGAAGAAAATTTTCTTTTTACAAACTAACATAATTTTTTTTATTTATCAATTTCATTACTAGAGTAAAACCTTACCCTGCCAAAGTTGCAACGATCTTATATTGGCGAACACCTAAGAGTTTCAGAGATGTCAAAAAATTAATATCTAAATGTCTAACATATAAATAAAATAGCCACCAAATATGAGTTTGATTAATTTATTGTTTTACTTGTCCCTTATAGGCCTCGTGAAGATATCTTGATGGAGTTTATCTTAGGGTTGCCCGTATAACTCGAGGATATGATAACATTTCTTGTAATAGTTGATAGATTCCCCAAGAACGTCCATTTCCTGCCATGCTCTAAAACTAATGATGTTTGTCATACTATTAAAACATTCTTTAAAAAAAATTATGCACATTTATAGCCTTCCTTCAATTATTGTCTTTGATCATGATATTAAATTTATTTCATATTTTTAAAAGACTATATAAAAATTATTTAGCACCAAATTAAAATTCTCATATGCTTTTCACCCCCAAATTGATGGCTGAAGTAGTAAACTTAATATTAAGAAACCTACTTAGATATCTAGTAAGAAAACAGTTTAGGATGCACAGACTTACATTTGCCCACATAAAAATTTTTATATAATAACAATATATCTAGAAAAATCAAAGTGTTATCTTTTGAAATAATGTACATTTATATTTTGTGTAACATGCGGCTAGAGTATTATCAAATATCTAAGTTTAAGAAATTACATGCAATGACTTATAACCTCTTCAAATTCTTAATAAAATTGAATCTTATGCATATTTTCTTGATTTCTCTATTGATATATGAACCCATCCTGTTATTAATATTGAAGATAATTTATTATATGAGGGACTTAGTAAAATCAACTTGTTCAATTTAACTGTTTAGTTGAAGATAAAATCCTCCATTTACAAAAAAAAAAAAAATTTGGAGATCAATCATATTATCTCTAAGGAAGCATGTACTGATCCAACTGTTGAAATCAAGTTTTAGTTCATTGGAATAATAAACCATCTATTGATGATAAATAGTTTTTTAAAACTTTTATTAACAAGCACTTCTCAACTTCTTGAAATGAACAATAGAATCAAGAACCATTGCACAATTATCTTTATTCATTTCAAATTAGGCTTTATTTGAGACAATTTTCTTACTATTTTTTTTAAATAATTTTCTAATATAAAATTTCTAATGCAACAAAATTTTGAATTAAAAAACTACTTAAGAAAGCAATAAGAAAGTTATTCCAAACGAAGCTTTAATGAAATCTTTATGAGAATCTGAACCAAGAAAATCACGTTCAAAAGCCTTTCATTAAAAGTCGACTCTGCCTACAACTCAAAACTCATCAAATCTAAATTCACCCATCGCCGCAAGCCGCCAAACAAATTCACAAGAACCATATAAAGTGATAGTTTAAGCTTTATCCTCCATAAGAAACTTAATCCCCAAAAGAACTCATGCAGTCGTGACATCCAATAAGGTACAAGCCTAATTCATATGGTAAACCCTTTCTTCCTGCTTGTTAGTACAAAAATTAAAATTTTTTAACTAAAAAACCACTTTAAGAAGCAGGCAAAAAGTCGTCCCAAACGAAACTATGCTACTTTTTAAAACAACTTTTTAATACAAAAATTAAAAATTTTATAATAGACAGCTGCATAAAGAAGTAGTAAGAAAGTTATCTCAAACGAAATCTAACAATATCAAATTCAATGTATATATTCTCTATATCATTACATTATATTCTTAATTCTATAACACTAACTTTGATCTTCACTTATAAATAGGAGATGAAACATGGACATCAAATTTTCATCACAAAAAAAAAAAAAAAAAATCAGACAAAATCATAACATTCTCTCTCAATCTCTCTCATCTTTCACAAACCTGGACATGAAAAAAAAATATTCTTCAATAGACGGGTACTTAATATAACTTCCAGTGGAAGCTAAGTACATTATTAATTAACAACACAAAGGAAGCAAGCTGAAAGGTTCAAATTCAAAGCATCTTGGAAGCTTTTAAACATACATAACTACTCCTACTGATTGGATGACTCGTCCTTTGAGGCTGGTTTCGACTGAACAGCTTCCAGCGTCTTGTAGAACTCTTTAGGAAGCGGTGGCGGTCGGTGCTGAGGAACGTGCTTAGGAATAGGAGTATCATCTTCAATGACTTCGCATTCATAATCATCAGGCACGCCCCATGGATCCCACTCTGCAATCCACGAATAAGATAAAATCAATCTCATCAGTAAGATATATTTATTAGCTTGATAGAAAATGATAATTTGTCATGGTGAACTGATTAAAGCACACGGTATTTTAAACCAATTTGATGACCATAAGATAAAAAAATGCATTTGCTGCATGAAACCTAAGGAAAAACAAAAAAATTTCCACGTATATTTTAGTTTACCAAGAAATATGTCCATCAAAGCTTACTAACAAAAACTCTACTTAGTTTCAAATCACAAATTAAAGTCGTTTAATCCAATTTAGACAACATGAGGGTCATTACATGTGATTTAATATGATCATAATTAGTGTACTATTCTCTTATACTTGTTTTCTTATCGTATCCTAATGTATGTCCATTCATAGGCCTCAAATATCTAATCAATAGCATAGAGTAATCTTTTCATGCTCACTTGCTTGGGGCCCTCCAATGATTGCTTGCCTGTTGCTAGCTAACTTCATTCCAACTATTGGTTTTGTCACTACCCACTGTTTTCTACCCTAGCTTCACTTGCATGTAGGGGTGTCAATTTCAGATCACGGGTCGGATTCCTGTCGAACTCGGAAATGATCTGGGACTATTCGGGGTCAACCAGAACTCGCCCCATTTTTGCAAACTGGTCGGTTTTTCGGACCCGAACCCGACCTACTTTGGGCCCGAGTCAACCCGACACGACCCGAATGACCTGGGGCCGACCAAAAATTGCTATTTTTCGAGTCAAAACGGGTTAATCTTGGGTTTCTGGGTCAAAAACGGATTTTCAGGTCAATTGCGGGTTTTCGGTTCAACCCGAACCCATTTCGATTTTTTAAACGGGTCGATTTGTTGAACCAGTACCCGACCCGTTTCGGGTCAGGGTTGACCCTAACCCGAAATTTTTGGGTCGAGTTCGAGTCGGGTTTTCAGGTCGTGTCAAATATTGACACCCCTACTTGCATGCATGCATATTGCTCACACCTCACCTGCACTTGTTGCACAACCCTGTCATTATGGTTAACCATTGTGCCTTATACAATAGTTTCACTCACTCTTCACTATCCTACTCTTCCACATTATGCAGATGATAATCTGACATCTTTCCTTTAACTGAGTCTCCATCTCTTACTTGGCATTATAACTGACCTTATCTCCTTACATGATGCGAAACCCTACTCTACCTTCGACACCCCTACAAAAAAATATTCAATGGAACCACCCACCTATGTGGTTGAGGGTATTTGATTTCTTAGTGGTTCCAACGAAAAATCATATTATCTTTTAAGCATCAACTCTGGCTCATGATGATAACATTAAATTCTCCAAATTATGCTGTTCTCTCTTGGTTTTTAAATAGTCTCCAACCTTATATTGCCTTTACAATCATGTTTCATAAAATTATTGAGGCTATGTGAAATTTTCTCAACTCCACTTATTTTAAAAAAAGTATCATTTCTAGGGTCTATATATTTTGTGCTCTAACATATTTTCTCTTTAGCAAAAGAATCTATATATTTTGGATTATTAGAATACCTTCTAGGGTACATAGGATGAGTTACTTCACTGCAATCCATTTACCATTGATCTCAAGGCTTACCATTGGAAATTTTGCATGCTCATAATTGACTGTGAAAGTTGCACAATTGTGATGCCTAGAATTTCCTTTAATCATATGAAGTTGAAATCAGAATAAAATTCACAATTATAAAAGGTAGTCTGGATTGATAAATTGTTATTTTTGTAGCCTAAGTATTTACAGTTTTGATTCAGTTGACCACATGTATTGATAGAATCTATAAAAATGTATTATTTATAAGCATAGCTCCTGTTATTTTGGCTAAGCATTGGATGTTACTCATTTTTAAAGGTCAAATACTATGCCTTTAAGATTGATGAGAGAAGGATGATAAGCATGAAGGGGGTAGAGATAAGTTAGTGACATATGCTTGTATTGTCGTAATAATTAACTAGAGAGGAAGGGTAAAAGAATTTGCGATGGAACTAATTTCATCATAAATTCATCTAAAACCCACTTGCTCATTTCTATTCGTGCTCCCTAATTCAACCCCAACCAGCATTGCACTCTGACTCCAACTTCCTCCCTTATCACTTGTGTTGCCCCTCGATCACATCACCGGTCCTCTTTTTTTGATACCATCAACCGGTTTGTTTGAGTGCTCATGTTTATCTTCCGTCAGTCAATCTCATAATAGATAAGTTGAACTTCAGCAAATGTGCCGCATATATCATCACAAGGTCTCCCAGATCACCAACAACTCACAAATATCCCTTCATTCACGAACAACTACACAATAGATTCCCCCCATCGCGATATAGATTTAAGATGAGGACAGTCCACTATTTCAGTAATGACCATTTTTTTAGCTAATCGATTCAACTTAGAAATTGGGATCAATTGGAGCAATATTATTTACGCAGCACAACATAGCTAGAGAAGAATCACATAGATTTAAAAAGCATAAATTCATGAAACTGCCAAGGAAAATGACTAAGGATGACATAAAAACGTACGTTGTGTGCACTACACATGATATTACATATAACGAACATCATTGAAACCAACAAAATTATTTTATTACAATGAAAAATAATTATAATCAGAATGCCAAATTCTTTCTTGATCATTAATGATGAAAAACTTAATTGTTGACTGAAATGGCCTCCTATCTGCTTAGCCTTTTGTTTTCAATAATTCTAATGGGAAATCAGCTCCGATAAATGTATAGGAAATCATAGTTCAAAACCAAACTCTATATGATATTAATATAATGATGCAAAGCTGGTAGGGCGCACAGCCTATTTTAGGCTTGCCGCCCAAGGTGGGGTCCACTAGTGAATTTAAATTCTAAATTAAATACATATATGGAAGGTGGGAAATTTAAATTCTAAGTTAAATATTTGTATGGAAGGTGAGAGGGGCGGTTATGGGGCTAGGAAGGCTTATAAATAGAGATGAGGGGGGAAGGGTGAAGGCATTCTTAGTTTGGTGTTCTCTTGGAGTTGTGGGCTCTAGACTTTGTGTCTAGAGATTGGGAGAGAACGATCCTCCTCTCGAATAGAGGATCAATTGTATTTTTTTTTCCTAGCTTATTTTGCTTTGAGTATTCAATAAAGTTCTATTATTTTCTTAGCCGTTTCATCTCCAATCTTGGATATTCTCGCTGTTTTTACCAATTTTGTATTAGTGTTGCTTGCGAACTCAAGTAAATCCGATAGGATTACTTGTGAACTCAAGTATTTCCTATCAATAACATCATTGAAATATAAAGTTTTTTTTTTTTTTTTTGGTTTTAATGGTATATCTTATTAAAGTCAGATTCTAAATATCATCAAGATTCTTTACGCATGATCAATTTAACAACTTTAAATAATATGATAATAGTGTCAAGATATCTCTTTTATTCTACATCTATCTGAAAGCTTGATAAACACACATCAACAATAGTACCAAGTGTGGTTAAACTTGATCATATTGAATAAATTGTAATTTGTGATGAATCAAATGAAAAAAAAAAATTATAGTAACAAAAGAATTCTACATCAAGTGTAGAATTTGAAATTAATTATGATATGCATCACAGTTTGCATTAGACTTAGTAATGCACATGAACCTAAAATTAAATAAAATTCAAAACCAGGATTTGAAATTAAATCTGAATGAGTATCTTAACTTCAACTTAAAAATCTAAATCTATCCCTGTTTTGAAGCTGAATAAATCATATCTATATAAGTTGTCAAATCAATTTAGTAATACAACATTATAACTCATAAGAATTTATACGCTAATATTATCCTCAAGTCGAGGAACCAAATAGATAATTTGATCTATTTGGCCCTTGGTTTCATATTCCATAAATAAATTAAAAAGAACTAGTCGAGCATGTTGGTTAAATCTATATTTCCTTGACTATATTCGTGAAAAGTACTTTAAAAAAGACTTAAAATTCAAAACTCGGCTTATCCAACTGATTTCAAAAGTAAAAAAACTCATTATGTTCAAGTTTTAAACCAATTGGGTTAATTCTCTATGAAGAAACTACTTATTCATATGATATACACAACATATTAGTGTGTTTTAACAATTATTAGATGAAAAATATTGATTAGAATTTTATTTCAATTTTCCCTTGGAATAATCTAATGTACCAATTAGAATTCATATAAATAATTTTTCTATTGCCTTACATGCAGCATATCCTATTGAACTGCCTATTATTCATATACATGATTTGCATAAAAATATTTGTTAGAAGCTTCATATTAATTCTAAAAATTATAAATATAATGCAAATGTTAATAACGAATAGTTGAAATTCAAAAGAGTTCATATAGTCCTTGTCCATTTAAATCAAAAAAATATTTCCCCCGACTCTAAAATAGAAGAATATATACAACATACTTGGAGAAATGCAAAATATAATAATCTAAAAAAATTAGTATCAGTCTCATTTTCAAATGAAGGTAATATAGCTTTAGGAACCATCAACCATTGTCTTGAAATTTTTTTTTTTTCATCTCTTCTTTGTAATTCATGCATTTTTTAAATAGACACACAAGAGTCTAGAGCTATTATTTATATGTTTAAATCATGTTCACCGCTACAACAACAACATCAAATCTTTATCCTACTACATGAGTGTGTCCACCACTAAAAGTAAAAATTGTATGAAGCAGAAACACAAACCTAAAAATTGATTCATAAATATCTTTACAGAAAATCAAATAACTATGGCCAAATCTATTGGAAGAATATCAAAATAACCACTCATTGAAGCCAAAATTTTTAAAGCAAAAATAGGCATAGGGCCTACGCTATTCTTGTAGTACGTATCCTATTCTTGTGGCTACATCCATAATTTTATAAGATACCTGCAACTTTAATGTTATTTACAAGGGCTGTCTGTGGCAACTGGCTAAAGTGTGTTATGTGTGCGCAGCTTTTCTTATGAGTGTGATGCTCAATTGACCTTTGACTACTCTTCATACAGTTTTAACTTTTCATCTATTTATATATATTGTTTAATGTTTATATTTCTTTGTAAAGCTCATCTTCAATTGTTCCAATAGTTTCTCCCGACAGCTTATCCTATCAACTAAAATGGCAAGGTTTCTAGCTTCTTTATGAAACTATTGTTCGGTGGCTTCTTCTCCAATGGCTTCTAAGGCAATGCCATAACTATCCTATTAGGTTTATATGATGTTTACAATAAAGCATTTTGAAACATGTAAAAAAAAACATTTATTTAGTTTAATAAAACTTGCTTTTAGATATGCAAACCACTCTTCTTATTTCAGGAAATTTAATCAGTAATCAAGTGTGAGAAGAAGTAATCTGTTCACGCATGAGAGATTGCCCATCCATTATTTCATTCTCTTTACTCTTCCCTCTGTCTCTTTCTTCATCTTGTCTTATTCAACTTATCAGGCTTGACTAGTTGTATATCTCATCTAAAGCCTGTTGGACACAATAATAATAGTATCAACCATGTTCAAACTATATCAGGTTGAAGAAATTGTCATTCGCGAATATTCTTCAAATAAATTTTTTGATGTGAAAAAAGATTTATAGTTCCAAAAGGATTCTACATCTGATATTTATTTGAAACTATATCTCAATATGCAAAGTATTTAATATATGTTAAAACTATTGTCACCTTTTGGTTTTACATCCAATAGATCTATTGTGCATTTTTTTAAATGGTTATCCAAATCTAGTTCCTGAAGTCATTATTGATGATCAAATTGCATCCATCAATAATAGCAAAAACTAAAGGAATATTGTGAATTGGAAATACAACCCACACCACAGAAATCAAACAAATATGCACAGATCTAATGAAAGAATATCAACATAACGATTTGTTGAAGCCAAAATTTTGTAAGTCTAGAAAAATTGCTATGGTTTCTAAAACATTCATGCAGTGCCTATCCTATTCATGCAATTATATCCCTATTTTTATGAGATACTTGCTGCTCTAACACTATTTCCAAGAGTTCTTAGATAAAATGTGCAGCTTTTCTTTGTGGGTTTGCTCAATCATCGTTCCTTCAGTTGAATTCTTTTTGTGAGTGCCCCTACAATTTCTCACTACAGCTTATATTATCAACTATTCCAATTAGGGGTTGCAACTTCCTTATACAACTATTATTCTACTATTTCTCCTCATATGACTTCACCAAAAAATTGCTACCCCTATCCTACCTCGTTATCATATAATTTAAAACTAAGAATTTTAAGATATGTACGAGAATAATATTTAGTTTGAATTAAATTTTCTTTGGATGTACAAACCATTTGATCCAGACGACTCAAAGTTTTGGTTCACTAATGCAATTAATATGTGCAAGTGTAAATACATCAAGAGAAAATGAGGATTCACAAATCACAAGCCCCAAATATTTCAACCACTTGGTATTTTTTGAAAAATAAATAGACAATACTTGAATTAATACCAAACCAAAAACAAAATGATCAAAATAATCTAATAAATTCAACGGGGATTTAGAATTATATTAAATTAGTGAGCTATTGTAATTTATTTTGGTTGGGTATTAATTGAATTTATGCACCAAATGAAAAAAAAAACAAATCAAGAGCGCTAAGCAAGCCAATGTCAAATTATGTAGAAGAAATAAAAACAAAATAAGAAAAATCAAACCTCATGCTATACAATAAGATGATTTCACTTGAAATTAAGTAGTATAAATAGTACCACATGAGAAGATCTGTCATCCAACTTGCACTCACAAGATTTAAAATTGGAGAGAAATTTTTTATTTAGCAAAAAAAAAAAATCAATCACATTCCTCCTCAAAACATCAATTTGTTGAATCTCCGAGCCCCCCACCCTTCTTATGATTTATTTAAAATCAACCTAACATAATTCTAGATAATCCCAAAATTCCTAATAGTAGACATAAAATCAATGACAAATTAGATCTAAAAATCCCATAACTTCAACATTGTACCATAAAACCACCACACAACACAAATAGAAAAATTCATGCACAAAGACCACAAATCTAACATTGTAGCAAACCCAAACTCCCCACAACTCAAACGCACACAACTGTACAAAAAACCCAACAATAGCTTGGACTTAGCTATAGCATTACATTAACATTTTGCTTATTTTGGGATTTGTAGTCCTTGACAAAGTATGAGACTTGAAGACTCTAAGAGAAACGATCTCCTTTTTTTAACAAGAGTTCTTTCTTATATGTTAGTTCTTTCCCTCTTTTCCTTTTGTTCTCAAATCCATTATAATATCATCTTTTGTTTATTATTTTTCACTTATTACATCTCTCACATAAAACATGTTAAACACACAAGTATCAAGTTAAGTTCAAATTGATGATATTGAAGTCATTGTAATTCACAAGTTCTCTTAAAATGACGTATGTGAAAAAAGATGTATAATTACACACGTATTTCGCATCTAATGTTGCACTTGAAACTATATTTGAACATGCACTACATTCTACATAGTTTTCGTACCTCTATTCAATTATTTGTAAGGAGAATTGTACAGTTCATAGAGTACAATGAATGCCCAATAATTGAATCATAGACAAAGATTTTGAGATGAGGCATGGTGGATAATGGTACTGATTCCAATCGAAGAGAATAATGTGAATAATAAAGCCTCATTGTTACCTACCATTAAATGTGAGCCCTTATCATGATCATAATCATCATGAATATAAATAAACTTTTTACTTGCTTCATGTAAGGAAACACGCACAAAAATCTCAAGGAGAGGAAAGATAGAAATAAACCATCTCCATCCTTTCATTATTCCTCATACTAATGCTTCAAAGCCCCTACAACACACTGCATCCAAGCATAGAGGTCTTTCTTGTAAGATGTGTTGGTGCTGAGGCTTGGTTCTTTAGTCTTAAGTTCACCATTATCAATGTATCATCATTAGTGAAGCTCTATATATCAATGTGGTTATTATTGCACACTTTGATCAAATGGTCCTCCTATCTCTTCGAAATGTTAACTATAATATTCCTAATCTTTTGGCCTTTCTTGGCCTCTATTGGTCATTCGATGTTACCAATAATGTTGCCAATTCATTCTATTTGCTGTGAAGGGCCTTCATTAATTACAAGACTTTCTTCCCTTCTTCAGAGCCTGTACTATATTTTCCATAGATCCATGGTCATAGAGCCATTCGTTGTTGAAATTAGTGGCTAAAAATTTATTTTCCCTTTATAGAAATGTATTTAACCTAAGTTTCATTCCATGTTCTCTGTTGTTCTAATGATTTGAAGAATAGAGTAAGGGCTAACTGGTCAAGGGATGAGGATACTCTATCAAAAATCTTGGGAGATGCTAGTTTTATTTGCTTTATCTTGATTTTACCAAAAAAAAAATTAAAATTTGCTATCATTTTTCTGGTCTCTATATAATTGATTTTGCAGCAATTATGGGTCAAATAAAGGTAAAACTACCATGTATTGATTTCTTTGCATGCATAATCATGTACACTTATACTTGTCAATTTAGTTATTCTGTATTTCACATATACTTTTTTATCATGCAAGCCAAATCAAATATGTGGCATAGCTCCATCACAATTTTGCTGATTCAGATGAGCATATATAATGTTAGAGATAGATAGCTAGTTTTTTCATGTTTGCACAATTTTATTTACAGGGATTTACATACATACCACTTAATTCTTATATATTCACACATCTAATATTTAAACTTAGATATTTATTTATATGACACTTTACTATCTCAATCAAATTTAAACATATGCATGAAAAAAATGCATTTCACTTTAGAAAGGTTGATAATAGTTATATTTTTTATGTGATTTAATGACTTGGGTGCTTTGTAAGTAAATATCAAATTTTAGATGTTAGATATGTAAATACATATATAAGAATTGTGTAGTATGTATTTATCTTGACATAAATATTATGGCCAAGACTTTATATGTGTCGTATGTTACGTTTCTATTTTTCACATCTATTGATTTCAATGAACTTCACATTTTGTTGAGTTTTGGTGCGCTTAGGAAATTCGTTGGCATTTAACCGTAGGCTTGGGCATGTTCTTCAAACTACCAAATCCATTACTTCAGCAAATTTTGACTTTGAAGCGCATTCACTTCAAAAAATCAAATCAAGGAAAAATCAAGAGAATTATAAATCTAAAGTTTCAGTGAAAAACATTGTCTTTAAATGAAAGAATATACTGTAGGAACTCTAGATATAGGCCAATTTCTACTTTCGTAAATGAACAGGTACCAAGTCATCATCTTTTCACTGCCCTGCCCAAGAAGAAAAACAAACGAAACAAGCAGAGTCGTAGAAAACACGGGCTTCCACAGGAATGATGTCTCAAATCAACCAACTAATCCCTCGATCGGAGAAAAAAGGACAACAAAGGAATCTCCGTGTTACCAATCACCACAAAATTTAAACAACGCTGAACCCTAAAGATGAAAATGAACAAACTCACATCCAAGAAAATGAAAGAAAACAATAGAGCAAGAAGACCGACCGATCATCTTGGCGATGAGCTTGAGCTCGTCCTGGGCCTCTTCAATAAGCTCCTCCACCTGTCCGCATCCGATACGCTTCTCGATCGCCTCCCAGTCCTCCTCCTCCTGGCAGACCTGAAGCCGGTGGCTGGTGAAGCTTTCGACGGCCTTACGGTACCCTTCGTCTTCCGGCACGGCTTCGATCTCCTTCAGCGTCCGCGTGTACAGCGATATCAACACCTCTCGCGCGTTCGGCACAACCTCGAGGCCCACGACTCCCGTCGTCTCCTTCACCTTCGCCATCAACAAAGACCCCATTCCCCCCGTCAGGAACCGCCGCAGGAACATCTTGCCTTCTTCCCTTACTCTCTCGCGTTCGCTACCACCAGCAGTTCGCACTAAAACCAAGTCTCCATTGCTCAGAAATGAGGCGGACCAAAGCTATACAGCACGTGGAGCAAGAGGGACGGTCGGATCGAGATCCAGCAGTGAATGCATCGGGCCGTAGGTAAAGCAGGTACATGAGCGCACGATGTTACGTTGATGGAGTGGAATGAGGGCTGAGGGTGTAATGTGTAAACTATTTGAGTCTAGTTTAGTTCGGCTCACCTTTAAATTTTGTGGTGTAGGTGTCATGATGCAAAAGTCTCCTTCTGACTATCACTGATATCTCTATTATTTTATCATGTTGATTAATCTTTAACTATATGCTGCTCTGGAACCTATAGTCCTCCGTCCTTCCATCTGTCTAGATTGTCTTGCAACATAATCAGTCATTCCTCTAAATTCCCTTTGAGGACAATCTGCTACCTTATGTCCATGTTGTCTTCAGTGAAAACATCATCCATTCAACGGGTAGCACTTCCTAGAATGTCGTCGACTATAATGAATGTACTCATCACAGCTGTCAGTAGATGCTACCGATGTAGATTTTCTTGAATCACTATATATGCCTCTCTTGTCAGTATATCTTTCTCTGTTTGGTTCATCTCTACACCTTCTCCTGCTAACATCATACCTAGAGCTCACCTCATAGCTGGATGCTGGTGTTGCAATCAATTTCAATCAATCTTGTCCGCTCCACTAACTCAGAAAACTTCTAGATCTGTAAAGGCACTAATGGATGTTGAGCTCCCTATTCAACCCTTGCAGAAACATGTAGCATTTTTCTTTAGTAGTAGGGATCAATAAGGATCATTAGGGCTATCAAAAGCGAGTTTTGGGCCTGGTTCAGGTTGAACTTGAATCTGACCCGACACTTTTTAACACAACATGTTTTTGCAAAAGTGTTGGTTTTTCGGACCCGAACCCAACCCGCTTCTTTTGTTTTTACTAAAATATTTTTTATTTAAATTGTTTACTTAAAGTTTTCATACCGACTTGTCCAAGCACATGCTTAATTCAGTTTATATATATATATATATATATATATATATTGGCATGAAATGTCTTAAGCTAAATCGAATGAAGGTAAGATTTACTTCAATCAATTTAGAATAAACCAAGCTTAATTCAGTTTGGGCAACATGGTTTTTTTTTTTTTTTAATATCGTATACTTATTTGTATACTTATTTCATAACAATCTTCTAAATCAATTAAAAATGAGTAAAACCATGTTGATTTTAGGTTTTCAGGTCAACCCGAATCCAACCCGATTTTACAAACAAGTCGAAATTCCTAACTCGAAATTTTCTGGTCAAGTTTCTGGGTTGTGCCAAATATTGACACCCCTAAGGCTCATACCTAGCAAGAGCAGTAAACTCGACCTCATATTACATCACTTTCTTGTGTCTTTGCTCCAACTTAATGAAAGCTTCCTACATTTATTGTCAGGCTGATGGAGGTATAAATCATATTCTGAATACAATAGTAAATTCATCCCAAATGATCTCAGCATTAGTCTTCATTTGGAATTTCTCTATTTGTTGTCCAATCCATCATCTCTCTGTCTCTTCTTCAAATAAGAACATAGCTAATGATATCTTCCGACTCTCTGGACATTACATTTTGTCAAAGATCTTTTCTATCCTCAGTAACCAGTCTTCTGTATCTTATGGTCCTATCACCTATGAACAACAAAGGTTTTAACATAAGGAATGTTTATAACTGCTTATCTCCCTCTTCTGCTTTATTCCCAGTTGATTTACTATGTGTATCTCCCATTACTTGTGTTATAACAATGCCCAAGTGCATAACACTATCTGATGGCTCTAGAGATGCATTGTGTTGCTCATTTGGTATATTTGACTCTAGCAAATTCATGAATTTCTACTGGTAATTCACACAAGATTTTGCCTCGAGATTCATGCCCAATCAAGATAATTTTTTTGATGATATACCAATATAAAAAAAAAAAACTCTGGCACTAATACCATTTGTAGGATTTATAATATATAATATATCAATATGAAAATAAAAAAAATGAGATATAGAAAATTAAACTGAGACTTTCTCAATATTAATTTATGTAAAAAAGTTATTAAGAGGATATTGTAATAATTATTCAAAGAAGAAAAAAAAATATTACTTTTTTTTAGGAAAATTAAGGGCAAACATGTCCAATTTTCATTAAAGAATAAAAAGATTACAAAATCAAAAGGAAGTAAGAAAAACTTACAACCCAATGAAAAGAAAAAAAATAATAAGAAGAAGAACTAACCACCCAACCCAAAAACTAAAGTTACAAAACATAGTAGCTAAGAAAAAAAAAATAGCATAAAAACTACTAAATACAATAAACCACCCTTCATAAAGAAGAGCCAAAATGAGCACAACAGCAACCTAGTCCAAAGACAGAAACTACAAAAAATAGCTGCATCAAAAGTAATCCTCCAACCAACAACTGCAGCAACATCAACCCGCAATAACAGAAGTAACAACAACCACTAAAACATTATGAAGCAATAAGAGAGAATGAGCCTTCCAGCAAAAAGCCCCAGCCATAAAAGTCCAATGTCTGAAGACAAAACCACAAAAAACTACCACCAACAAACATCAACAGCAACAAGAACCACACTCTGAATCCATAAGATCCACGAAAACCTGCCAATAAAACAACCAGCAGCCAACAAAAATAAAAATGGGGGAACAAAACAAAAAACAAAAAAAACAAAAAAAAGATATTAATGTCCATCTAGATTAAAAATCGGTTGCCAATAATAGTCATAAACAACAACAAATAAAAAGGAATAAACTAGAGAAAATATAACAAAAGCTAGAATTAATAGTAAAACAGACAACCCTTAACAAAGAAGTGCCAAAAGAAAGCAACACAACAGCAGCCTAGTCCAAAGACAAAAATAAAAAAGTAGAAGCAGCATCAACAACAAACCTCCAACCAGCAACTGCAGCAACAACAACCCACAGTAACAGGAATAACAGCAAACATAAAAACAAACTGAAGCAATAAGAGATAACATGCCTGCCAAAAAATACTCAACCATCAAAATCCAGTGTCAGAAAGACAAATCCATAGACAGCTACCTCCAACAAGCAACAACAGCAACAAGAACCACAAATAGAATCCACAATATCCACTAAACCTGCCAACAAAACAACCAGCAGCCAACAGAAATGAAAATAGAGTAACAAAAACAAGCTTTTAATGCTCATCCAGATTAAAAAATTGGTTAACAAGAATAGCCACAAACAAAAGCAACAAGCAATAATAAAAGAACAAACTGAAAAAAATAAAAGACAAGCTAAAAATTCCTACCATAACTTAAATCAGAAGCCAAAAAATAAACAAACTAACCAATTAGATAATGAACTTAGAAATCTCAGTAAAAATTTTCCAAACCGAAATTTTAGCAAAAATCACCTTACTAATAAGACTAGAAACAGAATCCGAATTCTTACAAATCCCAGAAAATCTCATATCATTCATTTCACACCAAATGAAATATAAACAGCAACAAGTAGTTAACAAATAATAATATCTAATATTACAAGGAATACTAAGCACCACAATAAAATCAAAATTTGAAAAAGATTAGGTTTAAGAAAAAAATGCTTAAGACTAGGAATAAAAGAAGAAATAATGGAAAAAGAGAACTTACAATCAAAAAATAAATAATTATGAGATTCTAAATTAGAATTACACAAAATACAAATAAAAGGAATATAAATATTTCTATTAGAAAGAATATCAATAGTTTTAAGCCTATATAATAAATCCATCCAAACATAACAGGAGTACGTCAAGGCATATCATTTATGCCAAATATATTTATATTATGAGAATTTAACAAACCCCTGAAATTAAGCCATATAAAAATTCTTAAATTTTGGATAGAGCTCATCCTCCCATTTAAGACAAGAGATAGAAGTGCTTAAAATATCAATAAAGACATTCAAAAACTACGGGCTAAGCGGTAAAGACCAGTTGTCATCTAAGATAACATCCTTCACAGAAATATTATGCCAATAAGAATTAAGACTCGGAACTAAATCTTGAATCGAAAAGCCTTCCAACCAATGATCACAATAGAAGGATAAATTGCTATCAGCCGTGATAACAAATGAGAGTTTATCCTTAATAGAATAAGCAAGCTTACAAAGATCTTTCTAGAAGCTAGAAGCTTTATAAGAAAGCATCTTCCACAAAGAAATATAATTATCTTTAACCCAAAAAGACAAAAAGGATTTTAGAATTTAAAATTCTCCGAATAAGAGAGCAATTATAAGCGTAATAAAGAGCATTAAGATCCGGTATACCTAACTCTCCATAGCATTTCGGCTTACACACATCTTTCAAGCAATAAGATGCATTTTCTTGGAATGAATATTGCCATGAAAGAGAAAATTAGAACAACTTTTTCAAATAAACTTGAGACAATATTTAGGCAGAATCATGCCTCTAATCCAATAAGTAATAAAATTAGTAATAGAAAACTTGAGAAATCACACTCTACCCGCAAAAGAAAGAGTTGATGAACACTATATCTTTTGAATTCAATTTATATTCTCAACATAATCTTATTCGCAGAATTAGAAAAAACGTAGGGAATGATTATCTCCTTCAATTAAAAAAAAATAGTAAACCAACTGTTTGTAAGAAAAGTTTAAATTTTTCAGACTTTTAGTTTTTTTTTTTTTTTTTTTTTTTTGACATTTATGTTAATTAAGACAAATTCATACACACATCACATACATAAGATTCAAATTCAAGACTTCTTGGTTGGAAGCCAAAGCTCATAACTAACATATTTAGATGAGCTGCATAAGAGACCTTTCATTAAAAACCTTTTTTGTATTAAAAGATGCTTTTTGACTCCTTTTCGTTTGTTAGTTTCTTTTAATTAAAACCTATTTCATTTAGATATAAAAACTAAAATATGTAATGTTTTGAAACAATACAGAACATTTCAAATAGACAGATCATTTCATAAAGCTTCTTTTTATATTAAACATGTGTGCTAAAAACTTTTTGTTAATTAATCTCTATTAACAAAAACTAGTTTTAATTTGAGATAAAAGGTTTGTAAAATATAAACAAAAAGTGTTTATATAACATAAAAAATTTTATGTTATAAACTGAATCATAATTTAATATTTATATTATATTATATTTTTAACAATAGTGTTCAATTAATTTGTAAAAAATATAAGTTTAATGTGTTTTAGTACAAAGGTGATGAAAAATGGACATATGGATCTGTAATTCAAGCTCCACTAAATTTAATTTAAAGGTATTAAATATGAAATTGTACCTTTAAATTTATAATACAATTTACTCAATTTAAAATATCGAATCATGTATTTATTTAATCCTTTATAAAAAGTATATAATTAGAGTTAGGTAATTATATCACATCTCTAACTACCTCTTTCACCTTGACTTTTAATTGATTCTCTAATGAATAATAAATTTTATGATTTTCTCATAAAATTTGAGAATTTTATTATTCAAGTTATGAATTAATTAATCACGGGAACTAATTTTTCAACTTTCAAAATTAAAAGGAATTGATTTCATATATGTATATTAAACATTCAGAGCCATTTGTTTTATTATGTTTCTAAGATATAATAATTGAGTTTTATATCTTCCAAATTATTTTCAAATAAGGGGAAATTTGGTTTGTTGTAAAAGGGGTGTAAACTATACGGTATTCTAAATACAAGGGTTTTGAAAATGTTGGCGTCTGGTTTGAAGTAAAAAGAATGCAGAGTAAAATTTGGTAGTAAAATGAATTCATCCTCTAGTTTAAATTCAGTGTATTTGAAATTTCATCTATTAAGACGATTTCCAAATATACTGGAAACTCATCGCCATTGCCACCGCTGGCCGCCACCTCTTCCACAGCTAGCTGGCCATCGTCAGCCACCATTGACCATAATTGGCCACCACTGGTCACTGTCAAGCACCACCGGCCAACCCCAACCACCGTCGGCTTCCACCAACCACCATCATTTTGAACTTTACACTGTATTTACTTCACTTCAAGCCAAATAAAAAAGAAGTATAAACCTATAACAATTCCAAAGTATTTCAAATACACTACATTCCTTTTAGACTGCATTACTTTTTCAGCCAATCAAATAGCCACTAAGTCAAGAAACCATATCTTACAAATAGAAGCTTATTAATAACTCAATATTAAGACTAAGATGATGAATTTTGAAGTCTCCCTATTAGAGATTGAATTTACTAGAGAATTCACAATTTATCTAATTCATTCTTATATAATCATATTATATAAAATACCTCAAATTTTGATCTCTCTCTATTGAATAATCTAAACAAGACAATTCCTTTCATAGTATTGATGGACAATATTAATAATATTTCATTATAGATTCTAACTATAATTAACAATTATAAATTAGTTAAAATTCTATTCATAATTCAATCCTACTATATAAAATTACATAATGAATTATGGTTAAATAAATATGATAATAAAATATATATCAAATAATAATATCTGTATGTCCTAAATCTTATCTTTAAAATTTTAATTTAATAAAAAAATATGTTATAATAATATTACTTTAGAGCATACTCGCTAATAATAAGATCACAATTAGAGCAAGAGAGAGTCCAAGATTTAAAAAGGTCTGTATTAGTCACAGAGGTAATCTAAAGCCTACATGCATTTCTAACTAGTGACAATGACAATAAAAAAAAATTGATATTTCTATTCTTGTAGTATTATGTGACAAACTGAAAAATTGTTATATTTATCTGTAGTATAAAAATTTTAGCACCTAATACTGGTCTAAATAGTTAGGCTTTGTTTGGGACGGCTTTTTTACTGCTTTTTGAAGCAGCTTTTTAGTACAAAATTTTAAAATTTTGTACTAAAACTGTTTTAAGAAGCATTAAAAAAGCCATCCCAAACAAAGCCTTAAACTTCATTTGAAACAGCTTTCTTATTGTTTTCTAAATTAAATTTATAATACAAAAAATATATAATTCAAAAAAAATTTATACTAAAAAGAAATAAAATAGTAAAAAACCGTCCCACATGAAACTTTAGTCTTCATTTAAGACAACTTTCTTATTATTTTTTAAAATAACTTTCTAATACAAAAAATTTTTATACTAAAAATTTATTTTAAACATTAAAAGAGCCGTCCGAAATGAAGCCTCAACCTTCTTAATTCTTTAACAAATATTCTAACTCATCCAATAATTCTTTATCCTTTTCTTCAAATCTTCTAAGTCCCTTGTGCCGTTCACAGAAAATCTCAAGAACCGCTGAAAAACTTTGAGCCTTGTAAATCTACATCGATTTCTCAAATTCAACAGCAAAGAAATTCTGGAAGGCCAAAACTGCAACTCACTCATGCCACTGCCTACATATCCCTGCAAATAAAGCAATCGTTTCCTTCCACTGGCACTACTTTTGCCCCAAGAAATGAAAAGTTCTGAAGAACAAACAAAGTAGAAAAGTCATAACCAATTCATTTTTACTTGTAAACCAGGCATTACAGTTACACAAGTCACACAAATAGGCTCTCCCCCTATTTTCTCCATTCCTTTAAGAAACAAATGATATATAAAGCTCAGTATGGAAGTGTTTAAAATTCAGCAGAAGATGGCTGTGATCTTCACTATCTCTCTCTTGATCCTTGGCGCAATAGCAAGAGTAGGGAGAGGAGAAGGCCTGGGAGCTTGCTTCATCTTCGGCGACTCCCTTGTCGACTCTGGTAATAATAACTATTTACCGACATTGTCGAAGGCGAATATTCAGCCTAATGGCATCGACTTCAAGCCATCAAACGGGCAGCCCACTGGTCGGTACACTAATGGAAGGACCATCGCCGATATCATCAGTTCGTCTTCCCTTCTCTCTTCCTCTTTGCACGACAAAATAAGCACTACTGAATCTCTGTATGATATTTGATCTTTTTTTTTTTTCAAACTTCTTTCAGGTGAAGAGTTGGGACAACCAAACTATTCACCACCATTTCTAGCTCCAAATACCAAGGGCTCGGCCATTCTGCATGGAGTGAACTATGCATCTGGAGGAGGAGGAATTATGAACCAAACTGGAGGAATATTTGTATGTGACAAGCTATACTTCATATCTTTCTCTGATCTTTAACATAGAAAATTATCAGAAAATTTTAAAGAGAAAATATCATGAAGGGAGAAATTTCTTGTTGTTCCACACATTTGAACCTCATATCTGTTTGGCAATCAATTTCAAAATTTAACTATAGAGTTCTTAATGCCAAAATGTTGAAAATAACTAATTTAGGCTTCGTTTGGGACGGCTTTCTTGTTGCTAGTATAAAAATTAAAAATTTTGTATTAATAAGCTACTTTAAGAAGCAGAAAGAAAGCTGTCCCAAACAAAACCTTAATCATTGCCTATTCCAAAATATTACAAATTACAAGCAATAATATTCCACAAGCTTTGTTAACTTTTGCTTATAAACTGTTGCAGATCAATAGACTTGGAATGGACATCCAAATAGATTATTTTAACATCACCAGGCAACAATTTGATGGATTACTGGGAAAGGAGAAAGCAAAAGAGCACATAATGAAGAAGTCTATCTTCTCAATCACCATAGGAGCTAATGATTTCCTCAACAACTACCTTCTTCCAGTTGTTTCTGTTGGGCAAAGGATCTTAGAAACACCTGACATGTTTGTTGATAATCTTATCAGAAATCTAAGAATGCAGCTTTCGGTATATCAGTTTCTTTTATTATTATTAATCTATTATCTTATTTGTTTTAATGACAAATTGTATGATTTTAATGGCAGAGGCTCTACTCACTTGATGCAAGGAAGTTTGTTGTAGGCAATGTTGGGCCAATAGGCTGCATTCCTTACCAGAAAACGATTAACCAAGTCGGCTCGACTGAATGTGTTGAGTTGCCAAATCAGCTAGCTCTAAAATACAATGCTCGTTTGAAGGATTTGCTAATAGAACTAAATGAGAACCTTCCTGGAGCCACAATACTTCATGCAAATGTCTATGACTTAGTGTTGGAGCTGATCAATAACTACCAATCATATGGTAAGAACGGAGGTTGTTAAGTTTTTATAATCCAATCTCGAGTCGATTGGGTCCTTTCATAATCTCAAAGTAATTCAACTTATTTGCACATAGATAGTCATGTATATAGGGTGGTTCATAGGAAAAACATTGCATAAAGATATCTTGGTGTGTTTTATGCATGAATTGGCTTCAAAAAGTTCTTGAATTTGTACTGAGATTAATGCAATTTATGATATTATAGGTAAACACTAATCTCAATGCAAATTTAATGGCTCGCTCTAAAGTTCATCCTAACATATATAAAATGCATCAAGATATATCTACTCACTTTATTTTCCAGGCTAATATTTAAATTAAATAATATAACTTTGCTAGTAAATATTACAAATAGATACAAATAATAATTATTTATATTTTATAAAATAAACAACTTGGTTCAAATCAACTTCAAAGTCGGCCCAAAGCTGGTCCTTTTAAACTCAGGCTTCATTTGGGACCGCTTTTTTGATGCTTCGCTTTCTAGTAAAAAAAATTAATTTTTGTACTAAAAAACTACTTTAAGAAGCAATAAAAAAACCATCCCAAACGAAACCTCAATAACTCGGCTTGAGGCAGATTAGAATAAAATTAACTGACATTACTAGCCTCTATTCATTTCAATTTAAATTCAATCCAATTTTTTACAAATCTTCAAGTTAAATTCACAATCTTATAAACAGTGCTTCTTCTCTTTTGCATCAAATATTCTTTCATGTGATCAATATTATGTGGCTGATAAAATTTTCCATAGGTTTCAAGAGTTCAAGTTCTGCTTGCTGCAGCAATGGACCAATGACTGGAATAGTACCATGCGGGCCTACTTCTCTCATGTGTGGGGATCGCTCAAAATACTTATTTTGGGATCCATATCATCCTAGTGAAGCTGCTAATGTTATAGTTGCTAAGTATTTGCTTGACGGAGATACCCAATACATATTTCCTATAAACCTTAGGCAGCTCAAGGAACTTTGAAGCTTTAATCTTTATTTTGAACTTTGTTATTGCTTCATATCAGATATTGTTCCTCTATTTATTCACTATGTAATTTTTCTGCAATGCCGGCAGTTGTCTTCAAAGATACATTCATGTACTGAATCAAGAACGCATGAATTAAATGACCAACTGTTCACATATTCTTCTATTTGTTACTTGCTTCTGGCCATGTCATTCTACACTTGAAAGTAGTGCTAATATCATTCCATACTAGATGATATATAAGAAAATATTTTTGCTGGGTTTAGGAACAATTTTTATAACCAAGGGACTAAGATATTTATGTTTAGAGAGAGAGAGAGAGAGAGAGAGAGAGAGAGAGAGAGAGAGATTGAGAGAGAGAGAGAGAGTAATAATAGATACGCAACATTACTTGACCTTAGAGAGCATGCTGGTTGTATAGCAAAAAAAAAATCAAGTTTATTTACAATCACTATTGGGTTCTAGCTCTTATGAGGAAATTTTCAAAGAAAGAAATTCTATGGCTAGCAACAACAAGATTTGTCACCGCTTACTTGACCTTAGAGAGCATGCTGGATGCTAGACAATCTTTAGAGGTTATGTTCACATCTACACAGTGGTTGAGTTGTGCTTGGGAGAAGAAGGCTGAGGGAAAAGAGACTATAATGATTGTTTTAAATAACAAATTTTAACAAAGTATCTTATATGTCATTACAACCACTACACCTTTTGTTCAAGTTTTAAGAATGGTGGATGCTGAGAAGAAGCTTGAAATGGGTTTCATCTACAATACCATGGATGAAGCAAAAGAGATGATTGCCTCCAACTTAGGAGGCGAAGAGAGAAGTTTTATGGAAATTTGGAATATTATTGATGATAGGTGGGAGCTACAACTTCACTGATACTTGCATGCAGCTGGTTATTACCTAAACCCTCAGTATCAATATGCAGAGAACAAGTCTACAAACCCAGAAATAAAGTTGGGATTGTATCATTGCATGGATCGACTGATAAATGATGCAATTGAAAGATCAAATGTTGACATGCAATTGGTATCTTTTAGAAACAAAGAATGCTTTTTTGGATTACAACAAGCAAATGATATAATTGCCAAACGATCTCCAATTAATTTTATTTAATGTTTTAAACATTTATTTAAAAGTTATTTTTTTGCACTAATTAAACTCTCTTATATAAATATTAGATGAGTAATGAATTCAATTTAGTGATGAGACTCCAGAATTGCAGCGTTTTGCTGTGAAAATTTTGGGTTTGACATGCTCTTCATCTGGCTGTGAAAGAAATTGGAGTACCTACAACCAAGTACATACAAACAGGAGAAATCGCTTGTCGACATTGAGGATGAATTCAGTAATTCACTAGCGTACATTATGTATAATAGAAGACTCATAGATAGGAATTTGAAGAAAAAATGATTAATAGATGATGAAAATCCTTTGTTTTACGAGGATGTGACATCTAATGATGAGTGATTTGTAGATGATGAAGTTGAAGTGATGTCATATGAATTATAATATGAAGATTTAAATGTTGATTTCTTTGATGGTCTTAAAGCATCTACATCCACCACAACTCAAGAACAAATTAAAAAATGTATATAAATAATATATTTTCTTAGTCATTTATTAATGTATTACACTATTATTCATTTTGATATTATTCAACAATATTTAAGGAAGAGGAAGATAACTGATATTGAGGAAGGAGGAGCTGATTCAGAGACATTGGACTCTATAGGAGAGGAGGAAGGGGAGAGAGCAATTCATCATAATGATGAATCAAATGAAGACCCCCTTAGCGATGACAATGCTGATGACTTATGAGTTCTTATGTGATATGTCATTGCTATTTATTTTTGGAATTATATGTTAATGAGAAGAATACAGTGATTTGGGAAAGATGGAGTTTGAGTTGAACTATATTTCATGTTGTCTTAGAATTGGGATATTTTGATTTCATTTCATATATTGTGCATTTTTATGTTTTATATATTATTTACTCATTAGTATATAATAAATTTTTTATTTTATGTTTACGCAATCTTTTGATTTTGAGGCTTACGCCTCAAAACACCTTGAGGCTTACGCCTCGCCTCACGACCAAAAAACGCCTTAATACCCGATTATGCAATTTTAAACATTGGATATGCCTACATATAATATTACCATCGAAGTTGTGAGAATAATTGTAAAATGTCAGGGGCATCAATGATAGCACAAGTTAAAGGCAAGGTAAAGACTGTGATGATAAGATTGATAGTATTATTGTGTGGCATTGGCACACATACTGACATGCCAATTTTGAATCAACATTAACAATGGCACATTGTCGATAACACTTACAAGTTACAAGTATTGATGTTCTACTGTTAGTAGAAACTCTATTATGACAATAACAAAAGGGATGAGGACATCTGACCGTTAAAGTTTACCAAAGGAGGAGCAGAAGATCTAGGCCGCCGGACACCCTCACCCCGCACATCCTTGCCGCTGGCCCAAGGCCCCTAGCCGCCGGCCTCCTCCCCACTTTCCCTTCTCCTTTGGTTTCCTAATTAGGTTGGGACTAATTGGGATAATTTTGAAATTCAAATCCACTTAAATTTGAATTCAAAATCTTTCCTAATTTAGTTATTATATTTTAGGAAAGTGCATAATTTAAATCTAATTTTGAATTTTGAATTCATGAGGATTTAAATTAAATCTTTCCTAAATCCCAAAACCTAAATTAAGAAATCATAATTGCTCTCATTAATTGCCCCTTGCCCATGCATGCCACCGGCCCCCCTTGCCCTCCCTCATTAAATCCTTTTCAAATTACTTCCTAATCCCAACTTCCCACTTAGGAAATAATTTCTAATCCATAAATCCCTCCTTGGCCGAATTTTCCCAAAGCCCACAATTCCTAATTATTTCCTAAATTAAATATTTGAGTTAGGAAATAATTCCCCATCCCCACCCCTCTTGATACCGCCGGCCCCCTCTCTCTCTCCAATTTCCTCTCTCCCTCATCAACTCACCACCTTTACAAAAACCTGAAACTTATTTCAGATTTTCGCCTTCTCTCTCTTTCCTCTCCACTTGCAAGAGAAACTTCTCTTCGGCAACATTCAAAGAACACTATCAAGACGAAAAGAGATTTGTCCCTAACTCCTATGAATGACGGATCCAAAAACTGAATACGGCTTAACCTGGGGCGAGCACGGCTTCACTGATATTCTTCAATCAACCTTCTTCGACGTGAATACAAGGATCAATCACATCGTCGAAGACTACTTAGAGCGCATTCTGGACACCCTAGTGGAAGCAATCGATGAGCATTTCGAAGGCATTGAGTGGAAGATCTCCACTGCTCCTTGACGAGAGATTCTCTTATCCCCTTTCAATACCGTTCTTGAATCTAATTCTCTCTTGCATTTGATTGTAGTCACGAAGGACGACTCTTACTGCTCATGCTAAGCTTAGTAAAGTTAGAGTTTGAGTGCACCTTTATGATTACTAATTTTCATTGTTAGATTAGGGATTGTATTGATACTACTACTCGGCATAAAGTGATTTACTAATTTATTTTTAAAGTTTTACAACCCTCTGGATATGTGATTTAGCCTAAGCGGGTGTGACCCCTTTCTTGTTTTATTCGTTATTTTAAAATGCTAATGGTTATTTCACTGTTATTCTAATCAAGAGTTGTGCAAATTCCTAATTAATTGGTTGCATTCATACGTAGTCCTGCATCATCTGGTATCAGAGCATGGTATGCTCTTGCATATTTTAGCATTCCTGGTAGTTTATTTTTCTGCAAGTTATCTTTGCATTGTTGTCATTTAGAAGACTGCTAGGTTACTGCCCTATTAGTTTTTACTACCATTTTGCATCACATCATTGTGTTTTACTCATATTATTTGCTTCCTGTTACATACTAGTCTTGTTAGGTGTCCCGTAGTAATTTCCAACGGACTCGGAACAACTAGGAAGGACCTTAGACTTGTTGGTAGGTCAAATGAACAATATTAGCCAGCAACTTAAGGAAAACCAAGCGGATCTAGATGAGCTTCGTAGGAACACCACTAAGAGATTTGATACACTTGAGCGAGCTAGAGACCACCCTTCTCCCTACACTCCATCTAGACCACCTTCTATGTATGGGGATGAAACCTACCCAGATGAGAGGCAACTTCGTGCCAATCATCGAGCTCCGTACCACGGACATGACCCACGTCATGATCCAGGTTTGGATGAGAGGCAGCACCATGCCAATCATCGAGCACCTTACCACGGACATGACCCACGTCATGATCCATATGCACCACTTATGAAAAATATTAAGGTTGACGCTCCTACCTTTGATGGCACCCTCGATCCCTAGCTCTTCCTGGACTAGGTCAAAGGTATGGACGGTTTCTTTAAGTGGTATGACAATTCTGAGGCTAGGAAGGTCAGTTTTGTAGATATGAAGCTCACGGGTAGGGTGAGTCAGTTCTGGGCCAATTTAGAGAGTCTTAGGGAAGCTAGGAATGAGTACCCCATTGTTGATTGGTCGTCCATGAAGCGGGAACTCAAGCAAAAGTACTTGCCTCCGTCGTACTTCCCCTGACTATTGGAAAGGTGGAATAGGCTGACTCAAGGCAACAAACCAGTAAAGGAGTACATCGCCTCTTTTGATGACTTCTTGATTTGCTGCAAAGGGGAGACCTCTACCAACCCCGCGCAGATCTTGTCTATGTTTCGTACCGGGTTGCGAGAGGATCTTCGCAATGAGTTGTTTGCCCGGAACGTCACTACATTGGAGAATGCCTACAGCTTAGTGCTTGATCTAGAGGAGACCCGTTTACAGCACCCGAGTTCTTCACATGACTCTAGACCCTCCTACATATCAGCTGGTAGTTTCACCCCCACACACTTTTGCTACCCGACCCACTCCTGGGAACACGACCCGACCACCCACGGGTCCCACTGCACTTAGATCTGACTTCAGAAACAAACCTCCCACCCTGGATACCCCTCAGTCCAGTCCCGGGACCAAATGCTTTCGATGGCATGGGTATGGGCATATCACTTCTCAGTGCTCTAGTCCATATAAAGTCTTGATCATCAAAGAGATTACTGAGGACGATCTTGAGCCCAAGGTTGATCAGATCCACCAGGTCGAGGAAGAAGGTGAATACTTCGAGGAGGATGACGGCGCTGCGATCCTCCATTGCCTTCAAAAACTGGATACCTCTCCCATCTGCGTAGTGAGATGTGCGCTATCCCACCCGACACCCACGGATGACTGGCGTAGGATTTCGATTTTTCACACCTACAACCAAGATCAAAGACAAGAACTGTAAAGTCATCGTGGATAGCGGTAGCTGCATAAATGTGGTTTTCTCCAGCATGGTATCTCAGTTAGGTCTGTCTGTCGTTCCTCACCCCAACCCATATAAGGTACCTTGGGTCAACTCTACTGCCTTGGAGGTGAAAGAGTGAAGCCACGTACCCATCTCCTTTGCCACTTATAAGGAGAATGTCTGGTGCGATGTATTGAACATGAGTGTTGGACAAATCTTATTAGGTCGCCCCTGGATCTACGATAACGCTGTCCACATTTTTGGGCGTTCGAACACCTGCATGTTCGAACATGCAGGCAAAAAGATTGAGCTTCTTCCATCGCAGCCTCAGGTTACGGATGACACGAAATCCAACCCAGTCAAATCTAAGAAAGGAGTAAACCTTGTCACCGCCAAGGTTCTAACTGCTAAGATTGCTCAAGGCGTCCCTCTTTATGCCTTAGTAGGCCGTGAAATTCCCACCGAATCTGACGAGCCCATTCCTCAGGAAGTGCAGCCTATTTTGGGGCAGTATGCTGATGTCTTTCCCGATGATCTTCCAGATCAGTTACCACCTCTTAGAGACATTCGGCATGCCATAGACTTCGTCCCTGGAGCCTCTCTCTCAAACCTGCCACACTATCGCATGAACCCCACGGAACATGCTGAACTTAAGAAGCAGGTTGACGAGTTACTGCAGTGAGATTTCATTAAAGAGAGTCAGAGTCCCTACGCAGTGCCGGCCCTTCTCACCCTGAAGAAAGATGAAACTTGGAGAATGTGTGTTGATAGCCGTGCTATCAACAAGATCACCATCAAATATCAATTCCCTATTCTGAGGCTTGATGATATGCTCGATATGATGACGGGTGCCACACTATTCTCCAAAATTGATCTCAAAAGTGGGTACCACCAGATCCGGATCCGACACGGAGATGAGTGGAATACTGCCTTCAAGACCAAGGATGGTCTCTACGAGAGGTTAGTCATGCCTTTTGGGCTAAGTAATGCCCCTAGTGCCTTCATGAGGATCATGACTCAAGTGTTGTGCCCATTTATGGGAAAGTTTGTCGTCGTCTACTTTGACGACATTCTTATCTACAGTCAGTCGATTAGTCAACACTTAGGCCACTTGAGGCAAGTTTGTGAGGTCTTAAGGAAGGAGTAACTGTATGCCAATCCGAGAAATTTACCTTCCTTGTAGATCCCGTCATTTTCCTGGGCTTCATCGTTTCAGCCCAAGGGGTTTCCGCAAACCCCGAGAAGGTGAGGGCCATTGTGGAGTGGCCTATCCCTCAGAACATCCGGGAAGTTCGTAACTTCCACGGATTAGCCACCTTCTATAGGAGATTCATTTGAAACTTTAGCACCATCATATCTCCTATCACTTATTGTTTAAAGAATGGTGATTTCCACTGGACCTCGGCCGCCACCCGAGCTTTTGATGAGATCAAACAAAAGATGGAGGAAGCCCTAGTGATGCGACTTCCTTATTTCTCCAAAGTCTTCGAAGTGACTTGCGACGCTTCAGGGGTCGGAATTGGAGGAGTCCTCTCCCAGGAAGGTCACCTAGTGGCTTACTTCAGTGAAAAGCTAAATGATATTCGACAGCGTTATTCCACGTATGACAAAGAGTTCTACGCCGTGGTCCAATCTCTTCGTTATTGGCGACACTACTTGCTCCCGCAAGAGTTCGTCATTTTCTCGGATCATGAATCTCTGCGTTCTATCAGCTCCTAAGAGAAATTGAATGCACGCCATGGTCGATGAGTTGAGTTCCTTCAAGAATATACATACACAAATAAGGTTGTCGATGCTCTCAGTCGTCGTATGATGACCACCACTGAAATGAAAGCAGAAGTCATGGGATTTGACCAAATAAAGAGGGATTATTTGGAATGCCCCGACTTCAAGGAGACCTACACTCTCTTGTCCACAGGCAGCACGCACCTTATGGACGATTTCCTATTAAAGAATGGTTATCTCTTCAAAGCCCAGAGGCTTTGTATCCCGAGCACCTCCCTTAGGGAATTTCTGGTCTGGGAACTCCAAGCCGAAGGCCTCGCTGGACACTGCGGACGGAACAAGACTATCGAATCCGTGGAGTATCGCTCCTTTTGGCCCAGCTTGAAGAGAGATGTTGGTCGGCTGGTCAGTCGGTGTCACACCTGCCAACTGGCCAAGCAACATAAGCAAAACATGGGTCTTTACACTCCCCTACCTGTACCCAGTTGTTCGTGGCAGGATGTTAGTATGGACTTTATAAGAACGATGCCATTTGCGTGGTAGTTGATCAGTTTTCCAAAATGGCACATTTCATTCCATGCTCCAAAACATCTAATACCTCTCACATTACGAAGTTATACTTCAATGAGGTCGTCCGTTTACATGGTTTACCCAAAACCATTGTATCGGATATGGATGTGAAGTTCACCAGCTATTTTTGGAAAACCCTGTGGATGAAAATGGGCACTAAACTGTAATTTTCCACTGCCTTTCACCCACATACTGATGGTCAAACCAAGGTAGTTAATAGGAGTTTGGGTAATCTGTTGCGGTCTTTGGTTAGCAAGCACATTAAAGATTGTGATTCTATTTTGCCTACTGCTGAGTTTGCTTATAATAATTCCATCAATCGGATCACGGGTCTAAGTCCTTCTGAAATTGTATACGGGTTCAAACCTAGACATCCGTTAGATCTGATACTCATGTGTTCCAAGGTTTTCAAAGGCGAAATCGGGACGATTTCGCCCCCGAACCGGTCCCGCCTGGACTGGCTGGACCGGTCCAGTGGACCGGTCTAACAGATTGATAGTATTATTGTGTGGCATTGGCACACATACTGACATGCCAATTTTGAATCAACATGAACAATGGCACATTGTCGATAACACTTACAAGTTACAAGTATTGATGTTCTACTGTTAGTAGAAACTCTAATATGACAATAACAGAAGGGTTGAGGACATCCGAACGTTAAAGTTTATCAAAGGAGGAGCAGAAGATCGATGGTCATGATCGTTCCATATTTTGAGTTATTATTTGTATTTTGATTTATTTATGCATTTTTCCATTTTTACCCTCACTTGAGGAAGTATGCCTATCTACGTTGCACCGATACACCTATTTATGAAGGCGTGTTATATCCGATACACCGATACACGGATACGCCTCCGATAATCCACCGATACGTGTCAGATACGTGAAAGACGTATCCAATTAAAATACTATTTAATTTCAAAAGGACACGCGTATCCGATACATGAAATTGTATACAAGTAGTGTCGCCAAACCTAAACCGCCGTTAGATCTGATACTCATGTGTTCTAGGTTAAGGATTTCTGAGTTTGCATCTTCATTTGCATCTCATTTGCATGAACTCCATAAGGAAATTACACAACAAATTGAAATGAATAATAATGAATATAAACTACATGCAGATTTAAAACGACGCTTTAAAACTTTTGAGGTTGGTGACTCCGTGATGGTGCAGATTCGTCTGGAACGGTTCCCGCCGGGAACTGTTAAGAAGTTGCATGCCAAGAGTGTTGGACCTTTCAAAATACTTAAGAAAATTAACGATAATGTCTATGTAGTAAATCTGCCTGCAAATTTCAATATAAATCCCTCTTTTAACATAGAAACTTAGTAGCAGATGAAGGTTCTGATTTTAACCCGCCAAATCCACTTATAAAACAGTCTTGTGTGAACCCACCCTGTGAGATCCCAAACCTACATCCACTACCATATATTCCTAAATCACCCATGACAGAGCAGGTGGATGCAATCCTAAGTGATGAGATCATATCCATGAGAGGTGGACGAAGGAGGTATTTGATCAGGTGGAAAGGAAAACCCGAGTCAGAGGAAACGTGGCTAGATCACGAGAAGTTGTAGCAGATTTACCCAGATGCACTAGAGATCTACGAGAGCACCATAGACACTTACTCGACGGAGTCGAGTTTTCTCCCACCCTGGGAGAATGATGAGAACATCAGATCATGGAAGGTTTACCAGAGACGTTGTCGCCGATCTACAGCCACGATTGATTCATTGTATTTTTGATTATGTCATCTATTATTTTATTTTCATTTTGTGTAGTTTGTTTATTTTATTTCATGTCCTTTATTTCCCGTTGTACCCTTCTAGAGAAGGAGTGTCGTATGTAAGCCCCGAGGGCCTTTTAGTCTTTTATTTCTTGAGTCTCTTGTATTAGGTTATTTATAGCCCACTGTTCTATTTTCTGAGTAATGAATGATTATGAGAAAGTTTTCCCACTCTTGTGTTTGAGAGCATTTTAGAGTTTTTGGAGAGAACTTTGGAGAGATCCCTAGGAGAGGTAGATCGAATCACACACCAACCTTGGAGATAGCCGGGTTCGTGGTTTTCTCTTTTGTCTTTCCCCCTCCGACCTCCTTATTCGTCTTCGCCACATCCAATTCCACCTCCAAACTCCGACCAACATCACACCCTAACCAAGCTCTATAATTTCCCCAAGGCCCCTAGCCGCCGGCCTCCTCCCCACTTTCCCTTCTCCTTTGGTTTCCTAATTAGGTTGGGACTAATTGGGATAATTTTGAAATTCAAATTCACTTAAATTTGAATTCAAAATCTTTCCTAATTTAGTTATTCTATTTTAGGAAAGTGTCTAATTTAAATCTAATTTTGAATTTTGAATTCATGAGTATTTAAATTAAATATTTCCTAAATCCCAAAACCTAAATTAAGAAATCATAATTGCTCATTAATTGCCCCTTGCCCATGCATGCCCCCCCCCCTTGCCCTCCCTCATTAAATCCTTTTCAAATTACTTCATAATCCCAACTCCCCACTTAGGAAATAATTTCTAATCCATAATTCCCTCCTTGGCCGAATTTTCCCAAAGCCCACAATTCCTAATTATTTCCTAAATCAAATATTTGAGTTAGGAAATAATTCCCCATCCGCACCCCTCTTGATACCGCCGGCCCCCTCTCTCCCTAGCTGCCCCTCTCTCTCCAATTTCCTTTCTCCCTCATCAACACTCCACCTTTACAAAAATCTGAAACTTATTTCAGATTTTCGCCTTGTCTCTCTTTCCTCTACACTTGCAAGAGAAACTTCTTTCTCTTCGGCAACATTCAAAGAACACTATCAAGACGAAAGGAGATTTGTCCCTAGCTTCCATGAATGGCGGATCCATAAACTGAATACGGCTTAACCTGGGACGTGGACGGCTTCACCGTTATTCTTCAATCAACCTTGTTCGACGTGAATACAAGGATCGATCACACCGTCCAAGACTACTTAGAGCGCATTCTGGACACCCTAGTGGAAGCAATCGACGAGCATTTCGAAGGCGTTGAGTGGAGGACCTCCACTGCTCCTTAACGAGAGGTTCTCTTCCCCCCTTTCAATACCGTTCTTGAATCTAACTCTCTCTTGCATTTGATTGTAGTCACGAAGGACGACTCCTACTGCTCATGCTAAGCTTAGTAAACGTAGGGTTTGAGTGCACCTTTATGCTTACAAATTTTTATTGTTAGATTAAGGATTGTATTGATACTACTACTTGGCATAAAGTGATTTACTAATTTATTTTGAAAGTTTTACAACCCTCTGGATATGTGATTTAGCCTAAGCGGGTGTGACCACTTTATTGTTTTATTCGTTGTTTTAAAATGCTAATGGTTATTTCACTGTTATTCTAATCAAGAGTTGTGCAAATTTAAAAAAAAAAAAAGAGTTGTGCAAATTCCTAATTAATTGGTTGCATTCATACGTAGTCCTGCATCAGTTTGGCTTACCTAAAAAATGAAATAATATTGTTTACACTATATTTAATTTACTCTACTTCATTTTACATTCATTTTTCATACAACCAAACACCAAAATTTTCAAATCCCCTACATTTGAAATACTTTATACTCTTATGTAATCCAACCAAACAACTCCTAAATAAAAAATGGATAATTTCTTATCCTTTAAAAAAACAAAGGAGAAGCTATAAGACTTTAAGGAAAGACCATACTATAGTTGAGCTATATGTAGGCAAAGGGTTCGTATGCAGTTACAATGTCCCAATCACTCATTTTGAAAGGGTATAATGATTATTGGGAAAAACAAATCTTAATCCTAACTATCCAAAATGAATTTTACATGGTTAGATTTTTGAAATTGTATATTCTTCTTAATAGTATAATTTAGAAGATCTAAATCCAAGACAGAGACTGGTAGAGACTTCACTCTACAAACACCAAAGAGATGAAATTAAAAAAAAAACACTCAATTCCCAAAAAAAAAAAGTATAACTACTAGAGATTTCCCTGTGACAACTACTAAAGAAAGAAATTGTCGGAACAAAAAAGAAACTTGCCACAACCACCTATGAAAAGATTAAGTTTTCGTCCATTACAAAAAAAAAAAAAAAAAAACAGCCTTTTGACTAATCATGTTAAATATCTATATAAAATCTAACATTATTGATACAAATATAAAATTAGGAAGTAGTAAGAACAGAAAATCTAAAGCAAAAGTTGCAAGGCGAGGGATAAACACCACTCACTCCACACCCAAATTCATTGTCTTGTGGTGGGTTAAGCTCACTAAATTTAGTGTTCTAAAATAATAGATGGTAAATTTTACCATCATTATAAGCTTTTAGATATATTAAAAAATGATGCAATACTATTAGATATGCCATATCATGATAAAGCAATTCATAGTTATGGTTTAGAGATGAGTACTTCTGAAGAAGCAAAAATATATGGGGGTAAATAAGAGAAAATATGTAATGCATTGTTCAATTTCAAAAAGGTGATCCATGAGACTCCAAAAGCTTAAACTAAAACTTACAGTCAATAAGGTGATCAATGTTCCCTGTATCTGCTTCCATCCAATAAGATCTCTACCAAACATCCTCCTGCTTAGCGCAACCGCAATGTTCGTCACTCTATTGTTAATTTGAACCCTGTGCTTTTAATTCAGCTTGAGATGTTATGATCAAGATCATCAAACAGGTATAACATAAGCAGATTATAGACTAGAAGCGAAAAAAAATAATGGTGAAATAAACTCAGGACTGTAAAGAGAAGAATAGCAAGAAAAACTAATAAAAACATTATCCTTGAAGCAATCATTTAGTTGGTAAGAAACATGAACCCTCAAGCAATGAGAAGTCCTAAGGAGTGCAAAAACTACCATCACTTGCAATGTAAATTATTAACCACCAAGAAAAGGAATGTTCAGCTTAATTGCTTGTACAAGTTTCCTTCGATTCTTCAAAGTAATGAGGCTTGTAAAATAGATCAATAATGTTCAAAAAATCATTGCTTGGTGACTGTAAGAGATGGATAACATGATCTAAATATATGGTAGCTGAGAACGAAGAGCTCAAGAAGAAATGAAACAAGTAGATTCTTAAAACCTGTGGCATTCCGAGCTAATCAGCTAATTAGATGTGATAAATAAATAGCAGACCTATATAGCCTTAAGACTCAAATTGAACAGAATGAAATCACCCTAACAGGTTCACTCCATCCTTATCATGCCCACAAGAAAAATCCAAAAAGTCCAACTCATATTCAAGCACAGAAGTAAATATTGACATGAATGGATATCATGTGACTTGCTTCCATGCAATAAAGCATTCCAGGAAGCTTCCTTCTTTCAACTTTTTCTGAGAAGTGTCACCAGCATGGAAAATGAAGGTAGAAAACAAACTTATAAAAGCTAAGATTAATTTTATTAAGCTAATCTGAAGCCTTATTGAGAGGTACTGCCAGATACAAATATATGGTATATTACACATTACTGCAATGAGTCGAAAACTGGTTAAATAATTGGCAAGGAAATTAAAATTTCATCTCCATAACCAATGCAAGGTCAGCATATATAGATCGATAACATTTTCCCTGGTTGGAACAAGAAAAACCATGTCTGTCTTAAAGTATTCTCGGTGTTCCTTCAACAGCTTTCCTATTCCACATTAAAAGAAAATATCTGAGGCCACCAACTCAGAATAAAGAATGTAAGTAGCTTCAGGATAGGAAAAAAGAGAATCAAGGACTGCTCCTCTAGTTTTCAATGGTAGGATGAGTTTTTAACAAAATGTCTCACAATCTTTCATAGAAGAAAAATGATATCAATGCTATACCAACTAAAACAATTAATACAGATATATGCCTAAATAATAGACTAAGGCTTCATTTGGGACGGCTTTTTTATTGCTTCTTAAAACAACTTTCTAGTTTAAAAATTAAAATGTTTATACTAGAAAGCTGCTTTAAGAAGCAGTAAGAAAGCCATCCCAAACGAAGACTAAAATTCATGAACCTTTCTACTGAGATTACCACAATAATCAATAGCTACAATATAAAAATTTCAATAAAGGCATGTTCGATTTTCCAAGAGACTCCAACCATCAACGTTTTGATAAGGCTTGCTTAAAAAAAGAATGACATAAATAAATGACAAGCCAAGATAAATATTATCCTAGGAGAATAAAGGATTAGAAAATGTTATTGTCCAATACAAATTATAATTCTTGTGTAGTCAGCAAATGAGTGGTAATGCAAATTATTAGTTCTGGATGAAGATGAAATAGGTACAATCCATGAATCCACAAGTTGGCCATGTTCGCAATACACAAAAAAATCCAAATGGTCCTCAGGCTTATAAAAAAATTACTGAAAGAGTTGTTTTGATCTGCTAGATAAAATCAAGAAAAAGTATCACTGTAAGCACATATATATTGACACAAGGAAATAAAATTAATAACGTGCATTTGTACAGCAGCCATGAACACCCCTATAATCAACATTTTCATATATAAGCCTTTGCCCTGACCAAATGCACAAAAAAAATTTAACATTTAAAATCTGAATTGCACATTTTCATTTGACAAACGAAGCCAAGTTTTCTACCACTAAAAATAATCTAAGCAAACAACAGGAATTAAAAATCAAATGGCCTTCGAACTATCAGATCAAAAGTCATAAAGCCTCGCCTGCTCTACTTGTAATCTGGTCACCCACACTCTTGGTTCCATCCAATCTTAATTTTTTCTCTAATTCTACAGCCCTTACTGTTTGGTTTCTTCTCACTTTCAATATCCCCTCATCATCATACGTAGCAGGAGCAACAAGCAATCTCCTAGATCTGCTGTTAAGTGATTCATTGCTTCGGTTAAAGCCAATGTTGACTACACCAATAGGCAGATCTTCAGGCTGAACCAGAAGGTCAGTCGAATTTCTAACACCCATCACCCTACCATTTCTAGGAGGTCCAACTATCTTCAAAGGAGGAAGAGTATTGGTGGGAGGAGGAGAAGAAGAGCAAGAGGAAAGAGAAGAACAAGAGGTTTTCTTTACGCTCGCAGGTATCTCTTCTCTTTCCTTTGGCCTGTCAAGCTTGAGCTTCACAAGCGTACTTTCTGTATCGATAACGGAGCATGGAGTGCTCACAGTCCAAACCCTAGCCGGCACCGTCCGACTGAGAACCTTGAGTTGCTCTACGATCTCCTCCATCGCTGGCCGCCGATCGCTGCAGGATCGAACACAACTAGCAGCAAGAAAAACAAGCTGCCGTCTTGCCAATGGGTGTCTCGGTGGAGCTATTCTAGGATCAAAGATCGCCAAGACCTTCCCTTTCTTAACGAGCGGCACCGCCCACTCCACCACTGAAGGTGGGGAGTAGGAGACATCAATGGCCTTACGGCCGCTGATGATCTCGAGTAGAAGAATCCCAAAACTGAAAACGTCGGTCTTGGTGCTCAGATTCTCCGGCGTGATGTAACCGGGATCGAGGTACCCTAGAGTCCCTGCAGGCGGTGTGGACCGGACAGACGAGTTGAATCCGCCGGCGTCGTTCTCATCTCCATCACTTCGAAGAGCGAGACCGAAATCACCTAGCCGGGCATTGAACCGATCGTCGAGGAGGACATTCGCCGACTTCACATCGCGGTGGATAATCGGCGGATGGGAGGAGTGAAGCGCGAGGAGGGCTTTCGCCGTCTGGAACGCGAGGCGTAGTCGGCGAGCCCACCCTGGAGGGCGATGGTTGGAGTGGAGGAGATCGTAGAGAGTACCATTCGGCATAAACTCAACAACAAGTAGCCGTTCCTTCTTTCCGCCGGCAGGAGTGAAGCCGACGAGGTTCACAAGGCGGGGGTTTTGGATATTGGAAAGGATTTCAATCTCGTTGTCGACCTCGTGGGCAGGAGAAGGGATTGGACGGCGCGATGGGCGTTTAACGGCGACGGATCTGCCGGAGCGGAGGACAGCTTTGTACACGGTACCGTGGCTGCCGCGGCCGAGGAGGGCGGCCTCGGCGAAGTTCTGGGTGGCGGATTCCAACTCCCTGTAGGAGAAATTCCGGATGCGACGATGGGAGTGAGATGCGGCTCCTGCGAGGCTTTCAGCAACATCTCCTTTGTTGTCGTTGCCTGCATAGTCAGTCCCCGCCGCGCCAGAGCTGTGGGCATTTTTAGGCTTACTGCGATGCGATTGGAGTATAGGTGAGAAAGAGGAAATGGAGCGACAGGTGCCAATCGAGGAATCGGCTCGGCATGAAAGATAGCCCATTGGGTCAAATGTCAGAGCAAACTTGGCGAATGGGAGAGAGAAAGAGACGAAGGAGGAGAAAAAACGGATCCCAAACTTCTTCTTAGAAAATTCTCAGGAAGAAGCAAAGAGAAATATAGAGAGAGATGATTGCTCTCTGCTTATCCAGGATCAAATCAGCGGAGGAGAAGTAGCTTATTAATTCAGGGATATTTTGTTAATCGGACGATTAATAAGTAGATGCCGCCAAGAAATAACTCATTTTTTGTACTGCGACCACTTATTTAATGAGAGTACGGTTGGTATCCTTAAGCCGGTTAACTACTTGGCTACTTAGACCAATTATTCATGTTTCTTGGAAGCTACTTGTAATGCTAATTTGGATGAATTTGCACCACTCTTGATGTTGGATTGGATGTAATTAGCAAATTCGAGTACTATTTTTTAAGAATTAATCACAAATATTGCATACCTCATAAGACTAAATTGAAGTCATTGACTCAATTTAATTTAATCAGCGTCTAAATTATCATTGCCTAATTATGACATCTCTTACAAGCAATATTATGAGAAAGGATGTAGGTAAGGTTAACCCATGGGAATATGGAGATCAAGTCGACGTTGGGTAGGAAGTTGGTCTGATATTGCCCCGTTAGATTGAGAGAGGGTGAGTAATGATTTGAGACATATATCTAAACTCGATGATGATTCGATTATGAATGATGTCTTGTGAACAAGATGTGTGCTTTAACTTAACTTTTGATAGGGCTGGCATAGAAGAATTGACTTTGGCTAAGAAGATTAAAGAATGGTTCGACTAAGAGAGGAACTTATGTGGTCTTCCCCGTCAGGGAGGGCGACTACTTGGAGGACGTGGCGAATGTGGTCCGCTATGCTACAATAATAAGCTCATTCCCAGCTCCTGAGTGAGTTATTTGAACAGACTGTCTTGAAGAAGAGAAAACTCTTCTTTTGTGTGACCCAAACGTAACATGTAAGATACCTATGAGATGGTACCTACACAAATAGTCATGAATGTACATTTAATTCCCTTATTTATTTGGCCATTTGTCCATCAAATGCCAAGAATTTTAGATAAATGAATCATAAATCAGAGAAAAGATAGTGAGTAAATACAAATTTACTTACCTGAATCTTCTATGAGGTTCATGTATCTCTAGAGACCTAATAATCTAGTCAATAGGTTTCTCTATAAATACTGGCATCGAGTCAAGGAGATACTTTTTATTTCCAACTTATTATCCTTGAACAAATTCATCGAGATACATTTTTCTCTCTTCTTGGTGTTCTAGCTTCCAATAAAGTTGCTTTCAAGAGAGTGCAAGCTGCATTTGGTATGTGGAAGAAATTATGTCGAGTAAGGACATTGTTGGAAAAGAGGCACGAGTATCAATAGATTTGATCGATCGTACTGTTGGTACTCTACTAAAGAAGACACGTGCTAGTGTTGGGGATCTAGTTGTCATTGAGGATGATCTTACTGCTAGTCATATAAGGATGAAGGAGATGGTCGCTCCCATTCTTCCAATGGCGGGAGGGATGATTGGTGAATATGAAGGATCTTTGGATGAAGAGAAGAATCGTTCCTTTCTTCTAGAGAACATGCGAGTGTGTGTGGGTGAAGTAGGGGTGTAAGTGAGTCGAGCTGACTCAAGCTCGATTTGTTTATGGGATCGCGAGCCGAGCTGATCGAGCTCACCAGTCAAGCTCAAGCTCAAACTCGAGCTCTTTTAGTAAATGAGCTCAAGTTTTGAGCTTGAGCCTAGCTCGGCTCGTGAGTTTGTGAGCCATCTCAATTTTATTACATTTAAACATTTTAAAAACATTAATAATAAATGATGTATAAATCTCACTCCTGCCTATATTTTAAATTCTAACCTGCGTGTATTTCAAGAATTTTCAAAGCGTTATTTTGAAATATTCTACTATGTCTCTCTCTCTCTCTCTCTCTCTCTCTCTCTCTCTCTCTCTCTCTCTCTCTCTCACTCACTCTTGAATAATAAATGCTAATACCTCTATGACAGTACAAAAAAAACCTACTCAATCTCTCTCTCTCTCTCTCTCTCTCTCTCTCTCTAAATGAGCTTGTTAATGAGGCTTAAAAGCTGCAGCCTTTTAAATTCCATCAATCAATATACATTTATTACATTATAGATAGCTACAGCTTTATTTTCTCCTAAATGAAAACCGGGTGGGAAAATAAAAACTGGGCGAGAAATTAAAAACCGGCTCGAGCTCGTTTGCATTGGGTCAAGCTCGAGTTGGAGCTCACATTTTGAGCTTGACTCAAGCTCGAGCTCGACTTCAAGTTTGCTTTCCGACTAATGAGCTGAGCTCGATAGTGCTAAAACTTGACTTATTTACACCCCTAGGGTGAAGCTGCTCTAATGGAAGTGAGTGCCCCATAGCAGAATGTAGTTGTTAATGATACTATCATTGATGTTAAAAAGATTATCGAAGTGGTTGTCGAGGAGCCGACTGGGGACAAGAACCTCGAGTAGATGCTGAATTCCTTTTCGTATACCTTGTACCTTGACCTTGCCTTTCGCATATAGCAAATTTCATTGGAAGAAATTGTTAAAATGTTGTTAGCCTTGGAATCAGCAGTTAAGGCCAAGGATGTGAGTGAACACAATATCGATAGAGAGGGAGCTGCTGTTGCGAGTGATGGTAATCTGAGAGGTGCGATGAATTTAATGAATGATTACATGGATGTCATGTGGATTCATACAAAGTTGATGGCATTCGAGTGGTGTTTGATGCTAAGTTAAACTAAGCATGAGGGATTTTATCAAGGAGCTCAATATATTATGGAGTATATTGACAGGATGGGAGCACTGACACTTAATATGGTGAAGGATTATGTGTTAGAGCGTGTGCAGTGTGATCGTCGTATAGGATGATTTTGTTTTTCTTTTTCCATTTATTATATTTATCTACGAACCCAGGCATGATTGCCCTTTCATGAATAAAATCGTTGGCTTCTTGAAATGACCTGCAAAAAGATTTTTTTTTTTTTTTGTCAAATAGGATGAGATGACAAGTGTTCCATAAATTTTGAGAATTGCCATTATGGCGGTTGGGAGCAAGTGCGATATGGTTATTTGGATCTTGTAATGATGAGAGGGAATGGGATTAATCTTTTGCATTCAATTTTATTTGGGATGTTTTGATCCTACATACTAGGTTTGGATGATAAATAAGAGAGGTAGGGCCATAGGATGAGATATTTGCTTTATCTCTTTTATTTTCTTTGTAGTTGAATACCTATGTTAACATGTCTTGCTTGTGTAAGTGTGCGAGTAGGTTCCTTTGAGAGGACTTGTCTAGGATTATCCTTATGGAAGAGTACGATGTGTATGTCTGTCAAGGTTTTTATTTTTATAATGAAAACTAAATGGTAAGATCGGCGAAGGAAGGCGAGCGAATTATCTCTATGCTAAATGGAGAATTGGTCTTTCTCGTAAAGCACTTGATGTTGGGGCTACAATTCCCTCTATGAACTGAGATAAAGAAAGTCTCGAATTTTTATGAAGTCATTCCTACTTAACTTTTGCCAAACTTTGTGGTGGTGGTTATGTCATTTTCTTCTTTTCTATGGGAACGAGATTTATCATAATCATTTAACTTATTCGAGAATCTTTTCACGATGAAGGCATCCCAAAAATGCTTCATCCAATTTTTGCATGCATTTGACAATACAGTAGGCTTGACGAATAACATGTGAGATTGGAAGATGAAGTTTTTCGTTATTTTGTGTGCAACCAGATAGAAGGTGTTGATTTCTCAATTAGCACTAAAGAAAAAGAAGTTTATCCTTCTAGAATTATATTCTGAAGAGGAGTCGGTACTGGAGTTTGTGAAGAGTTAACTGTTGATTGTTCAACACCACATCACCTATCAAAAATTTTATAGGACTTTCTATGGTAAGTGACTCACTTGTCTTGATGAGGCGAAGTCTTCATCTCATTCTAATTATGTGTTTGTCTTTGCATGAAAGGTCATGGGTTGCAATTTTCCCGCATACTTGACATCTCTGAAGATAATTGTAATAGAGGTGATGAGGCCAAAGGAGAAGCTTTCTTTGGTCAGTTCTAAAGTTTGCTGGCAGATCTGCTCAAAGAATGTGTACTCTTATTAATGGCTTAGTCGCTCATCTATTTCATCGTCACTCTGAATAATAGACCAAAGACATCTAAAATGTGCACTCTTACTGTAGGAAAATCATGCATTACTAGCGGCCGAAAATTGAAGAATTCACCAAAAAATTTACTTTTTTGGTAGATTTTTGGCGCAACTTCACTCAACAGCGAAACATGCGTCGAAAACTTATTTTTGGAGAAAATTTTCATCAAAAATATTTCTGGCAGGCTTACCGGCATAATATATTTTTTTTGCGCTTCACAACACATATTCATAGATCAAAATACATTATCATTAAACGGTGAAATCAGATTCTGAGATAAAGCCAAACAACTTAGTACATTAAAGTAGTAAAAAACTACACATCCGAATAACCCAAACCCCGACAACAAACCCAAGCTTTTTACCCGCCAAAGCCATAAAGGGTACGCCCCTGGCGCTTGAGTGCATAGACTACGTCCATGGCTGTGACAGTCTTCCGGCGAGCATGCTCCGTATAGGTGACGGCATCATGAATAACATTCTCAAGAAAGATCTTCAGAACGTCGCGGGTCTCCTCGTAGATCAAACCACTGATCTGCTTGACGCCGCCACACCTTACCGGCCACCGGATCGCCGACTTCGTGATTCCCTGGATATTGTCTCGGAGAACCTTGCGGTGGCGCTTCGCACCGCCCTTTCCCAAACCCTTGCCTCCCTTTCCTCTGCCAGACATTTCACTTGTTGTCGAAGAACTTTTCAGATACTGGGAGAGGAGAATAATTGGTGACCGGCATAATATAATAGTATAATACATCATCTTTTAATCATTAGTATATGTAGTTTATTCGTCGAACATAAACCGGCAGATTAGTCCTACGGATTACCCGCTGAAAATTCTGACGTTAACTTTTCGATGAAAATTTGATACATTTCATCGTATCTCCATTTCCAGCCAAAAAATTTTGTGAAACCTATAGCAAAAAAAAATAAAAAACACTCCCTCTTATGTTTATGATTTCTACAACACAACAACCCTACATAAAAATATACAAATATCATAATCATTCAAACATTTAATACAAACAAACTGTTTAACATTCAGCAAAATAGTTTAATAACATATTTAAACAACTAGACATAAAAAATGTCCAACATATAAAATAGATATCAAGAAATAAGAAAAAAAATATCTAATTAGAATCAGTCTCCTCCTATACTTATGCTGCCTGCTTTCCACTAAACTACATCCTCAATTTGTGTCAAAGATATTATGATAGATTTACTGACATAAGCCAAATCTAATACCTCAACACCTTTCTTAACATAAGCCAAATCTAATACCTCTCATCGGGAGGCCACCATTTTATGTAAGGAAACCATCTAAGGCAACTCTCTCACTCATGAGCATTCTCATCTCTGAAAACACTTAACTTAATGTTATAATTCTTATTTAATGACCAACAAAATGCATTAAAAAACTACTAGAGGCGAACATCGGCGACAAAATGCATACAATTTACTTTGCAAACACTTAAATCCCTCTCTAGTCTTATCAATAAGAAGAATATCATCAACAAAATGCATACACCACGATACAATGACTAGCAATGATGTTGATAGAACATAGACATTGTGTATTGATAAGAAAAATAATATTATATTATTATATACAACCCATTATCTAAAAAATCAAGTTTGCACAATAGTAATTGATTCATATGATAATGTTTCATGTAACAGTTCACATGATATATAGAGATAGGGATTATTGATCTATAATTTTTGTTCATTTTCTTGAAGAAATATATTTGAAAGTTCATTTCGGATGACATTGTCCCTGTTATGTTTTCGAGCTACTTATTTAAGTTTCATGTGAATGAAATTTATTTGAACATGGAGTGTGAATGAGAATATGAGTGCATGGTTAGACTTCTCCATGTAAGGTACCATGAAACTTTTAGGAGTGTGATGGCCCTTGTTGGGGAAGATAACATAGAACTAGCAATGTGTGAAGGAGAATATTCATTCACACACAAGTTACCTACATGAAGGTGTTTCTAGGATTGAATCATTACGGTAAGAACAATGAATACTGAAGGTTGAGAAAGGATGAAGGTTTGAACTAAGGTTCAAATGTTGGTTTGAGCTAGATTTAAGCTAGATTGAAACCTAGCCTAAATGAGGTATGAAATAAAATTGAGCTAGTTCAAACTAATTTTATTCAAAATTCATTTCAATAAGAAATTTGTGAATTCATTAGGGGATAGCTACATATGTACAACGAATTGTCTAAAAAATCAAATTCAAGCCAAGTTAATCAAATTCAAGTTATGTCAATTATGTTGTAAATCAAAAGGAAATTGTCAAGTCTACAAATGAATGTATCCCGAGTAGGTGACTACAACTTATGACTTTGCCCTCATCATGTGAGTATGACTTATTAAGTCGGCTATATCATATCTTCCAGTGGCAAACTCCTTCTTTTGGGAAACTAGTGATCGAAAGACTTATTAGCTAGGTAAAAGACTTCCTTAAGTCAGAGATTCTAGTAACTTAGCAACCATATTTTAATATGAGAAATTAGGCTACACAACTTGACTTTTTTTAAATTTTTATAGCCACATATATAATAAATTCTATAATTCTCAAGATTCAATTTAAATGTAAAAATAAGGGGTTAGCAAGTGAGCTAAATTTATGCAATTTTTTGTACTTAAGCCTTTTTCAATAAAATCTCATAGCTTTTAACCCTATAATTTTTTATTTCTCCATTTCTTCTTCTTATTTTCATTTAGTACTTGTATCAAAATCTGATGCGATTCACTTACAATTATGAATTCAACACAATCGTTTTTTTTTTTCTCTTACATATTTCTTAAAGAAAATAAATAATGAGAACATTTGCCCAATTATATATATTATTAAGCAAAGATAGCTAAATTTTCTTTTAAAAAAGATTTAGATATATATCATACAATTCTTATATTTTTATATATCTAACAACTAAAATTTTATATTTATTTATATAATTTCTCAGTATCAAAATTATATTTAAATATGTATAAAAATATATATTTTAATTCAAATAAGTTAACACAAATGATATTTTAATATGATTTACAAATTAATTTATTATTAAAATAAATATAAAATTTTAGTTATTAAATATATAAATATATTCAGTTTTATTAATGTTTATTTCAAAAAAAAAAACTTTCTTACTTCTTCTTAAAGCAATTTTTTAGTACAATTTTTTTAATTTTTGTATTAAAAATTTATTTTAAGAAGCAGTAAGAAAATAATCTCAAATAAACCTTAATCATTGGCCGCAAAAAAAATTGTTTTTCATTAAAACTTTTTTAAAAAAGTAGTGAAAAAATAACAAAAAAAAAAAGTAGTCATAAAAGTATGATTGCTATCTAAAAATAAAACAATGAAAAAGCTATCCCAAACAGTCTCTCTCAGTTTCAACTTTGATCTCACCCTACGACTAAATTTTTTATTTCATTAGTTCTAATTTCAACTAACATTATTATTATTATTATTATTATTTAATTGCATGTGGTGCAGCACTAACGTGGTCAAAGAAAACAAGCAATAATGCCTTGCAGGAAGGTGCGAGCAAGAGTTGATCATAGAAGCATTAGCGTGCAAAACTTGGCTCCTAGCCTCCTATATTATAAATCACAAAGAGAAGATCAAACGTTAGTTCTTCCTCATTTAATCTGTTTTAAATATATATAGCGATTCTTATAGAGATGTTTTCACGTAAAAAAATATGGTGTCTTTTATGAACATTACACTATCTTTTTTATCTGATTGTATGTTGGTTCTTCGTATGAAATTAAGACGTTAAATTTTATATTTTTCTATCTCCGCAAATATTCCAAGACGTAACAATTACATTAAGGAACGTATTGATCAAGTGAACTTTTTGAAGACGTATCACCAATTATATATAGATAATTTATATCTTATAGATTTTTATCTTTTGTCAAAATAAAATAAACTTAATCAAATTAGTTTGGTAAAAAGTAATAGTTTTCATGGCACTTAATAATTTTTTTAATCATCCATCAACATAAACATATCCCAATCATCCATCAGTGTTCACATATTTTGTTTGTTTTAGAATTTGATTTAGTGATGACAATGGAGGCCCTCAAACGTCGCAACCGAACGTCATTTCTTCTGCCATCTGATCGCAGTTGAACAGTGCAACGTCAATATTGGTGTCGCACTGTTCACTTGCGCCATTTCTTTCTCTCTAATGAACTCGTCTGAGAAATGCGCGAAAGAAACGAGCGATGATTTGGAGGCAAAAAGGCGTTCCACTGGAGATGAATCACGGCACTTTTTGATTTTACTGCATTTTGCAGTGAAAAATGAGAATTTCGGTTGGAGATGCTGGTAATAAATAGAAAATATTTGTCCATCATTTATTGTTTGGATATCAAAGACATGAGATTATGAGTTACTTTAATTGAACATTAAATTGGTACTAAAGAGATCTTATTGGTTTTATTTAGTTTCATATTTTAATGATTTGATTTTTTATTTGTAGTTTTAAACTTTAGGTTGGTTCCAAATAAAAGTTGATAAAAAATAAAAAAATGAAATGCACACCACTAATTTGAGCCATGCAAATTGGATCATATGGTGTTTTGAGCTTTGTTAAACTTATCGATCGGGCAATAGAAAACATCCCAAATCTAATCATTTTTAAGGATTTGTTTGAGACATTTTTCTTCATACTTTGTTTTTTCAAGCCGCTTTCTTTTGGCTATTATTTTGTCATTGCTTTTTAGAAATTTTCTTACCGGAAAGCTATTTTTTACAGCAACTTTCAAAAAAAAAGTAACTTTTCTCATGAAAACTTTACAATCATATATCTTTAAAAAGAGCTACCACCGTCCCAAAAAAAATCCTATGTTAGGCTGATTTAGAAATGTTTAGAATTATTAGGTCTAGCAAGTTTGGCTGAATATTTTCATTTTTCTGCTAACTTGGTCAATATGAATGTTTAGACTATGATTTGAGAAAGATAAATAGCTTGTATATTAGGTCTAGCAAGATTGGGTTGGGCTACGTTAGACCATTTTATATTTTTATTTGAAAATACATATTCAAAGTTCGTGCATAGTTTGGTTGAACCTGAGAACGTTGTTAGATCTAAATTTGCTCATGGGCGACATCTTGAACTAACTTGCAAGTGTAATATGAATGCTAAGGAAATGGAGAGGCGAAATGGGCGAACAAGGAGAAGAGAGTTTGGAAGTACATTACTCTCTATGAATAGTAAAAATGGCAAGTAAAAAAAAAGTCTTTTCAATCCTATATTCATAGGGTTCAAAAAGTGGATAAGGCTCTAGTAGCTATATGTGGATAAATATCTTTAGTGTGGCTCTCGAAAACTTTGAGCGAGTGTCAATAGTTAATTACTTCAACTGTGACCTATAACTAATGTGTTGATTGAGTTGATGAAGCTGTTATTGGGTGTAGTGTAAGCAATCCTAAAATCATACTCAAAAAATTGGTTTATTTTTTTTCTAATTAATGAAGTATTTTTCTATTAATTATTGTAAGTAAATAAGCGTTATTTTTTCTTTCTCAAATCATATTCTAATTGAATTTCTTTTTCTCTCCATGCATACATATAATATAAAAAGTTCATTCATAAAATTTTTCTGTAATTGTTTATGTCATAAAATTTTTGATATTTTAACTAAGTATGTCTCAATTTTTTAATTCTAATTTTTAAAATATTTAAATATAGTTATAGTAAAACTATTTCAAATGAGTCAACTTACAAGCTAACTAGTCGAATCAAAACTGTCTCATATTGAATGTGTTAACTCATCAACCTCAACAGATGAGCCATTTATCGCTCAGTATACAAGCTATTTATCGAGCTCAATACATGAGTCATTTATCAAGTTGAAACCGAGCTAATTAATTCACGAATCAATTGGACTCAATTACACCCCTACTTCCAATCAAGTGCCAAATTAAGCTGCATGACCCCCCACTTTTTGAGAAATTATTCCGTGTGGAGATCAGATACAGAGAATTATCTGATTTGTAATATGTCTGATTTTCTGTTCACAGAGATAAAACTTAACAATTCTCTGTATTTGCACTCTTCATGTAATAATCTCTCCATCTTTTGATTCACATGGGATTCGCCCCATGCAGAATAATAAATGATGGGCATGGCCAACCATCTTCCAACCAGTTGTGTCGGCCAAACACTTTTTCGCTTTTTCCTTCTCGCTTTCTGCCTTTTTGTTCTTCCTTCCTTTTCTTTGTCCCCATTGATTTAATTGCGGTTGCATGTCTTAATTCGTAATTATTAGAATTAATTGAGAATTTACATGTATTTCGCAAAATATTTGTGTTTAAATAATATACTATTTAAAATAAGGTATGATGATAATTTAGCTCTTAAGTATATATATATATATATTTTATATATATAAATATTATATATAGTTTAATAGCTTAGCGTTGCGTCCTGGAGTATTCGTGGCGGTAGAGAAATATAAAGTTTAATAGCTTAGCGTTGTACGAAGATCCAGCACGCACATAAATAAAAAGATAGTGTGCGTAATTCACTAGAGACCCCAATACTTTTACATGGAAAACCCCTGAAAAAAGTGGGAAAAATCACGGGGCCTAGCCCAGTTTGAATGAATCCACTAGTATCAGTTGATTACAAATGAGGTCCTTCGGTTGGGGAAGTCCTTAACTTGATGTACATCTTATAGAGTACATTACATGATGAGAATACAAAAAATCACTACTAATGTGTTTGTTTGATCTGAAGGACTGTAGTTAGTGGGCAACATAAGTCAGAAGGACCGTAGTCGGCGGGCGACGGAGATCGGAAGGATCATAGTTGGCGGAAGACGGAGGTCAGAAGGACTGTAATCGACGGAGGTCGGAAGGGCTGTAGTCAGTGGACAACGTAAGTCAGAAGGACCGTAGTCGGCGGATGACGAAGGTCGGAAGGACTGTAGTCGGTGGGAGACGTAGTCAGAAGGATCATAGTCGGCGGGCGACAGAGGTCAGAAGGATTGTAGTCGGTGGGTGACGTAAGTCAGAAGGATCGTAGCCGGCGGGCAACGAAGGTGGGAAAGATGACGTCATGTAGAAATCCAGCAATGGACAGAAATCTAGCATCGGATAGATGTCCGACCGGCGAAATTCCGACAAGAGGCAGAAGTCCAACGTCGGGTAGAAGTCCGACGTTAGTTGGCGGCCGAGGAGAACTCCGACGTTAGATGATATTCAGGCAGAACTCTGGCATCACTTGGAATTCGAGTGAAACTCTGGCGTCACTTGGAGGTCGGGCGGAATTCCGGCGTCACTTGG